>NC_134146.1:33957625-34271500 GCF_033958435.1 Carettochelys insculpta | reverse complement strand
AATCACTATATTCTCTGTTCCTAGAGCCAATTCACTAATACAGATATTGAACAAAATCAGACAAAGGAGAAATGGCTGTTCTCACTTCCCAGAGAAAGCAAGACAAGAAATAATGGGGTTTAAAAACAACATAGCAGGTTTAGGATAAATCCTAGGAAAAAATCTCCTAACTTTAAGAACAGTAGGACAATGAATTGTTGTAGCAGGGGAATAAACTAGATGAATCTCGAGGCCCCCTGTAACGCTGCTACATCTACACTACAGAGATCTTTGGAACGAAGCTCTTCCAGATGAGCTCTTCTGAAAGAGCTTCTTTCGAAAGAGTGCATCCACACACAAAAAAGCAGATCAAAAGAGCAATCTGCTCTTTCAAAAGGAGCATCCGCACAGCCCCTGCTTGCCTGAAAGAAAAGGCCAGAGATCAAAAATGAAGACTGTTCTTTCAAAAGAAGGGCCCTGCAGAGCAGCTACATAGGATTTCTTTGAATGAAGTTTTCGAAAGGGGGCACTCTTCCTGAAAGAGGAAAGGAAGAGTGATTTTGAAAGGAGCATCACGTTCTTTTGATTTACTTTTGAAAGAAGGCTTTTTGTGTGCGGACGCTCCATGGGCTTTTTTGAAAGAGCCCCTTTCTTTTGAAAAAAAATTTCAAATGAACTTGCTAGTGTAGACGCAGCCTAAAATTCTCTTACTCTAGAGAGCAGTGAGAAGCCATTCTCATCTGTGTACTCAGCCCTTCACTCTAGTAATATTTCTCTGCTTTGTGTGTGTGCCCAGTTTATATGAATTTTTTTCTCCTGTATCCAGGCAGAGAAAGAAGTGATATAACCATTCTTATACTGTGGTGAAAGCATATGAAGGAGACAATATATTCCAACCGATTTTACTGAGTGTTTTGACTGTCTGAATCGAGGGTGGAGTCACATCTTGCTGGATGTAGATTTACCATAGAGACATTCAGCAAAGGAGATAGTTTTCTTCTGCTGTATATTTATAAACTACAATTGTGGACTTCATGAGATATACAATTCACATAAAGGGCTAAATCATCCAAAGAGCTTTCATCACAGCATGAAAGTATTTATATCTTGCTTCCCCGCACCTTCTCGTTCCTGAAGAGAAGAATCCTTTTGATGCATGTGTACAAATGATTCATATATAATCTTTACCCCCACCAACTCAAGAGAGGACATAAGCAATCTGGTTACAAACGTTTGCATAATTATGATAAGGAGTATGGATGTTTAACTCACTGGAGAATATGGATATCTAAATTTTTAGAGAAAGAAATAGATACAAAATACTAATTATTCATATTCACATCTTCTCAAGCATCAGGCTGTCTAAATTTATAGAAATGTTTTATAGGGCTAATTGAACATTTTTGAGTAAACTACTAACATTATCATATGTCTAGCTACAAAGAGAAGGCTCAAACCAGCACATTCTTGAAACTTGTTGATAGGCCATGCTATCAACAGTCTTTTCTCAGGGAAAAGATTACAAAAATATTAAAAAAAGGTTAAAACCAAAAAGTATTTTCACATGCCATTTGAGGATCACAAGGTTTATATTTTTAAAGTTGCTGTAATTTTCTACAAAATCTTTTACAATCTTGCCTTCCCCGCCACCCACTAACTGTTTGACTTTCAACATCAGAAATTGTTTGGCAGTAACTTATCAAGCAAATTTTATTTTCAAATAGGGTTGGCAGCATCATTTTGTTCCTCATTAGTGAGCAAACCTAGTGGACTCTAGCTTGAGAAAAAATTGTTACCCTCGCGGGCACAAAAGACCCAGAAAGTTCCATGATGTAAGTCTGACAATCGTCAATAACAAAATGTTACACAGAACCACAGCTTGCATCCAAAAGTTCCAAAGCTACTCAGCTTGAAAAGGGTAATATGAGAAGCTCCTTACTTCCTGCTTTTCCACCTTTTATCGTTCAGAAATCTGAGTGAACCGGGGACAGGCATTGCTACAGTCATACTGGAGGGGAGACAATAGGCTCCTAGCCAAGGCCTATTGGTTACTTCAATAAAAACATTACTTACACATGATGATGAAGATGGCTGGAGGAGTTAAGAGTCACATTACCCTATTTTTATGTTTTTTAAAACTATTATAAGAATTCTTATTCTTGCTGATATCTGGAGTTCTTTCTGATTGGAGTGGGATGCTGGAAATGAGCAGGGGTTCTTCAGTCAGGAGAGAGGCTCTCTGAGGGCAGGTCTACACTATCTTTTAAGTGATGTGAGAAAGCTGTCTGTTCCCCCCACCTTCTGCCCCATGAATTACACCAGTTTTGCATGGTCAGTGGGAGATGGTCTTCTTCCAACTTAGCTTACACTTCTTGCCCAGGTGGTGTAACTATACCAATGAGAGGGCACTGGTCCATCAGCACAGCATATCTTCAGCAGACATTCTACAGTGACAATAGCTGCATCAGTGTCAAAGTAGTGGTGCAATGTAGTGTTGCAATGTAGGCATGCCCTGGGTTTTGCAAGCTGTAAGCCTTTTGCTAGTTTATTCTTATCCCCACCTGAACTTCAGCTTGAGTGGTTTGGGCAGAGGCATTATGCAGACCTATGTTTTCAATCCCTTGCTGGATGTCTTGTACCAGTAGAAGAAAGGTCGCCTTATGTTTCACACCCAGGACTGGGTACTAGTGGATCTGCGTGCTATCCCTGGCTTTACAACAGTCTGGTATCTGCCAGTGCCAAAACACTCAGCCTGGGATTCTTTGCTGGGAACTGAGTTAGGCCAGTGTCAAATGCTTTGGAAAACTACACTTGTTACTCTTTAGTTTCCTTATCCACAAAATCTAAATAGCACAAATTACTGGCCTACTGTACTAAAGTCTTGTCAGGCTGATGTCTGCAGTATACAAAACCAGATCAGGCCAGCCAAGAGAAAGACTGCCTACCACCCCACAGCAAGGGGAAGGTGTGACTCTAGGCCTCCAGAAGGGCAGGTCCCTCAGCAAAAAGATGGCATCCCCCAGCCAGCCCTTCAGCACAGCACAGTCCATGCTGCCCAGGGTTCTGGAGACAATTTGAAAAGTCTAGGACAGTTACCCTGTAGCCCTCACTATTGGCAGATCTGGGTGTCTACACGGCTGCTGGCCTGGCATTGGGTGTGGAATTGGGCCATGGGTGGCAACTGGATGGTGCTGGCTCTCATGTGCTGCTGTTGTTTCCTTGATTTAAAAACAGTTTGGGAGCCCAGGTGGACCAGTGCAGGGGGCTCCAAAGCCAAGCTGCTGTCACACTTAAAAAACTGTCTTGATTTAAATGGAGGCAGGAGCTCCCAGCTGCTGTGACATCATTTTTGAGTCACCCTGGGTGCTGGCCAATTGCCCTCTTTGCTCCTTTACCCCTCTTGACCTTAAGTTAGATTAAAGGAATTGCTTAAGCACACTGATTGGTAAATCAAAACTATACCAAGCATAAAAGTCACCCCCTTCCTCAATGTGGAGGAAGGTATGCAATAGATTTTGGTATCCCCCTCCCCTAGTTATGAATTCCACAGACTGTTTTTACACAAAAACCAAATTTATTAACTACTAAAGATTTAACTGATTCTAAGGGATAGAAAACAGATAAAAGCAAATTAAACAAAATGTAAGCTAACCTTAATGTACTAATAAATTGGTCAAAAGTAGCTAATTTTCCCCCTAAATGTTGTTTAGGTAGATTGCAAAACTTCTTGAGGGTTATGCGGCTCTTGCTGGTAACCTAAAACTTTCAGATATTGTTTTCTGAAGCAAGAAAGTCCTCAAGCCTGGGCTCAGCCCCCTTCCCCAACCTCCAACCTCTATTCAGTCTATTGTTTCTCAGGTGTTTCCCACGGTCTTCTTTCTTGGGCAAGGAGTCAGTGAAGGATGAACCACAGTGCTGTTATTCCCCTGCCTTAAATAGTTTCTTATATACAGTAGGAACCCTTTGTCTCCTAGTTCATTTCCCATGCCTGGTCACTAGAAAAATGCTAGTACCAGGTGACTCAATCACTTACATTTTTGGGGCCTCAGCAGTCCCTAGGAAATTTCCCAATGAGAGATTAGTAAATGCTAAGGCCTATTGTTCTTCCTGCTGGCCCTTTCCAGCCAGTCAGCTAGTGGGCATTTGCAGGTGTAAACACATTTGTAATTGATGCATAGATAATATCCCTACCTTCAGATCCCCAAATGACACTTGCATAGAACCAGGATAATCATATTCAGTGAATCATAACTTTTCCAGTAATATCTCACATGACTCACCTTGCATAAATATACATCTTAGTTATGACACAACAATATCATAGCATAACATAACATGCATAACTTAGCATAACAATATCTCTGAGATGAATATGGGACTTGGTATCACAACATGATCTCTGAAATAAAACAAGAGCTTTTAGTGATGAATGAAAACTTGGTTTAACTTTCAAACACAATTAAATTTTAGTGCCATTCCAGTGTAAGATTAAAATCTCTGCTACATGTTGATTTCTGTAACCCAGAAAAAGAGAATTTTACATATTACAAGGCTGGAAGGCAAAAAGACAGCAAAGAAACTGTTTTTTTTATAAGAAAAAGTATGTATTAGTCTAACAAAAGAATTTCCTCTACTCAGTCTTTTTTAGTGTCAGTGTTAGAAGTCTTCTAAAGCCTAACAACATTACTTCAAAGGCATTGGGTTTAAACACACACTAGATAATGAAAGGACACCTTTTTAGAATATTTTCAGACACACAAAAAATTACATATCTGACAGTTTGACAAATGATGTGCCAGACAAGATCTGGTCATGGAAATAAAGATGCTGAAACTAGTGACAGTTTCTCTTCAGCTAATTGACAACTTGGGAAACGTACACATCAGAGGAAGTAAGTTATGATAGTCCTCTAGTGAATATCATCTGTCAGAAAATACAGCCTGCTCATTAGATAGAAATAAGCATTAATTTTAATCTCCAGCATCCTATAGGCACATATTTGAGAAGGAAATGCAATATAGCAGCAAGAAGTGCTTACAGAAATAATGAACGCACCTCTGAAGGGCCTTTGGACAGCAGTGATAAGATCTTACAGGACAGCAATTTAAATATTTTTAGAGTGCTGCAGCTTCCATTTTTAAACTATTCTTTCTCAGGTGTTTCCCACAGTCTTCTTTCTTGGTCATATTACAGGCAAAAGAACTATGAGCATATCTACAGTATGAAGTTATATCAATATACGCAGACTACAAAATTATGGTATGGGCTGTATATCCCCACAAATGTTCCTTGTGTTGGTGTAGTGAGTCCTCCTTGGCAGCACTTGTGTCAATGCAGAGAACAGTGCATTGTAGGTAACTATCTCATAGACTGAAGAACCAAATGAGAACATGGCATAAGCAGTCCATGATACAATTTTCTCCCTGCACTGATTTCATCTGCATCCAATAATATTTGAACCTGTTTTCATGAGCTGACTGAGCTTGCACAACCACCATCGCTAAAGACGTAAGTATACCACACAGCTCTGCACTATTGTGGTGAATGTTGCAAACTCAGGCAGTTGTCATGCCAATGACGTGAAAGGCGCCATTATGTGGAACATAGCAATTGTCTTCATTTGTGGTTCTGGTTGCTGCACTTTCCCATGGGCTGGCATGATAGGGACAGAAATAGGAACCCTCCCTTGACACTTTGTGGAGGGGGGGTGTGTGTGTGTGTGTCTGCATTTGCATGTATGGAGAGAGTGGTGCTTGAAAGCAGCTTTGGATGGGTGTTACACCAGAAGACCAAATAGACATCGCAGTATGCAGCAGACAGCCAGGCACTGTGCCAACAGCCACTGGCTCCAGCTATGCAGCAACATCGAGACCTGTGCCGATTCTGGTAATCTCAGAGGAATGTACGAGGGTATGAGGAAGGCATTAGGACCCACCCAGAACAAGATGGCACCTCTGAAATCCAAATCTGGTGAAGTCATTGCTGACAAAGCCAAACAGATGGAGTGCTGGGTCGAGCACTACTCCGAGCTGTACTCACGCGAGAACATTGTGGTTGACGCAGCCCTCGATGCCGTCGAGCTCCTACCAGTAATGGACGAACTGGATCAAGAACCGACTGTGGATGAACTGAAGAGAGCCATCGACAGCATTGCAGCAGGAAAGGCCCCATGTCAGGATGGTATACCACCAGAGGTAATCAAATGTGTCGCGGACACACTCCTGGAACCCCTACATGAGCTACTGTGCCTGTGCTGGAAAGAGGGTGAGGTTCCACAGGATATGCACGACGCTAACATTGTAACGTTGTGTAAGAACAAAGGAGACAGAAGCAACTGCAACAATCACCGTGGAATCTCCCTCCTAAGCATCACTGGTAAACTGTTCACTCGCGTCATCCTTGGCAGACTCCAGAAGATTGCTGAGAGGGTGTACCCCGAATCGCAGTGCGGATTCCGCGCAGAGAGGTCTACCGTTGACATGGTCTTCTCTCTAAGGCAGCTGCAGGAGAAGTGCAGGGGGCAGAAAAAGCCACTCTACATAGCCTTCATCGACCTAACCAAGGCCTTTGACTTGGTCAGCAGGGATGGTCTGTTCAAACTGCTCCACAAGATAGGCTGTCCTCCACGGTTACTCAAGATGATCCAGTTGTTCCACGAAGACATGAGAGGAACCATCCAATATGACGGCGCATTATCGGATGCTTTCAGAATCAGGAGCGGCGTCAAACAAGGATGCATGCTTGCTCCGACATTGTTTGGGATCTTCTTCACACTCCTCCTGAAGCATGCCTTTGGATCTTCAACAGAGGGCATCTTGCTGCACACAAGATCTGATGGGAAACTGTTTAACCTTGCAAGGCTGAAAGCTAAGTCTAAGGTGCGAGAAGTCCTCATCAGAGACATGCTGTTCGCAAACGATGTTGCTGTAGTGTCTCACACAGAAGACCAGCTTCAAAAACTGCTGGATCAGTTCTCCAAAGCATGCAAGGACTTTGGGCTTACCATCAGCCTAAAGAAGACAAACGTACTCGGTCAGGATGTTGCTGAATCCCCATCAATCAGCACTGACAACTATATGTTAGAGGTCGTCCACGAGTTCGTTTACCTCGGGTCCACCATCACTGACACCCTGTTGTTGGACACTGAGCTAAATAGGAGGATCGGAAAAGCAGCCACAACTCTGTCCAGACTCAGCAAGAGAGTGTGGAATAACAACAAGCTGTACACTCACACCAAAATGCAAGTCTACAGAGCCTGCATCCTCAGCACCCTCCTTTATGGCAGCGAGACTTGGACCCTGTATGCCCTCCAGGAAAAGAGGCTGAACGTCTTCCACTTGCGCTGCCTCAGGCGCATCCTTGGAATATCATGGAAGGACAGAGTGACCAACACCGCCGTCCTCGAGCAAGCTGGAATGCCAACCAAGCACACCCTCCTCAGGCAGCGTCGCCTCCGCTGGCTTGGCCACGTCCACAGGATGAATGATGGAAAGATTCCAAAAGACATCCTGTATGGTGAGCTAGCCTCTGGCAAAAGACCTCCCGGACGCCCCCAGTTGCGCTACAAAGATATCTGCAAGAGAGACCTCAGAAAGGTAGACATCGAGCTGGACAACTGGGAAGAATTAGCAGATGACCACAGCAGATGGAGGCAGGGGTTACACAAGGGCCTTCAGAAGGGCGAGATGAAGATCAGACAGCTAGCAGAGGAGAAGTGAGCACACAAAAAGCACAATAAGGACTTGCCAGACACCCACAACATCTGCAAGAGATGCAGCAAGGACTGTCACTCTCGTGTGGGTCTTCATAGTCACAATAGACGCTGTAAATGAAGTCCTCAATTGAAACTCTAAAGGGCGCGATCCATAGTCTATGCAGACTGAAGGATGCCTACTACTACTACTATGTCTGTTTCCTCCTCCTCCTCATCATCTCCTGCTGTGTCACATTTATTTTCTTGAAATCTTCTCTGGTTAGTAATGCCCAGTTTTATCAAAAGAGCACAATACTCCCTGCCCTCAGTGCAAAGTCCACAGTTCCAGAGGCAGGAAATCTACAGACATGTTAAGTGGGTCTGTCCCACAAAAGCTCATAACCTAATAAATTATTTTATTGGTCTTTAAAGTGCTACTTGACTGCTTTTTTGTTTTGATGTTATTGTGATTTCTCTTTCTTCTCCACCTTGTCTGGCTCAGATTCTCTGCTAGGGTACAGGGAGAGCTGATGACCACATTTTCAGCTGCAAAACACACACTGCAGAAAGGCAATAGCATAGACTTGCCATATTGAAATCAGTCCCCTGACGCCATGGAAGTATAAAGCAGTATATTTTCATTTGAGCCAGGAATCCTTGCACTGTCCCGCCATTGTAAGAATGGCCCGTGGACAGGGATCTGGCACAAATGAGGGGGCACACAGGTGCTAGTGTGTGTGGTTTGGGCAATTAAACCGAGTACTGGCACTGTTTCCCACAGGGGATGTTAGCTGATATTTCACTCCCTGAGGGTAATAGAGGACATCTGCTGGTTTTATATTCTGACAGCCTATGTGCTGTACTGATGCATGATGAATTAATGTAGAAGTGGTGTGGGAAAGTCGCCTTCCCCAGAAATCTGCAATGGATTGAAGACTAGGTCCAGGAAAGAGCCCTGGAGATTTCTATGGAGGATTCCTGAGACATCTGGTGCACAAAAAAATGAATCTATTTTGCAGGGACACCCTCTACCTAGCTGTGAAGCTAAATGAGAACCTGTTAACCACTGTGCCCACACTGAATATTTCAATAAAAGGGACAAATGAGAAGCTGTGCCCCATTATTAATTCAAACTGTGCATGGATTTTCCTTCTCTGGTATCATCCTTACCCATGCTGGTATGCTCCTTCTGGCTCGATGGAGCCCCGTTTGTCTGTCTTGTGTCCTCTACTAACACCTCTGTGTTGCTTGCAGTGGCCGGGACTCCAATCCATTGGAGGCGTTCACTTTGCTTTCTGGGGTGAGGGTGGGCTCACAGCAATATACCACACAGCTCCTTGTAAAAATGGCACATCTGTGGCACTCCATCAGACTGACTGCATGCTGCCTTTGCTTTCTGGCATGCCTGATGCTGTGTGCACCTCTGGTAGCCCTTCTTCACAATGCTACAAAAGAGCTGCTTGTAGATGTCCATATTTCTATAGGCAGGCCTGGACAGTGCTTTCTGCCCACTGCAGTGACCACATTTCCCTATGTTCAACATAGATCACATAGTAAAAATTCCTTGTACTCAAGTAAGGTCAATGGCGATCAGTTAGAACTATGCACTACAAATGTTCAAATTAACATTAAATGAGCCCCTGATAAAAAGAAAAGCTGTGTAGTCGGGGCTTTTTATTTACCTACTTGTCTTTAAGGTTTCCACAGGAAGAAGTCGCACGCACACACACACACTCTCTCTCTCTCTCTCTCTCTCCTGTAGGCATTTCTGTCTCATAGGGATGGGGCTGGCTGATCCAGCCCTCTCTACCCAGTGTACTCCACATCCCATGCTTAGCTAGCCCCCACCCAGGATGAACATGCATCTCCTGGTACCTGGCAACACAACGTCTCAAGGCAACATGTGTGGAGGGACACAGGTTCACAGACCCTCCCTCTCCCCAGGTTTCTGTCAGGCTTCACACCAAAATGTGCTAGGCAATGTGTGGGAGAGAGGAGATGGGGGCTGCTTCTAGCTGAAAGGGAGTTGAGGAAGAGGTAGGGATGACTTGGACTGTTTTTCCAAATGTTATCTCTTCCCTCCACCCCCACTGCCTACTCTTCTGTGTCTGAAGGCAGCTTTTTCCTTCCTACCTTCCCAGTGTAGAAAGGCTACTAACACCTCCAAGCTCCTTCTGGTCACCAACATAACTCAGTTACAGTGTGGGCAGGAAGGGTGTAAGCCGTAAGGATCCATTGTGTACCAGGGCCCAGGAAACCTGACTGAAGGGGCTCCAGTAAACCGAGCTAGAGCAGTAGCTCAGCAGAAGAAGGCACCTAGGGAACAGAGGAACCCTGCAGTTTCTGTGGGCAGGATCTAGGTTGGGGGCGGCTTGCAGAGAGGGTGCTAAGTTCACCTCCCAGGGGATCTGCAGGTCAGAGCACAAGTTGGCTGGAAATAGCTTCCTCCACACCACTGCATAGCTTACCTGAGGGGTGGAGAAGCTTCCCCATGTCAGCAATGTGTAGGGCTTGAGATTTCCTGGCCAATGCTCCAGGCCAGAGGGTCTTGAGCTTTCCCTGAGTATCAGCTCAACCTGTTAACTTGGCTGTTTTTTAGCTAAATGAGCCAGCCAGGGGCTGGTTCTCCACATAGTGCCAGGAATAAGACACACTCCACTGATAAGGATATGGAGGAGCAGGGGGTCAGTGTGTGAACAGGCACAGCAGGGAGGGGACAGTGAGTGTAAAGGGATGATGGCTGTTCAACAGAGGTGACAGGTAACCAGCTTCTGCTTGCCCACACGCACTGGCTTACCTAAGTAATCTGTAACAAGAGTGTTATGCAGAAAGTTCATCTGTGCATCGTTTCCATGTAACTTTGCATTAGCTGTTATCCTTGAACAAGGGATAAGGAACTGGCAATGGGGGGTGAGGGGAGGGGAGTGTTAGCTGGCAGGGGCATGTCCACACGGCCTCTGTACTACCAGCACCACCCTCTGCTGACAGCAAAATCTCACGCTATGCTAATTAGCTGCACAAGTTTGCAGTTGGACCTGAATTTGCAATTTCTAGAACCATCATTAGCATAGCAGCACTGTGATAATGAGCCATGTAGACATGACCTTTGTATCCTGGTGCAAACTAGTTTTGTGTGTTAGCTGGCCAGAAGGTAAAATTGCTGGAGAATAGGTTGGGGTGTTGCTCTTTAACAGTTCTGGAGGGAGGTCCATTTTCCTGTTAGAAGGATGGAAAAGCAGGGCATCCACAAAGACGGAGAAAAAAGTTTACAGAAATGTCTTTCTTCTGTAGATTAATTCTCAACTGGCCACCCGCCTTCCCATCATTGCACCTGATCCCTGAAAATAATACAGGGGCTTGGACCATATTCTCAAAGTTGGAAGAAAGAGGATAGAAAAGACTAGGAAAAAAGATTTTTGACTGTCCTTTTCACTAGATTGCCAGCGCGGGTGATGGCACTGAAATATCATACACTGAACTTACAACAGAAACAGGAATCTCAGCTATCCCCTACCCTCCCAGCCTCATGTTTCTGAGTGGGTCAAAGCATGCAGACAGATAGGAAATGTTAGCAAAATGATTTTATAACCAAAATATCAGACTATGTCTGGGGGGGTGGGGAGCTGCTGTGGTTTGTGACTGAACAGCCACTTGGAATGTTGAAGTGGTTGAAGTAGTCCCTCCAACTACCTTAGCCACCAGGGGAGACTGCGCCCTGGTGGCAGCAAGTCCCCAAGTATCTGAGTTGTTGGGGGACACTTTCTCTGGCAGCTGCAAGCCCCAGTGGTTCCATGCTAGGGGCCTGAGGGGGTTCAGGGATGGGCCAGTTGAAGTGCCCCCCCCAACTATCTTAGCTGTCAGGGGAGATTTCCCCTAGGTGGCAGTAAGCCCCCAAGTATTTTAGTCACCAGGGAAGACTTTCCACCAGTGGCCGCAAGCCCTCGCATACCTTTCCTGCCCTTTAGGATCCCTAAACACATGCAATCCAGGACATTGTGCAGCCCAGCAGCATGGTCAGCACTGAAGAGCAGCCATGTCCTTTTACTGGGGCGGGGGCTACCCACATGATATGGCTGAGTGCCCGAAAGACCCCGCCTGCGTGGAGCCTGTCGGGGAGGGAAGGGATTTCATGCACAAACATAAACCACTGAGAAGTTTCTCAGCATCTTATGCAAACACAACCCCCACAACAGCCTTGTTGCAATGTGGTGTGGTGGGGCAGTGGCTGGCGCCACACAATACAGAAAAAAAAATGTAGAGACAGAACCATGAACTCCCTGCAGATGATATTTGTAATGGGTAGATGCTCTCACAGCAGTAATTGCAAAGAAAGAAAAACATTTCTCAGGCTGTCACACAAACATGAGCCCACAGCCACAGTCTTGCTGCTCCCACTTTGAAATTCACGATGTTTCTGTTGCCTAATTCTGGCGCACATGGAGAGCAGCATTGAGAGCGGAGCAGTGAGGGGCATTGTGGGTTACATCCGGGACACCTCTGGAGGCATGGCGCTTCCACATTGGCCTTTTAAGACATGGCGCTTCCACATTGGCCTTTAATCGAACTTCTGAATTTGAGCTTGATGCTATACCCATCAGGTAACAGGGATATTGCAATCTCAAAATTGGCGCTTTCAAAGTTCAGCTAATGGTATTTACAGTGAAGACAGTCACATGGTAATACCAAATTAACTGCCTTAAATTCGAATTTATCTTGTAGTGTAGATGCAGCCTAAGCAGCTGCCCGGCATTCCTTTTGTCTAGTACATAGTAGTTATGTGAAGCCTGTATAGAGCAAGCACTAAATGCATTCTTGGGATGGCTGGTGATCGGCCCAAAAAGATTCCAGATAGCACGACTACTTCTGCAATAGCCCATTTTCTTGGCCCGGATTAAAGGCAGAATTTTTCCTTGTCAAGTTGTCTAGCTTAGAGTTTGAGTAATTGGACTTTAAGAGGTGGGCAGTTAATTTCAACCCTAAACACACACCATTGACTGATCCATTGATTACAAGGTCCCATCTGAAGGAAGAAAGAAAAAAACAGCAAAAAGAAAATACTAACAAACAATCTCTATGTCCCTCCAACCACACACACTCTATATGAGGCTGACTGAACAATTATTTACTCCAAAATAATTGAGTTAAAAGACCTGAAATAATGCAGTGAAAATTACATACCAATTACTGTTGCAAAGTCCATCCCTGCAGGGCATATTGATTCCTAAAGGGTAGGACAATACTTGGCAATAGAGAGTCCCTGCAGGACTGAACTGTGAACTTTTCAGTGACTGTAATTCAGTACCATTCCTCAAAAAGTGTGGCAGACCCACACAACACCTCTCTCATCCCACCCTGTGAGAACCAAGTATAGGCTCATAGCAGGAGTGATTGAAAATAGAGGCAGTAGGGTCTACAGGCCTTAGAAGTTAGGAAAAAACTTATTTATGGAAGAGCAACACCAACAAAAGCATTTTGAGCAAATTCACATCATAAAGGGCCAATCTGTAGACATGATTTACAAGAAACACTAGCCCTCCAAGGGCAGGTCTACACTAGATCTGAAAGTTGAGCCTAGACACACAATTCCAGCTACGACAACTGCGTAGACAGAATTGACTTATCTAGGATTGACTTATCTGACTGTTCTTGCTGAGGGAAATCAATGGGAGAAACTCTTTTGTCAACCCCAGATAGTTCAATTTTGCACGTCCCTACAAGCTGTGTGAAATCAAACCCTGGAAGATCCACCCTGATCGGGTCAATCATCTGGGTAAGGAAGACATACCCTAAGTCTCACTCTCCTTCTCCTAATCAAAGCTACCATCCCAGAGGTGACCAGTCACCACAGAACCTCTCTTGAACAAAAATAAGTCTTCTCTCCAGTACTGTCAGCGCCAATAGGACACCTGCTGTGGGCAGGGCAGTGGCACTGAGAATGAACTCACACAGAGAGGCTAGCACATCTCCAGGAGGTATTACTGTTCCATAGCCATGTCTGTGCAGTTTCATGAATGATGGCTATGAGGGAACACAGACAGCCAACTGTAATTTACCTCTACACATCTTCTAAGAGCCTAGTAAGGCATGGAAGCATTGGTAATGTGCTAGACAATATTGACCTCCTGTGGTCTGGCAAATTCTCTCATTTGGCAGAGGTCATGTCCTGAGGGTGCTGGACTAGAGAGATTCAACCAGCATTTAGGAGATAGAAGCTATAGGCCCAGCACTTGGTTTGTTTGCCTTATACTATGCTCATCACCTTCAAGGATTATTTGTCCATTTACCTCAGCTTCCTCCCTCCCTGAAAAGCACTGCTATTCTGCTAAGGGAAGAACTTTGATATAGTCTCTCCTCAGGCAGAGGGCTTGCAGTTCTTTTGCACAGGTGCATTGTTTAGATAGAAGTTGAGCTTGGTCATTTAAAGCTTTCAAACCCCTGAAGGGCACGCATGCGCATGCACGTGCGTGCGTGCGTGCGTGTGTGTGTGTAATTAACCCAGTTTACTAATTTAGTGAATGTTCTACTGTTTCATTTCTCTCCTCCATGTTATTTTGAATATTTTGCCTATACTGTTATACAGAATGACATTCAGCTGCATATAAAGTAGTAATAAAAAGATTGAAAGTGTGTGTGTGGGGTGGGCTGGGGAATGGAACACTGTGTTGCACCTGGAATATCTATCATCAAAGCAACTGGTGCTCATCTTCTAATTGAAGGTAATGCTTGTTGATACTATGGAGAGCTCACATCCATAAAGACTCTTTTCTCAAAGGGAAAATGAACCCTTATGAGTTAGAACTAATCAAAAACAGTGCCCTACATGACTCAGATATTTTCTGTGACAGAACAGGAACTTAGATGCAGAGATAATGGCACATCTGGTGCAGATAGAAGCTTGACAGAAACAAGTTCAAAGAGGTGAACATATTAGAGCTATAAATTTAAAATTCAAATGCGCAGCAACATCAATTGAAATATATATCCAGTGATTTTAAGAACGATCTCAAGAAGAGATACAGGTCTCTGAGACACATACTTACTTACAGAAATATTAGATTATGAATTCCACAAATCTATGTGGGCTTAGTACAATGAGTCAGTTTTCAACAGAAATAAATCCAGCCGTCTTATCTCTAGATGTTGTAAAGTGTTTCTCACTTCTCTTTTATGAACCTATTCTATAAGCTGACAGCAAAAAGTAAAATTGTATTATTATATCATATTTGCATAAAGTAATTATAAGGCAGTGGTTTTCAACCTTTTTTATTTGTGAACTCCTAAACAATTTTTGAAAGGAGATGTAGAGACTTTTGGAAGTCTTAGACATAGTCTGCAGACCCCATCCATCCATCCATGGATCATGGGCTGAAAACCACAGGGCTATGATGATAACCTTTTGCAGGCTCCTTAGACGTAGTCTGCAGACCACAGGTTGAAAACCACTATAATAGGGAATGTAAACATCTAAAAAAATGGCAAATCTACAACTCTGCTGTGGAATTATCTAATAGAACCTTTCCTTTGCAATAATCAAATTTCCCCAGGCTTCATGAATACAGTCAGTTCAGGAAAGAGAAAGCCTGGTTGCAAACCAGAGGAAAATAAATGCAGAGTATATAAATAAAGGTGGTCCTGGGCCGGACATGCTTACATTATAAAGATTAAACTAGAGCAATGTTTCCCAAACTAATTTGGCCATGGAACACTTTTGGGCTTGGAATGTATTGACAGAACACATACATGATGTTATGGTGGTGGTGAGGGATGGAGGGATTCATGTAATGTTCAAAAGTTGATATAAAAGAGTTTTTTTAGATTATTTTTATTTTACAAAGAACAAAAACAACGAGAGAAAATCATCTGAATGAACAACTAATGTCCTTTTGATAGGAGGATTGTTAGCAACTCTATAATTAAGTATAAATATTAAGTACAAACTAAAACCAAAACATCAAAATAACAGCACAGAGAAGATGGTTAGTGTAGTTCTTTTTCATAAAAATATAAAAGAGAATACTGTTAAAAAAGGACTGCTCCTTCTTAAATCTTAAAAATATTTTTATAAAAGAAATGCAAAACAAATTAGGTATGGAAAATATTTTTAAATTTTGCTTTTTTATAAAGGTGTTATTTTTACAGAAAACTATGGAAAACAAAAATAAGTAACATTTGACAGATTTTTTTTTAATGGGAAGAGTGTTTTTGCATCTTTTGATCACAAATCCGGTTAATATTTGGTATGATGCTGGTGAGTTGGATCCTCATATCAGGTGCAGCATCACATGATTTCTCTGAACATGACCCATGCCGAAACAATCCAAATCAACTTTCATTGATTCAGCGCAAGTTGCAAAACAACTATATTATTATGAATTCTCAACAGTCGCTAAAAGCAAGCCAACAGGAGGACTAAAAACACAATGCTTTCCTTCCTAGAATTCTGCGTGGTCAGTGTGTGGAAACTTGAATGGGCACTGTATCTGTAGGGTTGACAAACTTTTTATTTACATAAAAAGAAACCTGTAAGCCAGTCTCATCTCTAAAATTCCCAATGTACATACTATTCAAATACTTTAGTATTTTGGTGCAAACATAATTTAATATTTAATATTTTAGAAGGAAAACTATCTCTAGCATGGAAAATTTTTTTCACAGAACGCCTATTCTCATCATGTAGAAAACCAGTGTTTCATGGAACACAGTTTGGGAAGCATCGAAATAGAGAATATAGGATTCCCTGGGAATTCTAGAGAAGAGACTGGCTTACAGGTTTCTTTTTATGTAAATAAAAAGTTTGTCAACCCTACAGATACAGTGCCTATTCAAGTTTCCGCACATTGACCCCGCAGAATTCTAGGAAGGAAAGCATTGTGTTTTTAGTCCTCCTGTTGACTTGCTTTTAGCAACTGTTGAGACAGGCCCAGAGGGTGTGTGGAATCATTCCTCACAATGTGTCGTGTAGAGTTTCTGAAACTACATGGAGTTCATTTATGCATACAAAGTAATTTATGGTGCACAAAATTTCTAGAAGTCATAACTTTACTGCAGGTATGGCAAAGAGAATTAGGTTCTGTTCACTACCATCATAGCAGTGTGGTATGTTTATATAAGTTATTACTGTCTGAGCCGCCTGAGAGATAAACTGCGGGAGGTAATATATCTTTTATTGGACCAGTGAGAGAGACAAGCTCTTCTTCAGAACTGGGAAACTAATCCTTGTGTATCAGATAGTGTTCTTTGACACCATTTACCAAAGTTTTCTTTCCTCGCACTTTCAATGATGTAGGCTCAGGAGATGGTCTTTTACTTAGAGACATCTTTGTGTTCTGTACACACTAAAAAGTCTTAAAAATCTGCATCCCTACCTTTTTTTGTGATAGCACACTATTACTCAAAAATGTACCAAAGATTTATCATCCAATCAAACAAACAATCCCCAGGCTTCAGAAGAAACTTTTAACACAAAATTTGAGGCTGGGATACATTTTTATAGCTATGTTATAAACTATACGAAATATAAGCTATTATTTGAAATGCTGACATTCTTTTCAGCCTGCACTATCTATGGATTATAGGTCTCCCCAGCGGATATGATGCTTTCACCTAAGGATTTAGATGGGGATTGAAATAAAAACTCCATGTCTGTATGGGAAAGAATTCCTGAGCTGAAGGCATATTTTATTAATAGCTTAAGTATATAAAGTTTATAGAGTGTTATCCTCAATCTACTGTATATATTATGTTCTCTAGTCATAGTAGACTCAATCCAAATTCCTTTGGAGCCACTAAATCTGGATGAGACTTAATGTCTTCTGGTGTATTTCCCATACAAAATCTTCTCATTGTAAGCACTTCCTGCGTTTTTCCCCCCCTCCACCTTAGCCTTTGATGAACGCATATTTCAACATCCATTGCACATCTGAAAGTTACACATAACTGAAACAATTAGCTTTGTTATACACAATATGTGCCATATGTAATAAACATTTTACAGGCTCACACAAACTGGAAGAATTAGGTATTACAGTGTGCAACTCTCCCTGCTTATCTGTTATTTACTTTTTTTCTGAGAACTTCTATTTTGTTTTCTGCAGAAATAATTATAAAATATTGCTATCTATTCCTTATTCACAATCAGAATATGATAGAATATTGAATGTTTCCCAACAACAGACTAATTTGAAAGGAAACAGTTATGCATTGTTTTATATGTTAACATTTTACTATTCTCAGTGTAGACTACTGATGAAATATTAGGGCTCTCAGTGTCCGAATCTGTCCATCATCTTTACATACTGGAGCGCTCCCTATCCTACTGTGCCTATGCTAAACTATTCAAAACCTACTTGAACTTATGTGGGTGGCAATTAAAAATAATGAAAGCTTTCCATCTAACTCTCTGATACTTTCCATCTAACTTCAGCTAGTGAATTATTTTAAATCTTTCCCAGATATACTTACATAGGAGGTTTGGAACAGCTTAAAGTAGGCATAAAGATGGACATGTCATCTGTTTCAAAAAGAAAATAAATTACTTGTGCATGCTGAAATATTTTTCTATATTTAAGTTTTTTGTTGTTGTTCTGAGAATGCATTTGCTAGTTTTCACATCACACACTGTGCCCAAAGGAGGCAATCAAATAAAACATTAACAAAACATTAACTTTGTAGCAAAGTTGTGGGGCTTGGGGAACTAGACCACCAAGCCTCAATGCCTCAAACTTAGGGGATATGCAAACTGTGAGCTCCAATCCATATGTATTCATGGTCTTAAATTTAGAATGCTCCAAATTAAAATGAAAACTAATCTAAACACACTTCATTTTAGAAATCTGCACATCTCCAATTTCTCATAAACATACCTGCATTTTTCTTCTGAAATGCCTGAAAACAGGGCATGCCAGTAAAAGAAAGCGACCCAGCCTTTGCTATAACAAAAGCACCATTTTTATCTCTAAACAGATACCTGAATCTTTAGTAGGTAGGACCCCGTCAGAAACTTGTGAGACAGCCGGAATACAAAGAAAAGAAAGGTAAAGAAAATAAAAGAAGAAATTATTCACCTATACACACTGGCATTCTTGCTAACTGAAAAGTGCAACAATTAAAACTTTAAAACATCAATTGTAATGGTTTGCTTTGCATTTTAAATAATTAATGTTGGTGTAATATGCCTGGTTTAATTCACTTAGCAGTCTATAAATAGCTGTTTAATATATTATTTAGTACACTAATAATTAACTAACAGGGGGCCTAATGCTGCTTCTCATGCACCAGTAATTGTTCAATGACCACACCTAATTTTAGTCAAGGCAGTATTTAACTTCATAAGAGGAGCACAGTAGGGGTTATAGTTTGAACACTTATGGCCTTTGTAAAAAAAACAAAACAAAATCCACACACAGAAATGTTCAACCCAAATCAGTTCCTTTGCCCTTTGGTCAGCACCACAGATCAAATAGCAACTGGTTAGCTCGCTTAGGCCTAGAATTCTTAGTTCCACTACAAACATCAACCACGGGTCCAATTAGATTCAGGGGTAATCAAGGGACATCAAAGGGCTGTTGTTCTGTGTCAATCTGCTCCATTTGGGCTGGATCCTGTGTGCAGCTAAAAAGGTCCAGTCCTGAGATATCACTTCTGCTGCTGCTTGCCTTGTGAGTTAGGCGAGCCCAAAGTCAATTCAGCACTGTTGGGTTGTTCTGCAGTCAGCTCTGTACTACAGATGGTGGCAACAAGCCTCACAGGTGCATCACCAATTCAGTCCCACAAATTCAGTCCACAGAGAATGTAGAATTTCCAGGTGGGGAACCCAGAGCATTACAGGGACAGTTTCTTGAATTAGACACAACGTCTAGGATACAGCTCTTTTCCCCTTTACTAATGAGCTTGGATTTTGGTACTAAACCAAGTTTCTAACTCTGATGTCAGGATGACATTCTTCTCTTCTGGTCATAAGGGCAAAACCTGGTCATAAGGGCAAAATCATAAGGGTAGTCACAGTAACATATTTATTGTTTATACAGACTATCAACACATTCCAATCAAAACAACACAACTCAGTGGGTGGAATAATGGGTAAGTAGCACAATGCAGGTAAACGTTTTTTTCCCCTAAAAAGAAATACAAGCTAACAACAATGTGCGTCTAAAGATACCTACTATTTTTTTCTTTCAGACTCTACATATTCTTTCATAGGAAAGCACCACACCTTGAAAAAGCAACTGGAGCACTATATATGGAAATATTTTAATCCCCAGTTTGCCTGGTACAGTGCATGGGCTGAACTTGCAGGTATGTCTCCTAATCCCTGGGCAATAGGTAGTGGTTTAGGGACATGTGATAATGTCATTTAAGTCTTTTCTGGGAGATAATGGAAACTGTACCTCTGCCACTAGGCCTCTCACTTGCAGAGTCTGACAAAGATCAGTCTTCTCCCTGTTCTATTCTGCATCTCTACTTGCTCAGCAGACACACCACATAAAAGCAGCTCAAAACAAAATCCCATTTCATCTTTACCAAATCTCACCTCCATCCTCACATAATTGCTGACAGTCTTCTGTAAGGAAGAGCCACTAAAACCATCATAATTCTCCAGACAAGAAAGGAAAAGATAAACAGTAATGAGGATAAAGATAATTAGTAATGAGGAAATTGTCTTGACAATTTAATTACAATTATATAGATGGTATAAATCATAAGCAAAATGTTTTTATGAAGAGTAATTTTACAGTTTATGACTATCTGTGAACCAGGTTTGATGGGATTAATATTGTTTAAATAAGACAAGGCTTATATAAGGGTAGCTAGTATAGCAACAGAGCAACAGGTCCTGAGAGTGAGCATGCTGTTAGAGGGAATGACAGTTACAAAAGTTGCAATTATACTTTGACTGGGTTTCTTATGGAAAAGAATAAAACTGTTACTATTTTAACATTTGGAGCTTTCAAGCAAATAGAATATGCTGTATGATTGTTTTCAGTTATAAGTATCAGAGGGGTAGCCGTGTTTGTCTGTATCTGCAAAAACCATGAGAAGTCCTGTGGCACCTTATAGGCCAACAGCTTTCATAGGCAAAAAGCCAATTCATGGGTACTTCTCATTATTTCTTCACAGTGGATACTTAAATTAGACAGAGCATTCGGAAGTCTGAAAAGGTTTTATTTTGGTAATTTTGTTTTGATCCACATCAGAATGAAAAGTCATTTTTCATGCAACAGAATTATAAAATGGACCAGTTGTTTTAATTAATTTGGAAACTTTCATTTTAATTCTGCATTTCCTATCCAACTCCAGACATCACTAAAATAAAGCAAAAAGTGAGTAAACTTTATATAGGAAACAATTCCTCATTGGATTGGGATGGACATATATATGGGTATTTTGATTTTTAATTTAATAGCAATTGGTTGATTTGATATATATTAAAAGGGTCATTAATATTTAACAATGGTTTACTTAATACAGATGAAGAAAATATAAAGTTGTCGACTGCACATCTCTCCAAGATGATTGAACCAATTTTTAACAGCACTATAACTGGAACTGCTACAGATAGTATAAATCTGAACAAAGCCATGGGGTTAGAACAAATCCTTATCTTATTCACAGTAATTATTGGACCTTCTTGCCTCATGTGCTAAAAGTGCTCAAGCTTGGAGTGCAGTGGATTTCCAGTGATAGCATATTGCAGAGCCATGAACCTGTAACAGAGACTTCTCTGAAAATATTGCACCATGAATTCCACCCATAGCATAGGTAAGGGGCATAGAAAAAAGATAGACAAGTGGAATAGGGATCAATGGAACCTTGTAAGACATCAATGACTGCCAGCAACTCCTATTTCATGGAGAAAGTTTTTTAGATTTTCCCACATTTCCATTTATTTTTGGCATAGGACAAAATTAAACTTTAAAAAGGCCTGTGGAATTATTATTTGGAAATGACTTGGTAAAATATATTAAATAATGGGGTACTGTAAACTTAAGTCAGATTTAAACCAACTAAACCACAGAAAACTTCATTATAAAATTGTTGTACCTTCTCAAGTTTGTCTAGCATAGGTATTGAGAGCTCAGAACAGGGCACTGTGTTCAAAACTATATGTACTGCAAAATATCTGTGCAAAATGTGAAGCCTATGAAAGATTTAACTTGGGATCCCTTGTCTTGTATCAGTTTAAATAAATGTCTTAATGTGCAGCACTGTGTGATGAATGTGGGTGTTTTTACATATACAGCTCACGAACATTATATTTTAATAATATTGCGTGATGGGGAAAAAAGTATGGCAACTCACAGACTTCTGATATAAACAATGACAGACTAGAAATACTGAGTGCAGTAAATGTGCAGTGAGTGAAAGATACATCTGACTGCATTTTTGTCAATTGGTTTCTTCCTTAATCATAAAATCCCTGGCAGTTGTCAAAGTGTCAGAGTGTTTTGACTTCATGACAAATGAGGAGGCTGAATCTTATAAAGTAGCATGAGAATAGAAATACAATAAATCCGTGATTGACTGTACTTTTTTTTCTGTTTACTTATACCAGGTATCCAAAAATGCAAATGTCTGCCTTTCTTGTTCAATTATTCTCTGACAGAGTATAATTTACACATGCAAAATGGGAAGCAATTGACTAGGAAGTAGTACTGCAGAAAGAGATTTAGGGGTCATAGTAGTCTCTCTCTCTCTCTCTCTGCAGTCACTCAATAATGAGAGGGACATCTTCATTTCACCCTCCTATTTGCCCACTGATGGCTAATCAGCCTGATTCTGGAGCCGCAGGTCTTATCACAGAAGAGGCAGGTGTTGGTAGCTGTTGGAGGGGCGCAGGGCAGTTTGCTGCTCTTTTCTCCTTCTCTTCCTCTCCTCTTATGTGCTGCAGTGTGACCTCTCAAAATGCACCATTCCCTCATGGATTACCTCTCTCCACTGGGGAGAGTCCCAAGCAAGATTCTCCCAAGTGTTGACACCAATGCTGCACTTTTTCATGTGTGCTTTCAGCATGTACTTATGTTGATTTCTCTGCCCCCTAATGCTTCTCTGTCCTTCATCCAACTGGGAAAGAATCTGTTTCAGGAGGGGCTGATCAAACTTCCAAACCATGTGGCCAGTCCAACAAAGTTGTTGCTAAATGATGATGACAAATGCTGGTTACGTTTGATTCTTCCAGGACGTTAGTATTTGTGTGCCTATCCTCCCAAGTGGTATTTAGGCTTCTCCGGAGGCAATGTTGATGATATTGTTCAAATGCCTTCAAATGGTGATTGTACATTGTCCAGATTTCACATGTTTACAGTAATGTTGGAATAACCACTGGACAGTATACAAGGAGCTTTGTCTTGGCATAGATGTCCCAGTTCTCAAAGAATCTTTTGTCTCGGAGAGGCAAAAGCAGAGACTGCACAGCTCAGATGATGCTGGATTCCCACATGAAATGTCAACTTGAGTGGAAAAATCACTTCCAAGGAATACGCAATGCTCCATATTTTCCAGCAGTTCCTGTTGACTTCAATTGTGGGTACATGAGATTGTCCTGTTGGCAAGGGTTGATGGAGCACCTTGGTCCTTCTGATGTTCAGCGTGAGGCTGAGGTTTTCATATGCATTCAGGAAGGCACTTAAGGTGGTCTGAAGGTCTAAGGAAAAAAGATTAGCAAAAATGTTGTCATAGTGAACTACAAGCTAAATACAACTCAGCAGTGTGACATTGCTGCAAAAATGCCATCATTTTGAGATGCAATAACAGGAGTGTTTTAATCAAAATATGAGAAGTAATTCTTCCATTCTACTCTGTGCTGATTAGGCCTCAACTGGAGTACTGTGTCTAGGCCTCAGCACCTCATTTCAAGGAAGATGTGGAGAAATTGGAGAAGGTGTAGAGAAGAGCAACAACATATTAAAGTTCTAAAAAACATGACCTATGAGTGACAATTGAAAGAATTAGGTTTGTTTAGTTTGGAAAAGAGATGTTTGAAAGGGAAAATGATGATAACTTTGGTTTAAAGTTACAGAGGGGGAGGTGTAGGTAGGATATTAGGAACAACTATTTCACCAGGAGGGTGGTGAAGCACTGGAATGCATTACCTAGAGATGTCATGGAACCTCCATCCAAGAGGTTTTTAAGTCACACCTTGACAAAGTCCAGGTTGGGAAGATTATATACTGTTAATCCTGCTTTAGGCAGGGGGCTGGACTCAATGACCTCCTGAGGCCACTTCCAGCCCTAGGGCTCTGTGATTAACTTTCAAGCATCTAAAAGGTTATTATATGTTGGAGGGACAAAAATTATTCTCCTTAACATCTGAGAGGAAGACAAGGAGCAGTAGGCTTAAATGGCAGCAAGTTTGAACATTGGAAAACTTCCTGCATGTCAGGGTGGTTAAGCACTAGAACAAATTGTCTAGGGAAGCTGGGGAATCTCCATCAATGGAGATATTTAAGATGTCATACACCTGTATTACAGAAAATCAAGTACATGTGTGTTTGCAGAAGAGGGGGCAGGGACAGAAATGAAATAGCCATTGAGATATGGAGTTGAATTTTCATAGACAACGCTTCCAATAATCATAGCATAATATGAAATCATCCATTTGCATACACGTGCAAAATGATCCACCAACCACTGGGCATCTGGTGATTTGAGCCTCTGTATAATCATGTTGCACCATAGACCAGTATGCAACAATATTTTTATGTAACAATAACAATAACACCTGCTCACCTACAACAGCATATTTACATATATTGTTAGTAATAACTTGCTTATGATAAACCATGCTGCACCAAGTATCTATGTACTTCAGCTAAGAGAAACACACATACATTTGTAAATATATTTACCTGTGTTTTTTTCTGACAATATACCTACAATAATAAACACCACCTTTTAAACTGTTTGGCACAGTGCTGTGCATGATCAAGGTGAATTTATTCTTTGTAGTCGTCTGACTGACAAAGCTGTGTGGATCAGTTTGAACCCTTGTCTGAGAACGGCCAGTGGTCGGCACCAGCAATGTCTGGTACAAGCTGCACAAGGCAAAAGAAAGAAGAACTTCAGCCACGCCCTTTCTTTGGGAACAGTCTGGCCTCTGTGAGGCGATCTGATAGAACCAGATGCTGAGATGACACTAAAGGTTTGGTACAGGATTGGGCTATGTCATGTTAGCTACATCTACACTACAGCCTTTTCTAGTCAATTCCAATATGAGAGAAACCTGCTTCAAGGTAACCTTGATGTCTGGACAAGTCTTAGCAAAAACACCACACAGAACTATGGTGTGTTTGTTCTTTCTTGCTCCTTGACTCATCATTACAAGTAAGACAGTCAACTTTGCAAAAAGAAATATCTAACTACTGGCAACTTTCAGGGCTGTTTTCATTAACAGTCTAATGAAGAGCAGCTACTACAATAAGGAGCACACAAGCTTTTCTGTACAAACCTACAAGGAGCTGATCACCAGAACTCAAGTCTTTATTGAACATCTCATTCTAGAATATTCAAACTTTAATTCACATTAAGCTCAACAATGATTACAACTGAATCTATACAATGGCTCACAAGAAATGCATCAGTACCTAAGAAAGGTAAATGAAATAACAAAATGAGGGATATTATTTTTCAGGGATTGTTTGTTAGGTAAAAACTTCCTATTTGTAATAAGTAGGACATATGTACTAGAAAGCCCATATAGCAATAGATTCACTAACAAGATGACATGGCAGTACAGGGAAATGAGGCATATTTATTTTGACATTTAAGGTATGTCTACACTAGACAGTTTTGTTGAAAAAACTGGTGTTTTGTTGACTAAGTTCGCGAAGCATCTACATTATAATAGTGTTCCGTTGACAGTAAATCCACAGAATGGGGCACTTCTGTTGACAGTGTTCTGCCATTCTCCCATGAGGTAGAACTCCTCTCTCAACAGATCTCTTTCAACAGAAAGCCAGTCTGGACATTCCAGGGGGCTTCTGTCTACAGGAAAGTCCTCCATGATGCCGGCTGGTTGCCCTGGCAGATGCCCTGTCCACAGCAATCACAGCTCTATGGTCCCTCCCTCTGGCCATTCTTAAAGCCACAGGCAGCCCTGGAAACCCATGGGAGGAAGCTGAGAGCATGGAAGCAGCACATCAGCATGCTGTCTGCTCAACATTCTCAGAGCCACTCCTTTCAGCTGATCCCAGTGACATGGCAGAAAGCCAGCCATCATGCGACCCTCCCTCCATCGCCCCTTAGGGACCAGCCAGAGAGGTTTCAGGAGTGCCCCCCCCAGGGCACAAAATGTCAGGCCCCCTTCTGGACCGTGCCAAAGATCCAGGACCTTGGGGCCATGTGGGGTGACAAACACACCCTCATGGACCCCTCAGCAAAGTGGAGGAATTCCTCTACCTCTGTCTGTCTGGTCACTGCTCTGGCAGCATGGGGCCACCCTGATGGCACCATGGAGTAGGTGCAAGTGAACGTAAAGGAACTGTGCCAGGGGTACGTCCAGGCCCACAATGCAAGGCAGAGGTCTGGGGCAGGACAGGACACCTATCCCTATTGCTGGGAGCTCCACTGCCTCCTGGAGGGCAACGACACCTGCCTGCCTACTGTTGACACCACTTAGGAGCCATGCCCACCCCTCCACAGCCAGAGGCTGAGGAGGAAGTGGACCAGGAGCACACTGAGACCCAAACCCCCCTGGAGCCAGAGGCAGACGTGAGGTCCAAGACCAGTGGCAGCACCCTGGTCACCTCCCTGGACTCAGACCTCTCCATCAAGGCCACTTCCAGAGCATCTACAAAGCTCTTTGATGGTCCCTCTAGTAAGTAGACCGTGCATCGCACACTCCAGGGTGCAGTGGGTGGCCACAGATGGGGCATGCTGTGAGCTTCACCAGGGCAGCTCAAGTAGGATCTCACACCATAGGCCTAGCATGTGGCCCCATGTGCAAGGCAGCGTGTCCCACCTGGACCCAGCAGGCAGCCCCGGGCATGGGCATCTGCCTGCTGCAAACCTCACAGGAGGCCAGAGGAGTCCTATCAGAGGGGGCCCACCAGACCCTGCCATGTCTGGAAGTCGGTTAGCCATACGGTGCCAGTATAATCCCAGACACACTAAGTAATAAGCCACTAATTCATGCTGTGACCTTAAAAGCTGCTCCAATTCATACTATCCAACACCCAACTTTTTTAGGGATCTTTTGTAATTTTTTTAATTGTACAGTATTCCTTTATGAAAAGCTTTAACTCTGTTCGCATTTTATGTGCATTATAATGCTACCTAAAACTATATTGTCCCTCATATTACACAATATGACACTATACTGCTTTGTCTACAACCTTAGATATGCAGGTGTGCTGACTTCTAGTGTGATGTATTTATCTGGATTCCAGAAGAGCTTCAGTGAGATTATTCACTTCAGTAGGAGTTAACAGGATCAGATACCTGTTTGTTGGTTTTGAGGAGTATATTTGATTCTTAAAATCTTCCACTATATTGTAAGACACTTGGGATCATTAACATTTTCCCCCTGTTCTCCTGAATCTAAGCTTTACTAATAGCTTGTCTGAGCCAAAACTCACAGGTAAAAATTATGAAAAACAAAGCCAAAATTAGGGTCCCGGACAAGTGACTTGGTTTTCAAAAGTACTGAATACCCAAGCAACTCTCCAAAAGGCTTCTCATGTGCTAAAAGTTAAGCATGTGCCCAAGCATTAGCAGGAACAGAGCCTTAATGCAGAAATAATATAGAGAATGTTGTCTAGGGAAATTAAAGGTTTGCTACTATTGATTATCCATTTCCTAACAGACTTAAGTTCAATTATGATACAGTGAAAAACCAAATTTTTCATCCTATTTGAGTCAGCTTTCCCTACTTCATTGTAAAATATGCAGATTTATAGATTCTGTTAGCACTACAGTACATTACATGGAGAAGGCAGCACCTGATGAAAAGACATATTGTTTTGTGGAGGCACCCTCCAATAAATCAGCATATAGAAATCAGCTTAACCTCAAAAATGTCCTTCTGACACGCAGCTATCATAGTGCTGACTGTGATACAGATCACTCGCTAGTTTGCTCCAAGGTCAAGCTGAGACCCAAGAAGCTGTACCGCTCTAAACCTGCTGGAAGGCCCCGCATTGACGCCAGAAAGATGGCAAACTCGGAGAAAGCTGAAAAGTTCAGAGAGACCCTCCAGGAAAATCTGCGCAGTGGCCCTGGGGGTGCCGATGCGACATCCAAATGGCAACATCTGAGGGATACAGTTTACAACATGGCCTTGTCGGTGTTTGGAAGAAGAGCTAGAAATACGAACGACTGGTTCAAAGCTAACTCTGATGAGATGATTCCAGTCATTGAAAAGAAGCGTGCTGCACTCCTGGAGTACAAACGCTCACCGAGCCAGAGTACCCAGGAAGCACTTAGAGAGGCCAGAAGAACAGTACAGCAGACAGCCAGGCGCTGTGCCAACAACCACTGGCCAAACAGATGGAGCGCTGGGTTGAGCACTACTCTGAGCTGTACTCACGCGAGAACGTTGTGGTTGACACAGCCCTCGATGCCGTCAAGCTCCTACCAGTAATGGACGAACTGGATCAAGAACCGACCTTGGATGAACTGAAGAGAGCCATCAACAGCATTGCAGCAGGAAAGGCCCCTGGTCAGGATGGTATACCACCAGAAGTAATCAAATGTGCTGCAGACACACTCCTGGAACCCCTACATGAGCTACTGTGCCTGTGCTGGAAAGAGGGCGAGGTTCCACAGGATATGCGCAACGCTAACATTGTAACGTTGTATAAGAACAAAGGAGACAGAAGCGACTGCAACAATCACCGTGGAATCTCCCTCCTAAGCATCACTGGTAAACTGTCTGCTCGCGTCATCCTTGGCAGACTCCAGAAGATTGCTGAGAGGGTGTACCCCGAATCGCAGTGCGGATTCCGCGCAGAGAGGTCTACCGTTGACATGGTCTTCTCTCTAAGGCAGCTGCAGGAGAAGTGCAGGGAGCAGAGAAAGCCACTCTACATAGCCTTCATCGACCTGACCAAGGCCTTTGACTTGGTCAGCAGGGATGGTCTGTTCAAACTGCTCCACAAGATAGGCTGTCCTCCACGGTTACTCAAGATGATCCAGTCATTCCACAAAGACATGAGAGGAACCATCCAATATGACGGCACATTATCGGATGCTTTCAGAATTAGGAGCGGCGTCAAACAAGGATGCGTGCTTGCTTCGACATTGTTCGGGATCTTCTTCACACTCCTCCTGAAGCATGCCTTTGCATCTTCAACAGAGGGCATCTTGCTGCACACAAGATCTGATGGGAAACTATTTAACCTTGCAAGGCTGAAAGCTAAGTCTAAGGTGCGAGAAGTCCTCATCAGAGACATGCTGTTCGCAGACGATGATGCTGTAGTGTCTCACACAGAAGACCAGCTTCAAAAACTACTGGATCAGTTCTCCAAAGCGTGCAAGGACTTTGGGCTTACCATCAGCCTAAAGAAGACAAACGTACTCGGTCAGGATGTTGCTGAATCCCCATCAATCAGCATTGACAACTATATGTTAGAGGTCATCCACGAGTTTGTTTACCTCGGGTCCACCATCACTGACACCCTGTTATAGGACACTGAGCTAAATAGGAGGATCGGAAAAGCAGCCACAACTCTGTACAGACTCAGCAAGAGAGTGTGGAATAACAACAAGCCGTACACTCATACCAAAATGGAAGTCTACAGAGCCTGCATCCTCAGCACCCTCCTTTATGGCAGCGAGACTTGGACCCTGTATGCCCTCCAGGAAAAGAGGCTGAACGTCTTCCACTTGCGCTGCCTCAGGCGCATCCTTAGAATATCATGGAAGGACAGAGTGACCAATACCGCCGTCCTCGAGCAAGCTGGAATCCCAACCACGCACACCCTCCTCAGGCAGCGTCACCTCCGCTGGCTTGGCCACGTCCACAGGATGAATGATGGAAAAATTCCAAAAGACATCCTGTATGGTCAGCTAGCCTCTGGCAAAAGACCTCCTGGATGCCCCCAGTTGCGCTACAAAGATATCTGCAAGAGAGACCTCAGAGAGGTAGACATCGAGCTGGACAACTGGGAAGAACTAGCAGACGACTGCAGCAGATGGAGGCAGGGGTTACACAAGGGCCTTCAGAAGGGCGAGATGAAGATCAGACAGCTAGCAGAGGAGAAACGAGCGCACAGAAAGCACAATAAGGACTTGCCAGGCACCCACGACATCTGCAAGAGATGCAGCAAGGACTGTCACTCTCGTGTGGGTCTTCATAGTCACAATAGACGCTGTAAATGAAGTCCTCAATTGAAACTTTAAAGGGCGTGATCCATAGTCTATGCAGACTGAAGGATGCCTACTACTACTAGAGATCAGCTATTCCTCAAGATCTTACCTTTGGCTAACTAGTTCAGGTGTGTGTATTACATGGTTTGTATCGTATAGACTAACTAGGAGCAGATTTGCTGACCTCCTTTTGCTCCTTGCATACCACACAGTCAATAGAAAACATCAGTGACTGGTTACATCCCTACAGTTGAAGGTTCTTCCAGTATGCAGTATAGCCCTGACACCATAAATGAGGAGTTAGCACTAGTGGCGAATGTAAGAGATGGGGAAGGAAGAATGATGGGAGTAGGTTGCATCTCGAGGAATATTAAGAGGTGGCAAAGAACACAGAACACCCTAGGTTGCTGTAACTTGTGCCGATGAGGGAATCTAGGTGACATAACCAGCTCCCTAATGTCTCTGTCCAGGTCCACCCTCTGTCCTCTGCTGAGCATAAACTTGAAATGGATCTGATCCAATGTATGTGCATTATATGGCTAACACTAATAATTGGTCAGCTAATTGGGCATATAATTCTAGAATTACTGGCCATTTAAAATGCATTATTTGGAAAGTTAGCCTTAGTTTCTGATGGTCTGATTCACAGCCATTCCCGACAGCAAACTTCACCTCTTTGTGAAAAGACAAGGTGTTCTATTAAATTTGTGAAGCAGCATGACAGAAGCATTTGATATAGCATGCTGTCAGATTGTATCAAGATCTTTTTCTTATTTTATATATATGATGCAGTATAATGATGTAACAAGATAAAAAGGTTAAAGAATTTGATTCTTTTCCCTACACTCACTGTTTTTCAGTTGTTTCAGGAACTACAATAATTGCTTTGTTCGCAGTTTAAGAGAAAAGACTCCCTATGTTTCTGATATCCCAAATCAAGACTTCCTGTAAATACCAGCAATTGTCCAAATACGGCATCTGGCAAAATGCTGCATAGAAAACAGCAGACATGGAGTACTTAGTGATTTCATAAGCATATCTTTAACTTGGCTATGAATTTTTCCCTTAAGTTTTTTTAAATGATGTTACTGGACAAAGTAATAGCAAACAAAATTTAATTTTGATAAATGTAAAGTAAAGCACATTGGAAAAAATAATCCCAACAATGTATACAAAATGATAGGGGCTAATTTAGCTGTTAACAACTCTTGGAATCATTGTGAATATTTCTCTAAAAACATCCACTCAATATATAACAGCAGTCACAAAAGCAAACAGAATGTTAGGAATCAGTAAAAAAGGGATAGAGAATAAGACAGAGAATATTTTATTGCCGTTATATAAATCCATAGTATGACCACATCTTAAATACTGCATGCAGATGTGGTCACCTCATCTCAAAAAAATTACATTGGCATTAGAAAAGGTTCGGAAAAGGGCAACAAAAATTATTAGGAGTTTGGAACAGGACCCATAGGAAGAGATTAAAAACATTGGGACTTTTCAGCTTAGAAAAGTGGAGACTAAGGACTGATAGGATAGAGGTCTATAAAATCATGACTGGCGTGGAAAAAATGAATAAGAAAAAGTTATATATTTGTTCTCAGAACATAAGAACTAAAGGTCATCAAATGAAATTAATGGGTAGAAGGTTTAAAACCAACAAAAGGAAGTTTTTCTGTATGCAGCACCCTGTAGGCCTGTGGAACTCCTTATTGTGAAGACCAGGACTTTACCAGGGCTCAAAAAAAAGACCTAGATAATCTCATGGAGGCTAGGTCCACCATTGGCTATTAGCCAAGATAGGTAGGAACGGTGTCCATAGCCTCTGTTTGTCAGAAGTTGAAAATGGATGACAGGAGCGGTATCACTTTGACGACTACCTGTTCTGTTTACTCCTCCCTCTGGGACATCTGGCATTGGCCACTATCAGAAGACAGAATACTGGGCTAGATGGGGATACTGGGCTAATTGTGGTCTGTCATTCTTAGGTTCTTATTTAAGGAGACTCCCTTTGGCTTCAAGTAACTTGGGATCCAGCTCCTTAAGGGGCAGGGTAGAGGACTTCCAATATACCTGGATGGTTAATCTATAATGTTTACATAGTCAATATGTACATATGTTGAGCTGAGATTAGCATCTATCTATAGAACTTGTGTTACATGCTAGCATATTTGGTCTCTTTTCCTTTCGTAATAGCTAACTAAGCATGTTTGGATAGTGGAGTTAGGAATGGCTTTGTTTCAGACAGTTCTTTTCCCCCCTCTTTTGAAGTTACTCTTTTGAATTTGTAGGTTACCTCTGGGGTTCAGAATTGAGATGGTGTCCCTTTAAAGATAAGTTAATGAGATGGAAAAATACATGCGGTACTTTGTGAAATAAAACTACATGTCAACTCTTCATTTTCTTGCCACACAAGAAAAAAGTATTTGCATAGCAATGGCTAGGTTAATTATTTTCATTGATAGGCTTGGATGCCGAAGTACATAAAGAAGAATAAATCTGTGTCCAATTCTATAACATCACATAATTTCAACAGGGAGATATTTACACAAGATATATACTTCAATTGGAAAGGCATAGCTCCTCTTTTCTTTACTGTTCTGGACATCTCACCCAGTAACCCCAGTAAACCAAGTAAATAGCACAATTTGTTTTCAAAGATGACTAGCGGTTTGTGAAATGTGAGAAAGTTCATGGTAAATGGGCAGAATGTTAGGAATAAATAAGAAAAATGGAGTAGCAGAAATAAATCTTTTATGATGACGTCTCTCATTCATTTAACTGGGAAGAGTGCCTTGCTACAGGTGACAAGGAGAAACAAAGATTGCTGGTTACTGAGAAAATGACTTTACCACAGAGGTAATTTCATAAGCATGTTTGAAATGTAATCCTGTGCACTTCAAAGAAAAAATGTAAAAACATGAACCTTTAAAAACAATGGCAATTTAGTGAAATTATATCAACAAGGGGAGACAAGCTATTTTGTTGCCTGTTCAACATCAAATTACATAAAACATGCAAGTAAAGGAAACAGGAAAATAAAATCTATATCTCAGGAAGCCATCAGTTATATTGAAGCAGGTGCTTACTAGCACCTATTGTACCTTCTGCAAAAGAGTTTAGACTATAATGCTATTTGCACAAGAATTCATGACCCAATTTCCCCAACATACAGCTTTTTGAGGTAATATTCCAACCTTGTTCTTTGTCTCTTTGTGAGTTTTTCTCTTCATAGTAACAACAAAATTCCATCTCTCAGGTGTCTGAGTTCTCAAGTGGAAAATTAAAAGTCATAGCTACCTAATCTGGTACCAGATTCGAGGGACAGAGTTTTGAATGTCACATGCAGTGATTAGTACTGCATTTTTCTTTAGTCAAATGCTGGGCTATTACCAACCTACTTAACTGAAAAATTAAATTAATAGACATTTAAATCTTTTTCTAAAAATTACCTGTTTTCGAAGCCTTGCAAGAATGGGTCATGAGATGAAGTAAGAAACATGAGTCCCAGAGTTCCAGAATACAGTAAATCCTCAAAATGCATGATTTCGAGTTGTGCTTAACCCTCACTAAAGCAAGTTAAGCGAAACTCAAAATCCTGCTGCCCGCCAGCCCTTGATCATCCTGTACAGCCCCAGTTCAACCACACCCCCACCCTGGTTCAATCCGTCCCAGTTCAAACAACTCACACACGGCTCTGGCTCACCACCCTGGCCATGGTTCAACCCTCCCCCAGCCCAGCCCCGCTGTGGCCCAGCCCACCACCCGAGCATGGCTCTAGGTCACTCCTCCACATGCATGGCTCTGGCTCAGCTCCACCCCTTCCCCCTCCCCCCCCCAACCCTAACCCACCCCAGGCTTAATCCCGCTGCCTTCCTCCCATGGCCCTAACCCACCACCAGGCTTAACCATCCCCAGCTGCACCCCACAAACCCAGGTCCTACCTTTCAAAAGGAGCTCCAGGTATTCCCGTTGCTTCCATGGCTTCAGAACGTGCATTCCACCAGGAAGAAGAATCTACAACCCTGACTTATGTGATATTCGAGTTATGCAAGGGTGCATGGGAATGAAAACCTTGCATAACTCGAGGCACTACTGTACTGAAAAGGTCAGATTCTTACATCTTTGGTGTTGTGATTTACAAGAAATACAAATACATTACAATGCAGAAACTGCTTCTTTTTGACACAGGTTTTAATGAGAATGGAGACGAAGAATGTGATTTGTACTCAGGGGGTTGACAGATGCTGTGGGCCCCCCAGGCAAGGGTGGGAGAGGCCTGGCTCTGTGCCTGAAAAGGGGTGGGGCCTCAGACAGAAAGGCAAAGCCTTTAGTAGAAGGGGCTAAGCCAGGGCAGCCAGCCTTCTGTACCACCTTGAATGCAGTGCTGGTTCCCCCATCCCTCCAGCTCTCAGAGATGCCAAGAGCATGTGGCGCAGCGCTCCAGTGGTGATTTAAAGGGCCTGGGACTCTAGCCACCGTCACTACTGCGAGCACAGGGCCAAGTGCTAGCTTTAGCACCACCCGAGTGCAGGCACATGAAAAGAGGATGTGGAGTTGTTTAAACCCAAATTAGAGATGAATTGGGGATCTATGTTGAAATAGGAAGGGCTGGAGTAGCAGTGGCCAGGAACTCTGGACCCATTGGATTTGCTGGGCCCAGCGGCAATTGCTCTTGTTACCAGCCCCCTTCATTAGCAGGCATGTCTAAGCAAACAGTACACTGAGAATATTCTGGGTCTTCCTTTAAAGTCCCTCTGAATAGGAAAATATACTTCCTAATCTGGACTGTATAGTAATTTAATGTTCTTTGGAACAATCTACCTTTCAAGAAATTCATCTGATGAATTGATTTGTCTGCCATTGTTCCATTAAGAAAACCAGTGGCACTAAACCAATATGGCATTGCTTCAGGTGTCTTGCCATGGATGTGGCCTGTTGCCCATTTGGGTTGTAAACCTGGCATTCAAATCCTCTAACAGTATGAATAAGAAGACCAAAACATGCAAAAATTTTAATAAAGAATCAAGATTTCTAAATATAAGGTTTTTAGTTCCCTGTTAAAAATCACCACCACCATCATCTGTTTCCTCCAAAGTTCATATGCTGGTTCAGGAATGGACAGATATTTTTGTTTTCTATTTAAACATTTAAAAAAAATAAACTTTGAATGTTTCTGGTTAAATACCCCCAGAAATAGAAGTCCTCTAATTACTCACAAATCGGACAGCATCTGTCCACGTTTCCTAATCTTTGTCCCAGAGACATGGCAAACCTGGTTTGGAGAGATCACACTCAAGTGTGAAATAATGTCCCTCCCCATCTTTTGATTGACAATTGCAGAAGGAATAAAACAAATAATGGTGGTTTCTGTGAAATGAACATCTGAACATGAGCAATGAAAAAAAAAACCCTTATTTTTCACAGATCACTTGAGAACTTTCCCACACTACTGCTCAACAATGCACTTTTTTGAATTATTCCATCTGTATTAAGTTTGGGACACATCTTTACAGATTGCAATGGCCTCCTGCTGACACCACCATGGCTATTATATATGGGTATAGCTTGTTTACCCTTGAAAATAAAGACCATTACTGGTGTGTCACCTCTGTAACTCCTCCAATTCCTCCTTTAACTCTTCCTACAGGCAACAGCAATTTCTATGCAAATGCTATACATAAAACATATAACTTTTCCATAACCAGCTGCTCCCTGAGGAAAACCACTGACTGCCACCTATGTTTGCCTATGCATGAGGCAGAGTCATTGAAGTTTAGAACATGGACACAACCACTACATTTCAGCATATTAATTACCTTCTGGATTATTCACAAATGCATATATTGTTTCCTTGTTGTGCACATTTTATTATTTTATTACTACATTATTGGAAGCGCTATAAGGCTACGTCTACACGTGAAGCCAACATCGAAATAGCTTATTTCAATGAAGCGACATCGAAATAGGCTATTTCGATGAATAACGTCTACACGTCCTCCAGGGCCGGCAACGTCGATGTTCAATTTCGACGTTGCGCAGCACCACATCGAAATAGGCGCAGTGAGGGAACGTCTACATGCCAAAGTAGCAGACATCGAAATAGGGATGCCAGGCACAGCTGCAGACAGGGTCACAGGGCGGACTAGCGCTTCCGGGGCAACAGCTAGCCGCTCCCTTAAAGGGCCCCTCCCAGACACACTCAGCCTGCACAGCACACGGTCTGAGGAGCCATAGGCATACAGACCCCGGGCGACGCAGTCATGGACCCCCAGCATCAGAAGCAGCAGCATCAGAAGCAGCAGCAGCAGCAGCCAGAGGTCCACCCAGCCCTTCCGGCAGGAGCAGGGCTTGCCCTGCTCCATGCCATGCGGGAGGCAGCTGAGCACCTCCTTGCTACCCCAGAGGAGGAGCTGCCCCCAGGGCAGCAGGGCTCAACCCCCAACCCTGCAGCACCCCGCCCCCCCGCCCGCCTCACACGCCGGCGGCTGTGGAGCTACCCCACCAGCACCGACTGGTGGGAGCGGCTGGTGCTTGGGGAGTGGGACGACGACCGCTGGCTCAGGAACTTCAGGATGAGCCGGCAGGCATTTATGGTGCTGTGCCAGTGGCTCACCCCCGCACTCAGGCACCAGGACACCACCATGCGGCGTGCCCTCACAGTGGAGAAATAGGTCGGCATCGCTGTCTGGAAGCTGGCCACTCCCGACAGCTACCGATCCGTGGGGCAGCAGTTTGGTGTTGGCAAGGCCACCGTCGGGGCTGTCCTCATGGAGGTAAGAGAACCCACAGGGGGAGGGCAGGGCAGGGGAGGGGGCCCGGGCAGAGGAGGGCAGGGGAGGGGAGGGGAGGGGAGGGCGGGGGAGGGCAGAGGAGGGCAGGGCAGGGCAGGGCCACGCACACCCTGCTCGCCCCTCATTGGTGCTGTCCCATGTGCTTTCTCTGCAGGTTGTGCGTGCCATCAACGCCATGCTCCTGCACAGGCTCGTGAGGCTGGGGGTCCCAGATGCCACCATCGTGGCCTTAGCCACCCTGGGCTTCCCCAACTGCTTCGGGGCTCTGGATGGGACTCACATCCCCATCCGCGCCCCACATCACAGTGGAGGACGATACCTGAATCACAAGGGCTACCATTCTGTCGTCCTCCAGGCCTTGGTGGACAGCCGGGGACGTTTCCAGGACATTTATGTGGGCTGGCCTGGCAGCACCCACGACGCCCGGGTTTTCCGGAACTTGGGCCTGTGCCGCCGGCTGGAGGTGGGGACCTACATCCCCCAGTGGGAGATCCCTCTGGGGGACACCACCATGCCCTTCTGCGTCATCGCAGATGTGGCATACCCCCTCCGGCCGTGGCTCGTGCACCCGTACATGGGCCATCTCTCCGCTAGCCAGGAGCGCTTCAACGAGCACCTGAACCACGCATGCCAGGTGGTGGAGTGCTCATTTGGCCGCCTGAAGGGACGCTGAAGATGTCTCCTGACCCACCTGGATGGGGGCCCCAACAACATCCCCCGATTGTGGGTGCCTGCTGCGCCCTGCACAATTTGGTGGAGAGCAAGGGGGAGACCTTTTTCCAGGGCTGGGCTGTGGAGGCCGGCAGGGCCAACGTCCAGCCACCTGCTGACCCCAGTCGGCAGGTGGACCCTGAAGGGACCCGGGTCCGGGAGGCCCTGTGGGCCCATTTCGATGAAGAGGCCGCGGGGTGAACTCTGCTCAGGCCCCCCACTGCCCGCCCCTTCCTCCACCACACTCCTGCCCCAACGCCCACACCATGGAGCACCCAACTGCACCCCCCTCCCACTTTTCCTGGACAAATGACAGCACGCACTTGTGGCTGAACTTAAACTTCTTTTTCTTTGAGAACTTTTTTTTTTAACTGTAAATAGATAAAACAAGAACAAACTATATACAACATGTGGAAACAAAATCATATGTACAAATAAAACAATCGTCACAAACAAGTGTCCTCATTAATAAAAAGAAACCAGGGAGGATAAAGGGGAGAACTATTTACATGGGGGGGACGGGGCAAACGGGGGGCACAAACAAATAAGTGTAAACTATATACAAGGGGGGGGCCACGTCCCGGGCCTCTCGCCCCTACAGTCCGGCACTGGGCGTGGGCGGCCGGGAGTCCCGCTGCAGCCGCAGCCCTGTCCTGGGCTGCTTGGGGGCGGGCCGGACCGGAAGATATGCCCGGCGAGTCTCAGCTGGCTCCAGGGGTCCCTCGGCGCTCCGGCCCTCGGCGGTGGGTGGCGGGGCGACGGCGGACGCAACAGCGACGGGCGGAGCAGCTGGTGGTGCGGCTGGTGGAGCAGGCACGGCGGGCGCTGCGGCGGCCGGTGCAGCATAGGGGGCCAGTTAGTCCACCAGGCGGTTGAAAGTCTCCATGTAGGCCCCCTATGCCTCTTGGCGCCAGGCCAGTGCCCGCTCCTGCAGCTGCAGGTGCTGCTCCGTGACCTCCAGCTGCCGTCGGTGGATGACCAGGAGCTGGGGGTCCGTCGCCGTCGGCTGGTGGTGGCGCGGGGTCCGCCGTCTAGCCCGCCGTGGGGCCGGTCGGTCCTCGGCCGAGGGGCTGGCCTGGAGTGATGGTCCCGGAGGGCTCTCCGGGACCACTGATGCCTCGCCGGCGCTCTCTTCCGGTCCTTCTGATGGTGCAGGTGCGGGACACAGGAGAGGAGGCGGGGAAGAAGAATGGAGACAGGCGTTAGTGTGGGCCCCGAGCCGTGGCCTTTGTCCCCCCAGCCCTGTGCTGCAGGTTCCCCATCCCCGTCCCCGGGAGATGCTGCTGTGATGGATGCGGTTCAGGGGTCCCCCTGCCCTGCACCCCGTCCCCTGGTGGGAGCGACTCTCACTTCACCCCACAGGGTCTGACAGCAGGAGAGGTTTCTTAGGCCACAGATGCCCAGTTTCTGCCAGGAGTGACAGCACCAGCTGTCGGAAGAGACAGTCCTTCCAACCCGTCGTGGGGAGAAGACCCCAAGGGGGGCCCCTCTGGGATGCAGCTTTCCCCCTCTTCAGGCTGGCTGCCTTCCAGCTCTCCCTTCCCCTAGCCTCTACCTGTGGCCCCTGCCCTCCCACCCCAATTCCAAGCCAGCTCGGCTCCTCCCTCCTCTTTGTTCAGGGCAGAGGTGTCACCTGCCAGCTGTAGCCCCAGGATCATCCTTTGCCCCTGGGAGCTATTCGGCTCTTGTTGCTCATATGTAGCCTGAGTCTCCCTTTTGCACTCCCCCCACTCCATCACATGCTGCTGCTGCTGCTGTTGCTGCTGCTGCGGGGTGTCCCACCCCCTCCTCCCGGGGGCCCCTCGAGGTTCCGCTTCCCCCTGCCCCAGGGATGGGGCATGGCACTGTCGTGCGGGGTGGGTGGGGGGCAGGGGCTGATGCACTGCTGTGAGGGCCATGGCCCTGCTGTCCTTGGGGCCATGGCCATGTGAGCATGTGGGGGGCCCTGGACACATATCTATTACCCCCCGCCCCTCAAGCCCAGGGGTGTACACCAGAGGGGGGTACCTACCTGTCGGTCCACTCCCACGGTCTGGAGATCCCCGGGGGGCGGAGGCCCGGCTGCTGCTCCGGGATGGCAGGAGGAGGATCTGCAGCCCGGATTCTGCAGAGGAGGAGCCCCCCTCCTCCTCCTCCTCCTGCCGCGATGTCCCGGGGGTGGGCTCCGGGGGGGGCCCCCGGGGTGCGGGGCTTACCTCCGGGGCGGACTCCGGCTGCAGGGCCTGCTGGGGCTCGTCGGCAGAGGTATCAAGGGTGGCTGGAGGGGAGGAGGTGTGCCGGGGGCCCAGGATGTCCCTGAGCTCCCTGTAAAAGGGGCAAGTGATGGGGGCGGCCCCAGATCGGCTGGCCACATCCCGGGCCCGGGAGTAACCCTGCCGCAGCTCCTTCACCTTACTCCTGTTGTGATCAGGAGTGCGGGCATGGTGACCCCGGGCAGCCAGGCCATCGGCCAGCTGAGCGAACGCATCCGCGTTCCACCTCTTGCTCCCCATTACCTGGAGCACCTCCTCCTCACTCCAGAGCCCCAGCAGGTCCCGCAGCTCGGCCTCCGTCCAGGAGGGGCCCCGCTGCCGCTTGCCAGCCTGGCTGCCCTTCTGGCTGGGCTGGCTGCCCTGGCTCCCCTTGGGGTGCTGGGGGCGCTGCCGGGCAGCCATCGCAGCTGGGTGGGTGGCTGAGGAACGTGCAGGCTGGCCCCGTGTCTGGGCTGCCGCCTGCACGTTCCCTCAGCTTCCTGCACAGGAAGGGAGGGGGATGGGACCTTTAAGGGGCCACTCCATGAGGCCACCATTGAGCTGAGGGGCTGGAGAGAGCGTCTCTCAACCCCTCAGCTGATGGCCGCCATGGAGGACCCGGCAATTTCAATGTTGTGGGACGCGCAACGACTACATGGTCCCTACTTCGACGTTGAATGTCGAAGTAGGGCGCTATTCCTATCCCCTCATGGGGTTAGCGAATTCGACGTCTCGCTGCCTAACGTCGAAGTTAACTTTGAAATAGCTCCCGACGCATGTAGCCGAGACGGGCGCTATTTCGAAGTTAGTGCCGCTACTTCGAAGTAGCGTGCACGTGTAGACACGGCTTAATACGCTCATTTAACCAGGAACTGACATGGAGCAGACTGAGAGGGAAAAAGCCACAAATTATTTTATTTTATGGTATTGCTTTGAGGTAATTGGAACAGTAAAGAAATAGATCCCCTCTATCAGTTGAGCATTACAACATTACAAGTTGGACTGATAGCAAAGTTTTAAAAAGACACTGGTGGATAAGGGTTGTGCACATTTTTTTCACTTGATGGAATTGGTATGAAGCAGTTAATTGTAAAATATTTCACATTTCCTTAATTAGCCCTTGCTCAGATATGGAACGTCAAGGTGCACTGTGCATCAATTCTGCTCATTACAGGCTGTAGCAGGAAAGGTCCTTGCACAGCTATACAGGGTTCTATGAAAACCTTCACTGTTGTGTAGCTTTCATAGAATTCCCAGAACTCCCACACAGAAAGAAGGTATGAGTAGGGGGGCTGGATGCAGACAGCAGGGACCAGAATCAGAGTACTGACCACCAGCAGAGAAAGGCTGGTTACTGGGCTACACCTACACTATGAAATTAAGTCACATTTAATGAAGTCAGCTTTTTACTGCTAGACTTTTATAAAGTCAAAGGTGAGTGTGCACACATGTCCAGAAAGTTGACAGTCTCTATTACCTTAGCTAGGTTCAACTGTTGGTGACCAGAGGTAATTAATCCCTGCCCTACAGACTCATCATACCACTTGCATGACATAAAAGGGCCACAGGAACACTGCTGGTTCAGGATGATGTCTGTATCTCCACCCAGGAAAAAACTCAGTGAAGGTGGATTTTTGGGGCTGGGGGCCATGGTCATGCCAAGGGCACTACTCCATCCCTGTGCCAGCACAGGGCTAAGCCTGGCCTACGATAGCTAACTTACTCAGTAGTTTAGGTCACCACTGCATTTTGCATCAAGAAATACATCGTTTCAGATACTTTTACATAAGAGGAATAACCTTTCTTTCTGTCCAGGATTCCTATAGGCTAAGCTGGGATGAGCAAACAGTTTAGGTAGCACCCCACTTTTCAGTCCTGCAGTTAGCCAGGGTCCCCCTCAACCTGTGGGAGGAACACAGGAAGGGATGTGGGGTAGGGCTTAAAAAGGGGATTGGATGTTTGAGAAGGGGTGCTAGAAGTCTCTGGAGGTGTTCCAAAGGGGGAGGGGTGCTTGCAGGGAGAACCCCAAGAGGACACCTCATTAAGCCAGGAAGTTTCCAGCTGCCCCTGCCATTTGCATCAGGGCCTCTGTGTACTCTGACTGGCCCAGTGGCAGGGGTTGGAGCATTCCCTTGGGAATGCAGCAGCAGAAGCCATGCCGGAGAAAGCAGATGCAGTGGAAGCTGTGGGGGGGAGGGGGAAGAAGCTGATCACTCTGGGACCCCTCCTTACAAAATGTCATGCCCCCTCTGGAGGGTGTGCTCTCCACTTTCACACCCCTGGGCTAAGCTAAGCAGTACTGCTTGTACTGTTTGAGTGGAACTAACATCTGATTTTGATCTTGCTTGAGTAGAGATGTTAATTCAAGTGTACACTATACAAAGCTAGCCAGGAATTTTTCACACATGACTGTAGAATACCTTAGGCAAACAAATATGTATTTTCCCTTAGTTGAAGGGTCAAGTTACTTTCCTAAAAACATTGTTCCTCAACCCTGTCAATCTTCAAATGAGCAGCTGAGGAGAAAGTTGAGGAGTAGGTTGATGTGGCACAAGACTAGGAAGGAATGATGGAACTTGACGTCCATGGAAGAGTTGAGGGAATAGGCCAGGATCAATAAAGAATGATTCAGTGTTAGGCTTAGATTTAAGATGCAGGCTCAATTCATTAATTTTCTACAGATTTCTTATATTACCTTAGGCATGTCACTTAGGATGAGATTTTAAGAAGGTATGTAGGCATTGCTCCTCTCAGTACTCTAGTACCTAACTGACATTGAAGACTCACAGTTGGTGACTTAGGATCATAAGTTAGTTAATGCCTCAGTATTCCATCTGTAAAATGGGGGTAAAAACACTTCCTTACCTAACAGAGGCACAGTGAGGAAAATACATTTAAGGATGTGAAGTGACCTGATTCTTTGGGGACCAAATATATATAGGTAGAACCGATCTCAGAGAATCACAAACAGGCTGATAGCAAGTTCTCAAATATGCTTTATTTTTATAAAACTATTTTATGATTGGAGATAGAGCTACTAGGCCTATGAGCTCCTGCTTATAAGTACATAAATACCTTTTTAAAAAGTTTTAAATTTGAAACATAATTTTTTTAAAACAGTTAAGGTCTGCTACATGAAAAATCACACTGTTATTTTCAATGCAGAAATGATAATAGCACAGAAATGCAATGACAAGAAATTTTTCTGAGTCAAGAAATAACCCAGAAAGATATTACAAAAATGTTCCTATAACATTGTACTATAAAAAATTCTTCCTTTTCCCCACAGCTTGAGGTCTTAGTTTACCTGAACTACTTCACCTCTCTAATCCTATCCTTGGAGATGAAATTGAAGCCAAACTACTTTATTTATGGCTTATGAAACAAAATACTTTCATTTCCATTCACACTTATCTTTTAACGTTCCTGGCTGCTCACATTTTTCCCTGGTTAGTCACATTCTCCCATCTCTAAATGAAAACAGAAAATAAAAGGAAAAAAAATCCAACAACTGTGCAGGGTGAAATTATCTTTATCCTCATATGTGATGTTAAGAGACTATATGAAGAGTCTTTACTACAAGTTGAAGAAAAATGTTAGATTTAGTAAAGGTGGTTTATGGAGCAATACATCACAGTCCCTTATGTAAACCTCGTTAGTGCAGCCCCTGATGTTCAGTGTTTGTCTCTGCCACCCTCTTTATGGCTTTTCCACCTTTAATCTAGCTCCATGTAGCAGTTAAACCAAAGTGGCTCCTGAATCAGCACATTCTCCCTCATCCTAAGCATGTTCTTTCCCTGCCAGCACTGTCTTATGCCATCTTAATAGGGGTCTCTTCACAAAGGGAAAACTGCAATGACTTTAGCCACTAGTAACAGAGAGAAAACCGTGCTAGTCTATATACTATCAAAACAAAAAAAGCAGTCAAGTAGCTCTTTAAAAACTAATAAAATAAATTATTAGGTGATGAGCTTTTGTGGGACAGACCCACTTCTTCAGACCACAGCCATACCAGAACAGACTCAATATTTAATTACTATTTTTGGTTCTCTGTGCCTTAAATATTGAGTCTGTTCTGGTATGGCTGTGGTCTGAAGAAGTGGGTCTGTCCCACAAAAGCTCATCACCTAATAAATTATTTTGTTAGTTTTTAAAGAGCTACTTGACTGCTTTTTTTGTTTTGATAGTATATAGACTAGCACGGCTTTCTCTCTGTTACTAGTGGCTAAAGTCATTGCAGTTTTCCCTTTGTGAAGAGACCCCTATTAAGATGGTTTTATACAGTTATACTCCAAACAGCTGGAATTTGAGTCATTTAAAACACACACACACACAGAGAACAAAATGAAAAAAAAACCCCTCTTCTGAGAATTTAAATACATTAAACTAATTAACACTGTTGTACTTATTTCAACAGGCTCACTCTTTTATCTACCTGATAATGATTTTGCCCTCATCAGTCTGAGACGTATCTGTGGGTGGATATACTAAGTGACATATTCATCTAATGGGCCTCCAAATGACTACAAAAGACTTTGAACTCCTGTAAATTATCCTATTACAGTGCTGCCTTATTCAGAATTTAATGCAACCTATTTATGAATACTAATTTAAATGCACTTTTAAAATTTGTTAATGTTCCAGCATCCCCACATGCCCCATATCATCAGAAGACTGATTTGGCTGTGACTAGACCTATGATCTTAAAATGTGTATTTTTTCTGAAGAAGAAGACTTGACAACAATGAAACTGGAAACATGTCCAGAGGACTGAGATTTGGAGAAATGAGATGTCAGTCTTCAACATTTCCAAGCCAAAGAGAGTCAGCTTGACAGGGAAAGAGTATCAGCACAAAGACTGAGGGTCTACACATTTTTAAAAAAAATCAGTAGAAAAATTAGTGAAAAATGCTCAAATAACCTATAATACTTTTTTCACATAATTAAGAAAACATCGAGTTATCATTTGATAGCAAATTTAAGATGAGATCATCACACATCAACAGAGCTAAGATATTTTGTTCTACATAACTCTGTGCTATCCTATCTTACGAATATGGCATCTCTGACATTTGCAGGGATTGATGGCTGGTTTTGAGCGGGAATTGTGAAGCAGAAAGTTGACAGCATCAGATAAAATGAAAAATGTTGATTTTTGGCTTCCTGACCCAATATTTCCTTCTCTTTACAATTCTTCCCTATTTCTCTTCATGAGTATATCATGCTCATAACACTAGCAAACTTAAGGTCACTGGTTTTCTTTAAGGTAACTTTAGTACTCATACTATGATTCCATCATGTTAGTTCAATGCTCACATAGCCTTAAATTTTAAGAGGCATGCGAAGATGCACCGCAATGATGAAACAATAAGCTCTGGCATGGAAAATATGTCCAAGCGCTGGGGTCTGAAAGTCCCACTTGCCTGTTTAATGTGTTCCCAAAAGCAGTGTAGACTGTTTCTCTACAAGACAACATGCTTCTGAAAGATGAGTAGGAGGATGTTGTCATATATAATGCAACTAAAGAGAAAGTAATTACTTAAGATTTCTTAAAAGGCTGCACATCCTGAACTTCTTTATTGCACTTCACTGAACCTTTTCCACTTCCATTCTATCCTTTTTGAGATATGATGAGCACAGCTGGACACAGTATTCAAGGTGTGGGATGTGTGGGTGCACCATGAATTTATACAGTGGTGTTGCAACATTTTCTGTCTTATTTTCTATCCATTTGCTACTTGTTCCTAGCATACTGCTAACAAGTTCCATGGTACACGTTGACTTACTGTGCTTTGGTATGGGAGCATATGAGAGTATTCTAGTGTAGAGAACTTTTAGGGTATAGCAGCAGGGTCCATAGGCAAAGTGAGTGTATAGGGAAGCATCGTTTGTCTTTATGTTCACTAATCATCAGTGTAGCAAACCCCTTAGAATAAATCCAGGGTTGGAGAATTAGAAGCTCTACAACCTTCGTATTTCTGTGGGAGACACCTTTGTGAAGGCTTTCCTGGAACCCATTACAATGACTTGGGTCTCATGAATCTTGCCTCATAGAAGGAGATGGAATCAAACTTGGGACCTCTGGAGCTTAGAATCTGAATGTCTACCATGTGAGCTAAAAGCCAACAGGCTGGTAGCTAAAGCTGTAGAGCAGGCTTATTATTCTTTCTGTAAGTGGTCTCAGCACCATTATAGAGGGAAAAAACAAGCAGTCCTGTAACACCTGAAAGACTAACTATTGGTTATTATTATTAGTTATTTATTATGTACTGTTAGTCTCTAAGGTGCTGCAGGACTGCTTGCTCTGTTTTGTGAAGATACAGTTTAACACGGCTGACACTGAGACTACACAGCACTGTACACCTGCAGAAACCCTCTCCAATTAACTTTTCAAGAATAATTGGTTAAAATTCTACCTTTGCCTTCTTCAATTGACATGAGCTCAAAATGTGCTCAACACTCACAAAGGAAAGAAAAAAAATCTGTATTTATAATGATAATCATATTACTTTCAATACTGCTTAAGTTTAATTGTACACATTTTTACAGGGTATATGTACTATTGTAGACCAATTTAAATAACAGTAACGTAGAGCAAATGCTGCTTCCAATTATACCTATGTAATCTAATCACTTTAAAGTCAGTTGGCTTACTCTGTGTAATTAAAATCAGATTGTGGCCCAATAGCTTTACTGGATTACGATTTAAATAGCTCTCTAGTAAGTGAATAATAAATATGCTAATTTCTTTAGGAATATGGTTTTAAATACAGCTATTAAATACACTATACAATGTCTTTCTGTTTAGATCACACAGACATTTTTGGGAAGTAGGACAAAGATGAGAAATATGTGCCTTCAAATTATAACAAGTGAAGTCTCATAAGTCCATGCATTATAAATTTGATGAATAAGGTTTCTTTTCTGTGTCATAAGAGAATATATAGAACATATATTTAATGTTCTATTGAAAGCCATGTACCAAAGAGACTCTTCAGTAAGAATTTCTTCAAGAGACTCTTGAGTAAGAAGGTTTATATTCTATAAGCTTCTACGAAATGACAGAAAATTATACGATAAAGAACCTAAACTCCAATAAGGTAACATTTTAGATGTCTTTCTCGTATACCTTTATAACAACATTTCCACTCTAAACATCCCCTCTTATCTAGCACAGATTCTACCAGAAGTGAAGTCCTGCCATCCACCTTTCAAACAGTACTTGCCAGTAATTTCTAAAAGATAGAAACATGTATTGATATGGTCTCTTGTTATTGCCTAATTCTGCTGATATACATTAATTTCAGATTTTTAGCCTACATATTATTACTTTGGAAAGGATACAGCTTGTCTTAACTCACCTGAGCCAGAAAGGTTTATTTAAAGAAAAATAGCTGGTATTTGTATGCTCATGGCTCCCTCACCCTTTACACATGTTCTGTCCATGTCTGGTTACAAGTGTCAGAGGGGTAGCCGAGTTAGCCTGTATCCTCAAAAACAATAAGTCCTGTGTCACCTTATAGACTAACAGATGTTTTGGAGCATAAGCTTTTGTGGGCAAAGACTCACTATTCACAGAGATTAACACGAGGAAGGCTGCATTGTGCTCTATTTTGTGATTACTGCTTAGCAATTAAACCAAATTTTAAAAGAGTCCCACTCTTGTTATCTATAAAGAATGGTTTCAATAATTTAAACTAGTGGGACTTCTTGTATCAAACTCACAGTTCTGCTAGCTTCATAGCTTGGATTTCAAATAGGTGATACATGCAGGTGAGGGACACATATTTTTCAAACCTTTGCAGAATTAATGGGAGATAGGTCGCTACGTCTCCCAAACTGCCTCAACTCTAGGTCTTAGTCAGGTATTGACAAAGAAAACTCTCTCATTCTGTTCTTAAGGAAAGAACACCAGATAAGGATAACATTTCTCAGTTCCTATACCCTTACACTTGATTTAGCAGTCAAATTATAAGGTGTACATCAGAATTTGGATGGTCATGGTCTTTCAATTGGCTCCAGGGTTAAATTTTGCTTTATGTTCATTATTATTTCTTCAGTTGAGAGCTACTGTCTCTGTTCCTTATTTATTGCCAGTAGTTTCTGACTTTAGTGATCTCTTGGTTTGCCTCACTAATTGGGAGAAAAACCACATTTTGCCATTGTTTAGGAATTGATTTCAGGGAGTCTTTTTCAAAACAAACACTTGAAATTACCCAGTATTTAACAGCAATGAATACACTCAAAAGACCTTCTCAGGCTACATACTTCTCACAGTCATATTCAGATATTGTGTCTTCAAGAGACCTGAAACATTACACAATTCTTTAAACTGCCCAAACATATTAACATCCTTGCTGATCAAAAAGCACTATATTCTGGATGCTTGTTTTCAAGAATCTAGCCTCATAGTGTTTGTGATTGTTAGTAGAATAAAAAAGGTTAGGGATGATATTGCCAGTGCTTCTTCTGGATCTTCTAACAAAGCAACATTGGCAATGATACATAAAACCATTTTTTAAAATTAGGAATGATTGCTCCCCTCTCTGGTCATTATCATAGTTTAATTAAGAGGCTGTATAGTAAGGAATATATTTTAATCAACATTTATACTCCCAGCCTCCTTTTTAGGCAATTTATTGTTAAGGATTGAGTGGAGCTATTCTGAATATCTGGACTAAGAAACCACTCAAGATGAACACAAGTTGCAGACTATCGCCTTTAATATCCAGATGACAGAGAGGTGATTATAATGCCTGGGGTTCTGTTGCCCCACTTTTAATTTTATTACAGTTAAAGAGTTCACTGATTAAAGTGAAACACTCTATATATGTTCTCAAGGTTGACCATCTATTGTGGGGAGGAGCAGGGGCAACACATTAGAAACTTTCCATCATAATTTGACAATTCAGAAAACCACAGAGAAATGGCAGGAGAGGATACAGCAGGCTGAGTCACAAAGCTAGGTTATCCTTTTATTCCTCCATGCAAGAGTGAGAGGGCTAAGATGCAGAAACAAGATTACAGCTTTGAAAGAGGTAAAAGATGCGCTGTAGATATATTCTAGCTCTGACAGGACTATATTCATAGAGAAGTCAGTGGCTCTGAACAGTTGCACTGCACATGGTGGCTATGTCTACACGTGCAGCCCACATCGAAATAGCTTATTTCGATGTTGCGACATCGAAATAGACTATTTCGATGAATAACGTCTACACGTCCTCCAGGGCCGGCAACGTCGATGTTCAACTTCGACGTTGCTCAGCCCAACATCGAAATAGGCGCAGCAAGGGAACGTCTACACGTCAAAGTAGCACACATCGAAATAGGGATGCCAGGCACAGCTGCAGACAGGGTCAACGGGCGGACTAGCGCTTCCGGGGCAACAGCTAGCCGCTCCCTTAAAGGGCCCCTCCCACATACACTCAGCCTGCACAGCACGCGGTCTGAGGAGCCATATAGGCACACAGACCCCGAGCGCCGCAGTCATGGACCCCCAGCAGCAGCAGCAGCAGCAGCTAGAGGTCCACCCAGCCCTCCCGGCAGGAGCAGGGCTTGCCCTGGCTCATGCCATGTTGGGGGCAGCTGAGCACCTTCTTGCCCCAGGGGAGGAGATGCCCCCAGGGCAGCGGGGCTCAGCCCCTACCCCTGCAGCACCCCGCTCCACCCCCCGCCTCACACGCCGGCAGCTGTGGAGCTACCCCACCAGCACCGACTGGTGGGAGCGGCTGGTGCTTGGGGAGTGGGACGACGACCACTGACTCAGGAACTTCAGGATGACCCGCCAGACATTCCTGGAGCTGTGCCAGTGGCTCACCCCCGCACTCAGGCACCGGGACACTGCCATGCGGTGTGCCCTCCCTGTGGAGAAACGGGTCGGCATCGCTGTCTGGAAGCTGGCCACTCCAGACAGCTACCGATCCGTGGGCCAGCAGTTTGGTGTCGGAAAGGCCACCGTCGGGGCTGTCTTCATGGAGGTAAGAGAACCCACAGGGGGAGGCCAGGCCAGGGCAGGGGGGCCAGAGCAGGCCAGGGTAGGGCAGGGCAGGGCAGAGCAGGGCAGGCCAGGGCAGGGCAGGGCAGGCCAGGGTAGGGCAGGGCAGAGCAGGGCAGGGCAGGGCAGGGCAGGGCAGGGGGGCCAGGGCAGGCCAGGGCAGAGCAGGGCAGGCCAGGGCAGGGCAGGCCAGGGTAGGGCAGGGCAGGGCAGGGGGGCCAGGGCAGGGCAGGGCAGGGCAGAGCAGGGCAGGGCAGGGCAGGGCAGGGCAGGGCAGGGTAGGGCAGGGCAGGCCAGGGCAGGGCAGGCCAGGGCAGGGCAAGCCAGGGCAGGGCAGGGCAGAGCAGGGCAGGCCAGGGCAGGGCAGGGCAGGGTAGGGCAGGGCAGGGCAGGGCAGGGCAGGGGGGCCAGGGCAGGCCAGGGCAGAGCAGGGCAGGCCAGGGCAGGGCAGGCCAGGGTAGGGCAGGGCAGGGCAGGGGGGCCAGGGCAGGCCAGGGCCACGCACACCCTGCTCACCCCTCATTGGGGCTGTCCCATGTGCTTTCTCTGCAGGTCGTGCGTGCCATCAACACCATGCTCCTGCACAGGCTCGTGAGGCTGGGGGACCCACATGCCACTGTCGCCGCCTTTGCCACCCTGGGCTTCCCCAACTGCTTCGGGGCTCTGGATGGGACTCACATCCCCATCCGCGCCCCGGACCACAGTGGAGGCCGATACCTCAATCGGAAGGGCTACCATTCAGTCGTCCTGCAGGCCTTGGTGGACAGCCGGGGACGGTTCCAGGACATTTACGTGGGCTGGCCTGGCAGCACCCACGACGCCCGGGTTTTCCGGAACTCGGGCCTGTGCCGCCGGCTGGAGGCGGGGACCTACATCCCCCAGCGGGAGATCCCTCTGGGGGACACCACCATGCCCTTCTGCATCATCGCAGATGCGGCCTACCCCCTCCGGCCGTGGCTCATGCGCCCCTACACGGGCCACCTCTCCGCCAGCCAGGAGCGCTTCAACGAGCGCCTGAACCGTGCGCGCCAGGTGGTGGAGCGCTCATTCGGTCGCCTCAAGGGACGCTGGCGATGTCTCCTGACCCGCCTGGATGCCAGCCCCAACAACATCCCCCAGATTGTGGGTGCCTGCTGCGCCCTGCACAACCTCGTGGAGAGCAAGGGGGAGAGCTTTCTTCAGGGCTGGGCCGCCGAGGCCGGCAGGGCACACGTGCAGCCACTTGCTGCCCCCAGTCGGCAGGTGGACCCAGAGGGGACCCGGGTCCGGGAGGCCCTGCGGGCCCACTTCGAGCAACAGGCCGCGGGGTGAACTCTGCCCAGGCCCCCTACTGTCCGCCCCTTCCTCCCCCACACTCCTGCCCCAACGCCCACACCATGGAGCACCCCACCGCCCCCCCCCAACTTGTCCAGGAGAAATGACAGCACGAACTTGTGGGTGACCGTAAATGTTTTTTTTGTCTTAACAAATTTTTTTTTTTTGTAAATAAATAAATATGTGAAACAGAAACCAAAAAGGAGGGACAAACGTTCAACAAAAGCAAGATGTGCACAAATAAAACAATATACAACAACAAAGCAAAGAACTGTGCGCCATCAACAAAAAAGAAAAGCAGGGAGGAGAACGGGGAGAACTATTTACAGGGGGGGATGGGGCAAACAGGGGCACCCACATAAAGCAGTCCCCAAAGTCTGTCCAACAAGGGGGGGGCCACGTCCCGGGCCCCTCGCCCCTACAGCCCAGCAGTGGGCGTGCCCGGCCGGGAGCTCCGCCGGGCCCGCAGTCTGGTCCGCGGCTGGGTGGGAGCGGGCTCCACCAGAAGGTAGCGGCGCCGGCGAGTCTCGGGTGGCTCCAGGGGTCCCTCGGCGCTGTGGCCCTTGCGGGGAGGTGGTGGGGCGATGGCGGACGGCCCGGCGACGGCTGGAGCAGCTGGTGGTGGGGCTGCAGGAGCAGACATGGTGGGCGGTGGCTCGGCCGGCGCGGCATGGGGGGCCAGGGAGTCGACCAGCCGGTTGATGGTCTCCATATAGGCCCCCCATGCCTCCCTGCACCAGGCCAGCGCCTGCTCCTGCAGCCGGAGGTGCTGCTCCGACACCTCCAGCTGTCGGCGGAGGATGGCCAGCAGTTGGGGGTCCGTGACCGTCGCCGGTAGCAGGCGCGGGGTCCGCCGTCTGGCCCTCCGCGGGGCCGGTCGTTCCTCGGCCGAGGGGCTGCCCTGGAGCGAGGGTCCCGGAGGGCTCTCCGGGACAACCGAGGCCTCGCCGGCGCTCTCTTCCGGTCCTTCGGATGGTGCAGGTGCAGGTGCAGGTGTAGGACACAGGAGAGGAGGGGGGAAAGAAGAATGGAGACAGGCGTTAGTGTGGGCCCCGAGCCGTGGCCTTTGTCCCCCCCGCCCTGTGCTGCAGGTTCCCCATCCCTGTCCCCGGGAGATGCTGCTGTGATGGATAGGGTTCAGGGGTCCCCCTGCCCTGCACCCCGTCCCCTGGTGGGAGCGACTCTCACTTCACCCCGCAGGGTCTGAGAGCAGGAGAGCTTTCTTAGGCCACAGATGGCCAGTTTCTGGCATGAGTGACAGCACCAGCTGTCGGAAGAGACAGTCCTTCCAACCCATCGTGGGGAGAAGACCCCAAGGGGGGCCCCTCTGGGATGCAGCTTTCCACCTCCTCTGGCTGGCTGCCTACCAGCTCTCCCTTCCCCTAGCCTCTACCTGTGGCCCCCGCCCTCGCCCCCCAATTCCAAGCCAGCTCGGCTCCTCCCTCCTGTTTGCTCAGGGCAGAGGTGTCACCTGCCAGCTGTAGCGCCAGGATCCTCCTTTGGCCCTGGGAGCTCCTCGGCTCGGGTGGCTCATATGTAGGCTGAGTCTCCCTTTGGCACTCCCCCCACTCCATCACATGCTGCTGCTGCGGGGTGTCCCACCCCCTCCACCCGGGGGCCCCTCGAGGTTCCGCTCCCCCCTGGCCCGGGGATGGGGCATGGCACTGTCATGCAGGGTGGCGGGGGGCAGGCGCTGATGGCTGCAGTGCTGTGAGGGCCATGGCCCTGGTGTCTTTGGGGCCATGGCCATGTGAGCGTGTGGGGGGCCCTGGACACATCTCTGTTCCCCCCGCCCCTCAAGCCCCGGGGTGTCCACCAGGGAGGGGTACCTACCTGTGGGTCCGCTCCCACGGTCCGGAGATCCCTGGGGGTCGGAGGCCCTGCTGCTGCTCCGGGATGGCAGGAGGAGGATCTGCAGGCTGGATTCTGCGGAGGAGGAGCCCCACTCCTCCTCCTCCTCCTCCTCCTCCTTCTGCCGCGATGTCCCGGGGATGGCCTCCGGGGGGGGCCCCCGGGGTGCGGGGCTTGCCTCCGGGGCGGAGTCTGTCTGCAGGGCCTGCTCGGGCTCGTCAGCCGAGGTGTCAAGGGTGGCCGGAGGGGAGGAGGTGTGCTGGGAGCCCAGGATGTCCCTGAGCTCCCTGTAAAAGGGGCAAGTGACGGGGGCGGCCCCAGATCGGCTGGCCGCATCCCGGGCCCGGGCGTAACCCTGCCGCAGCTCCTTGACCTTACTGCGGACGTGGTCAGGAGTGCGGGCAGGGTGACCCCGGGCAGCCAGGGCGTCGGCCAGCCGAGCGAACGCATCTGCGTTCCGCCTCTTGCTCCCCATTACCTGGAGCACCTCCTCCTCGCTCCAGAGCCCCAGCAGGTCCCGCATCTTGGCCTCCGTCCAAGAGGGGCCCCTCTGCCGCTTCCCATACTGCGTGACCCTCTGGCTGCCCTGGCTGCTCTGCCTCCCCTTGGGGGGGGTCCCCTGGGGGCGCTGGGGGGGCTGCTGGGCAGCCATAGCCGGTGTCAGGGGCTGAGGGCTGTGCAGGCTCGCCGTGTGTGCAGGCAGGAGCCTGCACGTTGCCTCAGCTTCCTGCAGTCAGGGCGGGGGAGGGGACCTTTAAGGGGCCGCTCCACGCGGCCACCAGTGAGCTGAGGGGCTGGAGAGAGCGTCTCTCAACCCCCCAGCTGATGGCCGCCATGGAGGACCCGGCAATTTCGACGTTGCGGGACGCGGCTCGTCTACACTGTCCCTACTTCAACGTTGAACGTCGAAGTAGGGCGCTATTCCTATCTCCTCATGAGGTTAGCGACTTCAACGTCTCGCCGCCTAACGTCGAAGTTAACTTCGAAATAGCGCCCGACGCGTGTAGCCGCGACGGGAGCTATTTCGAAGTTACTGCCGCTACTTCGAAGTAGCGTGCACGTGTAGACGCAGCTGCTGTGTGATAATACTCTTCTTTCACCTTTACTTCCTGCTTCTCAAGGGGGCTGACAGATCTGCTGGCCCCCTGTGCTTCATGGAGCAGAGATAGCTCCACTCTCTCAGAAGACGCAGGTCCGTAGGCAGGTGGGGTAGGGCTGTGGGCAGCCAGACCTCAGCTTTGCCTGGAGTGTGTTGCAGTGCAGCCCTTTCTCTGCCAGCCCTTTACACTGCCTGGATCCCAACATGCAGCATTCTAATGGCAACTTAAAAGGCCTGGGGATCCAGTTGCTGCTGCTCCTTAATGGCAGTGATGATGGCCAAGAGTCCTGGGCCCTTTTGAATTACGAGTCCAAGGCCAACTTCCCCTTTGCCTCCCCCACGGCAGGCTTCCAGCTCTAGGTGTGGTGGCAGCACAGATTCTGTCATTTGTAGTCTGCTCAGGTATATTGACTGTATGGGTTTGCTGAAGAAGGAGAGAAATGCTCATTCTATTGCCCTAGGAAGGACACAGGGAAGTAGTGGCAGCACAAGAATGAGTAGATGAACTTGTATTCTCTCTCATAGTGGTGATTCTCTGGGAGAACTCAGTGAATCAAAGAACATGGACATGAGAGATGTTGAAAGAGGAGGAGTAGGTCATGATTTGGATACACTAGGGGGAATAAGTGTGATTTTTAAGGGACATCTCTATTGCCAAGTTTATAATCTAGTGATGAGATGATATTTAGGAGAAATGGCTGTAGTCCATCCCCTGGCACTGACTACACCATGTGTCCTTGTGCAAATCACTTGCCTGCTCTGTTGGTCTTTTTCCGAGTAAGTAGATCGGAGATAATCATGCTTGCTGCCATTGGCCAAATACTTGGGCTACATCTACACAGCAGCATTATTTCAAAATAATCCATTCTGGAATAGCTATTCCGAAATCACTTATTTCGAAATAACACAGCTACACGCAAGAATGCATTTCAAGATAGTACCCATCAATTTTGAAATAGCATGTCCAGACACATGCATAGTGCCATTGGATGCTGTTATGACTTACTTAAAAAATGGTGCCATTCTTTGTCTTAATGGCACCTATTTTGAAACAGCTATTTTGAAATAGACGTTACTCCTCCTGCAACGCGGCTTACCAAATTTGAAATAACACACCTGCTATTTCAAATTTATTTCAAAATAGCATGTGCACAGTGTAGATACTTGCAAAGTTATTTTGAAATAATGGCTGTTGTCTTGAAATAACTTTGCGATGTGACTGTAACTTTGGCTATGTCTGCACAACAGCGTAACCCTGAAACAGGCTAGTTCAGCATGTGGTGCTGTCTAAATGGCACCATGTGCTGAAATAAAGCTCTGTTTTGAGGCAACCCTATACTCATCTTGTGATGAAGTTAATGGCAATGCTGGAATAGTGTACACACTATCTCAAAAACTCTTTCGAGGTAATGGGTGCATTGCATGGATGTAGACAGCTATTTTGGGATACTGCAGTATCCTGAAATAACTCCTATTGTATAGCCATCGCCTTTGAGACCTACATATAGGAAGTGCTGTATTAGTACAAGCCCTTTTAGAAATTATCTTCCATAATAAAAAGGAGTCTATCAAGTTTTTTACAGCTTTAATAATCAGCACAGACATCTATGGGATTAAGCACTGACATTTTAGAGAAGTTGTGAAACTCCATTAGCCGAGTTTATAAGGTTAAAATATTGTAACCACTCTCTCTAAAATGCATGTTTCAACCTTCATAAATGTTCTCAAGGACAGTATTTCTCATGTAGGACATCAGATGAACACATTTTGAATTCTTAACCTAGCTATTTTAGATAGGGATCTAAATAAAATAAATTTTAAGAAAGGATTATTATTATTCACAAAATGAAATTAAAGCCTCTCAGTTTTAAACTCTTGTTTGAATCTCTTTTTTTGGTAGCTCTGAACAGTAAGAGAATTACTTTGTAAGTAGAGGTGGAAGGCCATTTTTGTGCATACCTTGCCCTCCAGGACCTTGAGGTGTAAGAGTCACAGGCTGTCTTGAATATCAGAAACAGTTCCAGCCTCAACTATGAATTCACTAGAAGGGATTCATAATATTATTGGAAGGAGACAAAACATTTGTTTGATCAAAATTATTCACTTTTATTGAATGTTCTTATAATGAGTTGTCTCCAGCAGAACAAAAACCACATTATGGCAATCTAAACTCCTCCTATAGTGAGGAATCACTAGCAACATTATGGATAAATGACTTCCAATTTAATGTTCATCATCTGTTCTACTCCCAGTAATGAATGCAAACATACCATTCCTCAAATTACACCAATAAAAAGAAAGATATGCACAGTTTGAACACATGTATTGCTCTTGCTGCAATGCAGCATTGCTGTTCACATGATTGTGACACAAATCACACATAGTATGTTGTAGCCAACCAGGCTCGGGTTCCCCAGAGACGAGGCTGCACCCAGAAGGAGAGTGCTATATTTGGTTTATTGAAAGCGCGTGACACCCGCGACGGGAGCCCTGGAGACGCCGCAGTCACCCATGGGGGGAAACCCGACGCGCCGGAGCTTCGCTCGGGGAGAGGCTCTGTAACAGGCCTCCTAACACTAGCTGATAAAGCTGAGCTCATTAACATAAGATTGCCTAAAATTGCCTATGCATTTCTTATCACTATCTCTTGTGGCCTACTGCCAGTGTAGCCTTGAAATCTTGGCAAGCGCGGCTTATTCTGCAGCTGTTCCCATGGCAGTTTGCAGCTTTCACCTTGCACAGACTGGTCTGTTTAGATTCTCCTGAGGATTCACAGAGGGGTCGATCTGCTCTCATGAGACCGTTACAAACTCTTCTCGCACCCTACACTCCTCCCCGCGACCCCTTTGTGAACGCCGAGGCTAGCAGGAATCAAGTGAGGTGGTTGATGCTCTTCTGACAACACAGTGTGCACCTGTGGAACAGACTTGACAACAGCATATGAGAGCAGTGAAAGCAAAGTTAAAAGCAATGGTTCCCAGGAGAAGGGCGTGTGGAACAGTAAGTGTGGGGGCTCCCAAGCGCATGCACTGCTGTAAGTAGTGTTTCCACTTGAAGTGGGTAGCTGCTTGGGCCATGCCCATATGTGCACGCTCAGAGGTATCCGTGACCCACCCCATCCCTTGCTGACACTCAGACAGAGAACAATTAGACAGGAAGGCAGATGGGAATTATGGTCTAATCCAGAAAGTTCAAACCAGTTACTTCTACCCCCACCAGCTTGGGTGGGAGGACGGGACAGAAGGGCCCAGCCTAACCTTGGAGCTTCCTCGCACGCGATGGCTTCCACTCCGAGGAATTACAAGCAAGACACCCAGTTCCACGACAGTTCAAACCGGTTACCTCTACCCACACCAGCTTGGCTAGGAGGACGGGACAGAAGGGCCCAGCCTAACCTTGGAGCTTCCTCGCACATGATGGCTTCCACTCCGAGGAATTACAAGCAAGACACTCAGTTCCACCCTCCCAGCACCCGGGACGACAAGGTTGTCAAGGACTCAAATTCCAGCAAGCCTCATCCTGTTACAGGGTACGATAACAAAACCAGAACCAGAACCAGAACTTCCAGATTCCTTATCCAGGTAGGGGCTTACCCTATCGCAGCATGAACCCCAGGGGCTGCGGCGAAGGTAGGAGTGGATGTTGCTGTCATCAAACCAGACTGGTCCCCACCAGAAGATGTTGCTCTTGTCCCACCAATCATTCAGGTTCAGAGGGACAAACTCAATTCCCAATCTGGTAGAGGAGTTCAGCAGGGTACACATCCAGCAATCCGTGGCACCAGCGGTGGAGACGATGGACTGGATGGCATTCCTGAGGGGATGCTTAGGTGTGGCAGAGGTCAGCGAGGTAGTCAGGAAGATGACAAGGAGTTGAGGTGCCATGCTGTCATCTGGGTTGAAGGTAGCTGTACTGGCATCATGCCTGCCACCTCCTGCAACTCCGGACAGTCCGCTGGGGCTGCCCAACAGGCCACCATCCGCGCTACCAGCCCCCATCGCCCCGTCGAGGGCTATCCTGGTATGCGCTGCAGGGACAGCGCTGGCTTCCCTGCCTCCCCAGCTTTCAACCAAAAAGGCATCATATCTGGAGAACCCTGCTCGCTGCGCCAATTGTAGCCAACCAGGCTCGGGTTCCCCAGAGACGAGGCTGCACCCAGAAGGAGAGTGCTATATTTGGTTTATTGAAAGCGCGTGACACCCGCGACGGGAGCCCTGGAGACGCCGCAGTCACCCATGGGGGGAAACCCGACGCGCCGGAGCTTCGCTCGGGGAGAGGCTCTGTAACAGGCCTCCTAACACTAGCTGATAAAGCTGAGCTCATTAACATAAGATTGCCTAAAATTGCCTATGCATTTCTTATCACTATCTCTTGTGGCCTACTGCCAGTGTAGCCTTGAAATCTTGGCAAGCGCGGCTTATTCTGCAGCTGTTCCCATGGCAGTTTGCAGCTTTCACCTTGCACAGACTGGTCTGTTTAGATTCTCCTGAGGATTCACAGAGGGGTCGATCTGCTCTCATGAGACCGTTACAAACTCTTCTCGCACCCTACATATGTTGTTCTAACATGATTAATTTTATTTATGGCTTCACTATAAGATTCCCATATTCTGCACACAATATAGACAGATCATAGTACGTCAAGATGAAGAAGTATCTTAGAAGGCATTACAGATGCAGTGTTTCACAAATATATTGTCAAAATTTAGAAGCATCTTTTCTAACATGGAAAATATAAAAAAGGGAAAAAAATATTCAGAGAAATTCTAGTTCTATTCCTGACCACAAGAAGCTGAGTAGATCTATTGCAGTCCTTGCTACTTGACTTTTTCATGACATTGTTTCTTGACTTTTGTGAATTATGGCACGTTGAGGACGTCAGAACTATAGTAACTTGAGGTTTCTACAACCTGGTGAGCAATAAATGACATGACATTTAAAACATGATTTATTATATTCCTGAATTACACATACATTAATCCTAACACTGACACAAACTTACAAGTTTTAATAGAATTTCTGTCAGGTGGTATAACAGTTTAGTCAAGAATATTAGTCTGTATTTTCATAGCTTTAGGTTTTGGTGAATTTCATTTGACACATGTCTAGTTCTACAAACTTTGCAGAGGTTTATCTGAATGAGAACGTATTTAGTAGCTAGGGCCATAAAAGCAGCAACTGTCCTTCTAAAAATCCCTTCATTTTAAAAAGGGCTTTGGTATTTGAAACAAAATGGAATCCTCCTTAGGGGACATAAGTATTTTGATTTAAATTTTTGTGAAGTGTTTGGCCACAAGGACCAGATTATTAATAGAGTCTTTGGAGTTTGAACTGGTACAGTTTTTTAAAGGTGGTGGTCATAATTCGGGAAAAAAAGGTTCTCTGGCAAGATTAGGGCTGGAAGACTCCATGAGGAATTACCCCTCTCTTGAAGATCACATATTGAATGATCCTCCCAGGCTCTGATATCTTTGCATATGTATGTATGAATATAGACACTCTCTGGTTTTGTATATGTAATGCAATGGTTTTTAAACTATCTCAATATCTCAGAAATAATTTTCTTTTTAGCTATATGCACAATAGAAGAGCTATGATGGTGTATGGTGAGTGAGATGACTATGCAATAGGGCCCAATGCTGTCCTCCCAATACCCCACAGTGCTATTCACCATCATGGATTTAGGAATAGCAGATTTACCTGCTCCTTAACTGATTTTTTTAAAATAAAATGAAAATGCACAAGCTGTATTTAAATCACTGTTCTAGGGTACAACTGGGCATGAGGGGTTCTTTATGCAGGCTGCTCCAGGAGAGAGAACTACCCTAGCCCTCTCTCACCACAGCAGCTTGGGGGTAGTGGAAAGGTGCCTCTCCATGGCTGCTGTAGATTTAGTGGGCTCAAATCAGGGACGGGGTCCAGGTAAGGCTGGTTGGGGACCACAGAAGGATGACCTGTTCCCTAGCAGTGGCAGCTCTGGGTTGGGCGCCATGGCTGGGTAAGGAGAGGAGGAGCTCCCTCCTCTATTTCCAGTGCAAAGCAGATGCTGTTCAGGGTGGGAGGAGGCACTGGTGTAAGCATAGAGTTGCCATGGCTGGATGGTGGGGAGGCATCCCACTGCCGGCCCCAGTACAGGGCTGCCACAGCTGGGGATGCGGAGGAACAACTCCTCACCAACCAAGAATGGAGATTCTGCTGCAGCTCTGTGCTGGGGTGGGTGGGCGGAAGAGGCTCTCTGCACACCTGACATGAGCCCCTGCCTTCCCTAAATCCTCTTTCAATATTTGCTCAGTTATGTTGATTTTGAGGGTTGTACTTGATTGGTGATTCTGTCTCTTTTTTGTTTGGTTTTATCAGAAGAAATCCCATTCCAAGTACATCTTGATTTCCTGCCACAACCAAACCCTCATGTTCCTTTCAGTTATAAGAGGAAACCGTATATCAAATTTGGTGGTCCTAGCTCTTACCATTTCTGAGGTGTTTTTGATCAGACAGAGAGACAAACTCCTTAAAATGTATACTAGATACATCCTTTTCTAGTTAAAAGTCATCAGTGACTTTTGAATTCTCCTCATCATAGGCTTATAGTTATCTTGATTTCTTGTTACACCAAATGTACTCTGACATTTCCCTGTTTTTAGAATACAGTATGTGTTTTACTTTATTTGTATTCCTAGTTGGTATGAAATGGGCTAATGCCTCCGATTGAAAGACTGCAGCAATTTCAGATTTCAAGAGGTAAATCACAACATAAAATGTGGCTGATCAGTGATATGGCTTGTTTGAAAACAACACAAATAACTCACTGTCTAAACTTCAAAACAATTAAATCAGTGCAATATCTTTATTAACTCATTTTAGGGTACATTGTTTTTAATGTATCAAATCTGGTTATAAAATAGCAACATTTGCAGTTGCTTGAACAACAGGCTGTTTTTCAAAATGACCATGAACATTTTATTGTTATTGTTCCTTATGATATTAAGGATTTTTTTAAAGGAGGTGGAGATGAAGGGAAAATAACTAGTATCTTATGTTCTTTTGACACAAATGCTTTTCTCAATACACATTTGACTGTAATGTGGTAGTGTCTATCTTAAGGAAAAGGGAATGGGTCAGAGTGGGAGACCCCAGTACAGTGTAGTAATGAAGATGAGGCAAAGTTTGTTAAAAATATAAATTTCAATGTGTGATCACTGTTTAAGGCCACTGTGCAGTCTAAAGTAATCAGGCACCAATTTGTGCACTGTAAATATCTACAGAGGCATCCTGCCAGAAGGATGATGCCTTTCTGCAGACCATGGAGTAACATTGCCCCACTATGTTCTATTACTACAGACATCAAGTTTATCCTCGGAGTTCCTGCACACCCCACCTTGCAAGGCTAATGTCTGATAGATCTTTGTGTTTTTGGAACTCTCAACTTCACTGTTGTGCCTTGCTTGCCATGCCTCTAAATCTCTCTTGCCTGACAGTGCACCATGGAACTAAAATGTTATGTAGAGTATCCTAATGGATGTCCTCCAAAAATCCTATTTATTTCCATCAATTGGAATTCAAATTGATTCAGCTACTTAGAAACCTGAGCAACTACGGATGTGACAGTGGGGTGGAAAATTAGGCCAATCTGTACAGAAGAAAGCAACAGCATGAGTCCCCGGTTGAATAAGGAACAAATGCCTAACTTTAAACATATAAACAGTACCATTGCTGAGCTGTGGCCTGAGTGACATGCAGCATAGAAAGAAATAGGACACTTCCTGAAAAATCTATATGATGAGAGGAAAAGTGTAGGAGGGATTTTTGTTTTGTTTTGTTATTAATGTGATGTTTTTAGGTTAGGTGATAAATAGCAGTAATCCTTCAAGCCTGAGAGACTATGGATATGTACCCCTGAGGCATAAAATTTTTACTCATTTGTTTTTATGGCAGCTGCAAATATGCCTGAAAAGACCCATTTGAGAAAGACAATTTCTTCTGCATCTGTTGCATTTAAGATTGAAGTTTCAACCCTTTGGCTTTGCCTTTTGTGAGCAATCTTCTTCTATGCTAAACTGGACTGTTCTCTCTTGTAACTCTGGTGACCTTTGTTAAGCTCATTTCCCAAGTCTTGAATGTGATCTTCCCATTTGTCTACATTCCTCTCCATGCTTTGAAGTCTTGTTTGCACACATCTTTGAAACACAATTTTGAGCATCCTCTGAGTCTTTTTCCATAGAAGTGTTCTTTGGGATGTGCCCATCATACATTCAGAACACATGCCCAAGCCAATCTTTTGACCCATTTGAGCACCTCAGTGTGGATAACTGTCTCACCAGGAGATTCCATATATTGGCTTTAGATATGAGTCATGGCTTTAGATATGAGTCTTGCAAAATTGAACAGTGTTCTATTAGATCTTGTGTGCAAGTAAATTTCCTCAGCTGAGGAACCAAAAGCTTGCTTCAGTAGCAGGGAGAAGAAGATCCCAAACAGAGTTGGGGCATATACACATACTTTCTTAACTCCTCTACAAACATGGAAGTCCCAGAGACTGAGCCATTATGTTGACTATGCTGTATGTGTTGTCTTGGAAGAATCAAATGATGCTTCAGAGGTTTTTTGGGGTGGAGGAGTGGAACAGCCAATCTTTTCTGAAAGCATAAACAGTCCAGTTCTGACAAAATCAAAAGCATTTGTGAGATCATGAAGGCTATACAGAGTACCTTTTCTTGTTCTTTGCATTTCCCTTGTAGATGTTTCATGAGAAGATCATGTTAATAGGAGATCTTTCAGCTCTGAAGCCACAATGTGATTTGGGATGTACACTACCCATAAGGATCTAAAGTCTGTTCAGGACTACTTAGACAAAGGCTTTTCCCATAATATTACGGACAATGCCATGATACATTTGTCACAATTGTTCCTGTCACTGTTGTTTTTATAAAGAGTAATGGTGTTAACATCTCTTATTTCTTGTGGTCCTTCATCTTCCCTTGAGCATAGGCAAAGCTGCTCATGAATATTTGCACTTGACTAGATTTTCTGCATATTATGACCTCTGATGGCATGCAGTTTTTTTCCAGGGGGCGTTCCATTGAGGAAGCCATATATGGCAAGGCTAATCACCTAAACCAGTGGTTCCCAACTTTGGGTCCATGAGGATATTGTAGGGGGTCCATGAAAAAAAAAAAGAAAAAGCAAAATGATCATTGAAAATATGTTTGATATATTGCAAAAGTTAGTTAATTATTTTTAAATTAAATATCTTCCAATAATGTTATTAATTGCTGCCTGAAAAACTATGTTGTGTTTTCCTTTTTGATTTAATGAAGTGTACATAGTGGCTAGAATTGACATTGGTGGGTGTCCACGAACAGTTTGGGTGTGCTTCGGGGTTTGAACAGTTGGGGGGCTGATTGGGGGTCCATACTAGTGAAAAGTTGACAACAAATGTTTTAAATAGTTGGTTCATCATCAAGTTGTCTCATAACAGGCAGCAGTCAATGGCATTGATGGCTGTGTCCATAACAATATTTTCATGAAACTAAAGCTCAGAATAGCGTTCTACCAGGCAATGCATCGGCCTGGTGCATCCATGATTGTTTTCTCTGAAGCTGATTTCAATGGAACTGTCTTCCTTGAAGTTGGACCCAAGGCTTTCTTGATCTTGTCTTACTTGTTTCTGATGTTGCCTGGGCCAACTGCTGTTTGGATGCTTTCGCATAAGAGCAGACAATAGTCATTGGTACAGCATCAAGCAATCAGTTGAACCCTGTCTCTTATGACTCTCAGGCTGTGTCTACACTTGCATTCCTCTTTCGAAAGAGGTATGCAAATGATGTAAACCATAAATGCAAATGAGACACAAAATTGCATACCTAACACTTCATTTGCATATTCTTATTTTACAATAGCTTCTTTTCAAAGAAGAAAACCAGTGTAGACACTGCTCTTTCGAACGTAAACCCCATCTTTGAAAGAATCCTTCTTCCCATTAAAAAAAAGGGAAGAAGCATTCTTTCACAGATGCGGTTTACCTTTGAAAGAGCAGTATCTACATGGGTTTTCTTCTTTCGAAAGAAGCTATTTCACAATAAGAATATGCAACTGAGGTGTCAGATATGCAAATTTGTACCTCGTTTGCATTTTTGTTTGCCTCATTTGCATACCTCTTTCAAAAGAGGAAAGCAAGTGTAGACACAGCCTCAGTGTTTGTAAGCTTATTTCATTTAGATCTCTCTTGTGTTTGGACTTTATAACTGCTGTCAACACACTGAAATGTGTGTCAGACCAGTCCTCATCTTTTTTCCTTCTTTCCAAAGACTGATAAAGCTGCATCATAGATTGTGTTTTTCAGTTGCTACTACTTCAGTTAGCACTTGTAGCACAATCATAGGGGGTGAGGGATTGCTGTAGAGTGTTCTTGTACCATTGTGACTTTTCTTGGTCTGTCATATGGCACTGATGTTAGTACAAAGCTATCTTTTTATTTGAGATAATGAATAGGAAATACAAATTAAAGGACTGGTCTTTCAAATCTTTTCTCATATGAGCAGACCCATTGACTTCAATGCAACTTCTTGAAGGATTAAGGATTACATGATTTGGCTCATTGATTTTAACCACAGGTCCAGTCCCATAAAGAATTACACATGTTAAAACTTCATGTAATGTGATGCATGACATTAAAGTTAATAATAGTCCTCACAGTGCATAAAGTCTTTATGATATCAAGATTGACTGGGGTCCATTATCAGATTGGCTGTGTTCTTCATCATCACATCCCAAGAATTTCTCATCCACAACATATTTCCAAGAGGTCCTTATGTTGTTTATATTAAAATTATTAAAAATAGATTAATTTCTTCAACACTGTCAACCAAAGTTAAAAAAAACCCTTTGTACTCAAACTACTAACTCCATTGAAAACAATTTGTACATTATCATGACTAAAAACCAATCAAACATTTTCACTCATGTTAACCTAGCACCTTTCTTCAGCTATCAGCACATAGTTCTTTTTTTTTTTTTGAACCAAGTGATGGGCAAAGATTAATGCAACAGCTGAATGAATTGTAATGTAATGAAAATATTCTAAGGTTTACAAGGGAATAGAAAACTACTGTGGTAAGCAGTGGAGAAGGGAATGATAAAATGGATTCATATAGTAAATTATTTGGCTTTCCAAAGGCATGAACTTGATTGTAATAACAGAAGAACGAGATGGAAGTGGTACAGTGCTGGCAGGAGTACAGCAACCCCTGTGGAGAGTGGGTCTACAGACAATACAGCAATAACCACAGAGACTGAATCACAGACTGGATGGCTATTGAACTGAAGAAACTAATCAATGGGAAATATACAGTTTAAAACCTTCAAAATGTAGCTGCCTGGCTGCTTAAAGGTAAAATAGGAGGATTAAAAACTGTGGACTCAGGCAATTATTTGTGAAATTTTATGCAATGGACCAGTTAAATGGAAAATGGAAGTTTAAAAAAAACACATGGTCAATCTGTAACCGTAAGAGCAGGAAAAGTGAGAGTTGTGTATGGAAGAAAAACCCATAAAAAACAAAAAAAACCCAAGGTATTGAGGTTGGACACAAAAAAGTGCCTTACAGGTAACATCATTTGATGTGGCAGTTCATCTTCACACAACACAGAAACTCTACAAGATTACTGCCATTTTTGTGAGCATTACAGTGGTGCTTAACAACCAGGACTTCATTTTAGGGAACCAGAAACAATGACCCCTGCTCTAAAGACCTTACAAACTTTGTATAAGTCTATAGAACACAGGTGGACATCATAAAAAGACAGAGGAAGGACATGGAAACAGAGTCAGTATCCAGGCCTTTGCCAGTTTAAGCACATGAAATTTTACCTGGATGTAGAGGTCAAGAGCTTCACGTTAAAGAACCCTCACAGATTCACTTAAAGTTCAGTTCTACTCTGAGATGTTAGTATCAAATGGTCTTGTGGAACCCTCCCCGGTTGTACCCCCCTCACAATTTCCTCACAATGATTCCTTAATCAAATGTGTTCAGATTTTTTGGGGGGGCTACTTGACCTGCAAACTGAATCTGGAAGTCAAGCTGGGTTTTTCACTTCTCCAATAAGAATACCATTTTACTGAGTCAAGCCCAAAATATTTCATCCTTGAAGGGAGACTACCAGACAACCAAGTCTTTCCTTTCAGATTCTTGGCATAAAAACTACATATCTGGAATGGGCTCCCCCTTAATGAGGAAGTAAATGTTTGGAATGTGCTGGTGCACTTACACCACTGGTATTGAAGCCAGAGAGATGCAGGAGTGAAAGACATTGTTTATGCCAGTACAGAGTATCTGAGTAGAGGTTGCCTCATGCTACCTCTCTCATACCTAACAGTCCTCTTGTATGCTTAGCTTCAGTAAAATCTAAATGGAAAATCTGACTAGATAGTCTGGATATCTTATTTAGTTTCTCTATTAATTTACAAAGGAATAAATTAAGAAATATTTTCCTGTTTTATAAATATACAAAGATAGAAACGGGAAAGCTAGAATTTTCCCTATAATTTAAATGGCATCTTCTGTCCTGAAATTGGATGTGTTGAAATTAGCCTTCGCGTTCTCCCTCTTTCAACTGGCCTTCCATACAAAACACTGCCAGCAGCCTACATTCTGTGCGCCAATCTCTGATTACCTTCCAGTCTCACAGGTAAGGAAAAGGAACCTTGTTTGCTAAAACATAAAACATGGAAGATGAAGTGTATGCATTCCACTACAAATAGGTATTAACAAATATTCAGTCAAGTAGACCACAACCCACGTTCATATTACTTGTACAGGTAAAGCTAGTCCAGTTTTCTCCTCAGAACTGCTATGTGTATAAATATGTAACTGTGTGTATAAATGTTGCAGATCTAGCCTAATAAGTTTTATTTTCCTGTGATTTACTAGAAAGGCTAATTAACTCATTATGGTGCTTCCCATAATCAAAGGCCATTTTCACTCACATTTTAAGTAAATTTCTCAGTTTAATAGCATTCTGAGTACACAAAAAGTATGCCTATTCCCTGGAAGCATTTTTGCAAGGTTTCATTGCTGTAAGTATTATGAGTGATATCTTCATGTTCTCCTGTTACAGCTCTCAAAAATATAACAAAAAGATTTTGAAAGTTTCTTTGAACTTCATAAGTCAATGATTTCTTATATAACTGCAACAAAAACCTCTGGGAAACAGTCTATTATGAGTACTGTGTCAGCAATTTTAGCTTATTACAGATGGCTTACTCCCCTTTCCACATAACTATTTAATGAATTTAAACTAAGGATGGTGTAATTTCCTAGCTGATAGCAGCCCTGAGCTTTCACATGGAGTTTTTTTTAAAACTGAGATTACGGACCAATTTAAAAATGGACTCAAACAAAGGAAGTATTTCTTAAATACTGCTGAGCAAAGTTTTCAGTCAGTCATTTTACTAGGAACTCAGCACCAGACCACAACTCCCAGAAGCTATTTCTGGGAATTTAAGCTGCTTTCACCATTATCTTAGACACCAGAACACAATTCTAAAATAGTGGTCAGTACAACACTGGGAATGAAATAATGTTTTTTCTTTATTAAAAACAAACAAACAAAAACCAATGTAAGTTTCAATTATACCCCAACAGTTATTATGTAGCAATGATGTGCCATTTCAGAAAGAATATCCTCTCCATCTGATGCTTATTACTGAAGGATATCTCCAGAATATATGCATACTCACTAATACAGTTCAAAATACTTGCATAACAACTGTTGCTAGTAGAACTATTGTGTCTTTGCAACTATGGACTCGTGGGAATGACAGGTGGAAAAATATCTCATTAGTATACGATATTAATTCTAAATTCAGACAAAGATCTCCAGCTTAAAATATTCTCCTAAATGTAACTCAAGTAGAGATATCAAAGTAAGAGTTTCCTCCCCTTGTCTTGTAATACATTTTAAGTGCAAAGCTATTGTCCAGGCAGTTTGTTAGACTAGTCAGAGGACACCTATTATTAATCACTATTATTTGTACTATAGTAGGGCCTAGAAGTGTCAATTAAGGATCAACACCAAACTGTGCAAGGTACTATATAAACAAACAACAAAAAGATGTCCCATTACCCAGAGAATTCATATTCCTAGGATTATGGCAAGTCATTAGAAGTAGATAACAACAACAACAAGAACAACAAAAGCAAGAATGGAATAACAGTGAAATAAATGTGCTATACATAAAAATAACTTTACTCTCATTTTCATATTATCAAGAAAATTTAAGATTAGTGATGAGAAAAGAAGGCCTTTTGGGAGACTTCCATTAAAATTCTTTAAAATGGCTGAAAACCAGTGAAAAACACTGAAAACATCTACCTTATCAGCATGATCTTTCCAAGTTCTTTTTGTACAAAGAAAAGCAAAAGATTTAATATGTAGTCAAAGTCATAAATTCACCAAGGCTGCTTTAGATTTCTGTAATTCCCATTGTTTATTACAAGCTTTTGATATCTGTGTACCAGAAGGCTGCAGGTGAGAGTTCGAATCACCAAGACTTTGGTTCATATTGCTAAATTGATAGTTATCATCACTAAACTTTTAACTTACTTACAAACTCAAAAACAAGGCTATAGTGGATCGATACTGAGATTTATTTTCCCAACTATTGCTTAAAAACATATCAAAAAGATTAAGAGACACGTTTGGTACCAGGGCTATCAATCACGAATGCAAATACAACAAACCAGCAATTTGCCATTAAAGCAGATGTCCTAGGGTGTTCCTGAGTCAGTGAGAAAAGGAGTAATTATTAATGACATATCACACTGGGAAAAACTGAATGCAAAATCATGAACTACCACAGCCTTGGAAAGCCCTTAACACAATGGACTTGCAATATTTTCACAGAACTGGAGAGCTAGGATATACTCAGGTTGCATAAGAATCTGTACCTCCATGTAACAGATAACAGATCCACAGGAGGGCCCCTATAATGATCTAGAGTAGAAGAATGTTTTGGAAAAAGTGTAGAAGAAAGGATGGAGCACTTTGGATCCACCAGACATCCACATGTGTGGGGATGATACACATACTGGGGATTAAATAGTCATTGACCTGGCAAAGGACTGTAGCTCCTATGACCACATTTAACCTTCTCCATAGGTAACCCACTTACTGGGACTAGCTAGTTATACAGAAACTTTTAAAGATACCGTAACAGAAGACCAATTTAAAAGTTTGTCCCATATTTAAAATCATAGTAAGTGGACTAAAAAGTGCACCTGGGGTTAAACAACAAAGTAAAGAAACAGTCACAGGCAAAAAGACATCCTTTAAAAAGTGCAAGTTAAATCCTATTGAGGAAAACTGACAGGAAAATAATCTCTGGCAAGTGAAGTATAAATATATAATTAGGAAAAACAAAAAAGAATTTGGAGAACAGCTAGCCAAAGACTCAAAAAATAAAATTTCTAAAAAGTACATCAGTAGCAGATTTTTTGTTTAATGGCCAGTGGTGCTACTGGATGATTGAAATGCTAAAGGAAAATTAAAGAAGATAAGTCCATTAAGTAGAAACTAAATTAATTCTTTGCATTGGTCTTCATGGCTCAGGACATGAGGGAGATTCCCAAAATTGAGACATTCTTTTTAGGGGATAAATCTGAGGAAACGTCCCAGATTGAGCTGTCCTTAGTCACGGTTTGGAATAAATTGATAAATCAAACAATCAGAAGCCAGCAGGACCAGACATTCACTGAACAGTACTCAGACAAAAAATTGTCTGAAGGAACTCAGACAAAAAATCGCGGAACCATTAACTGTGGTCTATAACCCCTTGCTTAAATCTGCTTCTGTACCCAAAGACTGATGGATAGCTAATGAGACGCTTATTTTTAAGAAAAGTTCCAGAGGTGATTCCAGCAATTATAGGCTGGTAAACCTAACTGAAGTACCAGGCAAATTAGTTGAAACTATACTAACGAACAGAATTATCAGACACATAGAAAAACACAATGTATTAGGAACAATCAACAAGTATTTTGTAAATGGAAATTATGCCTCGATCTACTAGAATTCTTTAAGGAGGTAAATCAGCATGATATAGTGGATATAACATAGATTTTCAGAAAGCCTTTGACAAGGTCTCTCATGTAGGGTTCTTAAGAAAAGGTGTTTTGGGGTAAAATTAGGGCCCTTTCATGTAACATCCAAAACAGACTGTGAAAATTACAAACTGAGTGACTTGGCAACAGAAGGGCGGATGAAATTATATATTTATAAATGCAAAATAAAGTTCATTGGAAAACATAATCCCAAATATAAATACAAAACAAAGTCTGAATTGGCTGCTATCACTCAGAAAAGATACTGGAGTTGTTGTGGATAGTTCTGTAAAATTATCTACTCAATGTGCAGTGGCAATCAGAAAACATAACAGAATGTTGAGAAATATAAGGAAAGGGACAGAAAATATCATATTGACTTTATATAAATCCATGATATACCTACATCTTGAATACAGTGTGCAGTTCTGGTAACTTCATTTCAAAAAAAGATATATTAGAATTAGAAAAGATGTACAGAAAGGCACCAAAATCTATTAGTGATATGGTACAGCTACCATAAGAGGATAGGTTAATAAAACTGGGACTCCAGAGCTTCAAGAAAAGATGAGTAAGAGGGAAATGTTAGAGGTCTATAAAGTCATGAATGGTATGAATAAATAAGGAAATGCTATTTACTGCTGCTCAAAACACAAGTCTTCAGGGGTCACCAAATGAAATGGATAGGCAGCAGAACTGAAACAGACAGAAGAAAATATTTCTTCATATAGCACACAGTCAACCTGTGGAACTCTTTATCAAAGGATGTTGTAAAGGCAGTGTTCAGAAAGAATTAGATAAATACATGGAGGATAGTTCCATCAGTGGCTATTAGCCATGATTGGCAGGGAGGCAAAAACAAACTCTAATATAGTCCTACCCCATTTGCCAAAAGCTGGGAATGGGTGACAGGAGATGGATCAAGCATATTCTGTTCATTTCCTCTGAAGCTTCTGGTATTGGCCACTGTCAGAAGACAAGTATCGGACGGGTAGCCACCAGCACTCCCAGATGTCTCTGAGACACCACTGACTTCCTGAGAAAACTGAAAGACATTGATGACCTACCAGAAAACACTATCCTACCCACCACGGATGTAGAGGCTCTCTATACCAACATCCCACACAAAGATGGAATAAATGCTGTCCGGAACAGTATCCCTGATTATGCTACAGCACATCTGATGGCTGAGCTCTGTAACTTTATTCTCACACACAACTATTTCAGATTTGGCGACGATATATACCTTCAAATCAGTGGCACAGCTATGGGTACCCGCATGGCCCCTCAATATGCCAATATTTTCATGGCTGACCTGGAACAGCGCTTCCTTAGCTCTCGTCCCCTAACACCCTGTCTCTACTTATGCTACATTGATGACATCTTCATCATCTGGACCCATGGGAAGGAGACTCTGGAGGAATTCCACCGGGACTTCAACAACTTTCACCCCAACATCAACCTCAGCCTGGAACAGTCCGCACAGGAGATCCACTTCCTGGACACCACGGTGCTAATACACGATGGCCACATCAATACCACCCTGTACCGTAAACCCACTGACCGCTACGCCTACCTTCATGCCTCCAGCTTCCATCCCAGACACACCACACAATCCATTTTCTACAGCCAAGCACTAAGATATAACTGCATTTGCTCCAACCCCTCCAACAGACACAAACACCTACAGGATCTCTACCAAGAATTCTTGAAACTGCAATACCCACCTGAGGAAGTGAAAAAACAGATCAGTAGAGCCAGATGTGTGCCACGGAGCCTCTTACTACAGGACCAGCCCAAGAGAGAAACCAACAGAACACCACTAGCCATCACCTACAGTCCTCAGCTAAAACCTCTACAGCACATCTTCAGGGATTTACAACCCATCCTGGACAATGATCCCCCACTTTCACAGGCCTTGGGAGGCAGACCAGTCCTTGCCCACAGACAACCTGCCAACCTGAAGCAAATCCTAACCAGCAACTATACACCGGACCACAGTCACTCTAACTCAGGGACCCATCCATGCAACAAACCTCGTTGCCAGCTCTACCCACATATCTACACCAGCAACACCATTACAGGACCTAACCAGATCAGCCACACCATCGTGCGTTCATTCAGCTGCACATCTACCAATATAATTTATGCCATCATGTGCCAGCAATGCCCCCTGCTATATACATCGGACAAACTGGACAGTCTCTACATAAAAGAATAAACGCACACAAATCAGATATCAGAAATGGCAATATACAAAAACCCGTAGGAGAGCACTTCAATCTCCCAGGCCACACAGTAGCAGACTTAAAAGTAGCTATCCTACAGCAAAGAAATTTCAGGACCAGACTTCAAAGAGAAATTTCTGAGCTACAATTCATCTGCAAATTTGACGCCCTCAGCTCAGGCTTAAACAAAGACTGGGAATGGCTGGCTAAATACAAAAGCAGCTTCCCCTCCCTTGGTGTTCACACCTCCAGATCAACTGCTGGTAGTAAGCCTCACCCTTGCTGACTGAGCTAACCTTGTTATCCCCACCCTTGCTCTGGCTTATTTATACCTGGCCCTGCAGATTTCCAAGACCAGCATCTGATGAAGTGAGTCTGTGCTCACGAAAGCTCATGCTCAAAACTTTTCTGTTAGTCTACAAAGTGCCACAGGACCCTTCGTTGCTCTTGTCAGAAGACAGATTACTTAAGCTAGCTAGATCACTGCTCTGACCCTGTCTGGCTATGTTGATTTTCTGTTCTTATGCACCACCTCTTAGGCTATGTCTACACTAGTGAGTTTTTTCAAAAAAGACAGGGCACTTTCGAAAAATATTGTGGACATCTATAAACAAAATGGGTTCTTTCAATATTAAATTAGAAGAATGCAGCACTTTTTCTGGTGGCCCCCTTTCACTCCCACATGAGGAAGAGTGCCTTTTTCCAAAAAATTATTTCAGAAAAAAATGTATGTAGACACCTTGGGGATCCTTTTTTTCAAAAGGGCAGGGCTCATAGCATCAGATTTTTTTGATCTCTGGCCCTTTCTTTCAAAAGAGTCCAGGCTGTGTGGATGTTCTCTATCAAAAGAGTGGACTGATTTTTTGATCCACTTTTTTGTGTGTGGACACAGTCTTTTGAAATAAAGTTTTTCAGAAGAGATCTTCTGGAAGAACTTCTTTGAAGGACTGCTGTAGTAGAGATGTAACCTTACTGACTAATCAAACACAGAGATAAAAATACTTATGACTGAAAGGCCAATTTGCCCAATGGTCAAACATTAAAAGTATAGTTAAGTATATACACCACAACACACCAATTCTCCTCCAACAGTTACATGTACTTGCACCTTTCACACACACCTGATTACAGTATGCCAGGCTTAAATCTGACGGAATTTTAAAAAGCCAAGATGTAAAGAAATCTAACAATACAGCCTGTTAGACTGCAAAATATTCTCTCTACAAAAATAGCAAAAATCCTATTGCTTAAAGTTATTAAAAACTGCCTAGACAAAGTAATCAAGAAGTTGGCAGTAGGAAGGTCTTGGTGATTTATCGTAAAGGTCTTTTCAATATTTGATTTTTGAATATTATAAGTAAGGCTAAGATTTAGTCATGGGTAGCTTTAGTAAAGGTCATGAACAGTTCATGGGCAATAAACAAAAACTCACAGCTTGTGACCTGTCCTGGACTTTCACTATAAATACCTTATCTAAATCATATTGCTTTGTCAGGCTTGGGTTTCAGCAGTGGGGGCCGATGGCCTCTGGTCACTCTGAGGCACATGTGCAATGCTGATGGGACTGCTTCTCTGGGTGCCTCTTGGACTGCTGCAGCATGACCAGTGTTCTGGGGCTATGTCAAGGACTGTCCCTGTTCTGGGACAACCACAACCCTCTCTGGGCCACCCCATCAGTGACTAATGCAGCTGCAGAAGTCACAGTGGTCCTGGAAAATCATTGCATCCATGACTTCTATGACAGACATGCAGTCTTAGTTATAATTTTACATTGTTAAATATATTCATTACTAAAACTACTGCTAATCTCATAAAGAAAGCAAATATGACCATAAAGACTCACTTCATTTGAAAAATGAAGCTGTTAAACTCCAGGCATTTGTAAACATAACATGGTAGAAACTTTATTATCTGGCATCCCTATAGAACTGGGAGTGCTGGATAATCAAATGAGGCACTTGCCCCACAGCTGCTGGCCCCAGCTGGGTAGTTGGCCACCACCCAGCCTTGCCCCTTGCCCAGTAGTTGGCAGCTCTAGCCCCAGCTCTGGCTCCAGACTCCCTAGCCCACTGGCCTCCAGCACTGCTCCAGCAACCCCAGCCAGGCAGCCAGCTGCTCTGATCCTGCAGCAACCTTCCTTGCTCAGCTGGCCCCACCTAGGCAGCCACTGGTGGATGAGATGCTGGTTATCTGAATTTACTGTGGAAAGCCAACTAACTATGAAGTAACAAATGCTTTCACCATTTTTACCTATTTAGGTTTCTCCAGGGATGAATGTGATAAATATGGGGTTTGGTGCAAAGGAAGCAATGAACAGTGTATCTTGGGCTATGTCTAGACTATTGTTGCTATTTCAGGATGCAAATGTATCCTGAAATAGCAGCTCCATGGCTACTCACCATGCTTGAAATAGTGTAGCTATTTAGAGTGTGTTATTCCATTTCCACTACTCCTCATGAGAGGGGCAGCAGAAACCTCGAAGTATCTGCTTATTTCAAACTTTGGTGCTATTTGGACAGCACAAAGTTCAAAATAAGATAATTTGCAAAAATGTATACAGTTTGCATTGTGCAAATTTTGTAAATTAATTCAAGTTAGGGAGACAAGTTAATTCTAGCACCACATTAGCTGGAGTCATAGAAAGTCCATCACTTGCTACAATGAGAACAAGACAGGTTTTGAACAACTTCTGGCATGATAAACCTCTACTTCTACTCTATTTTCTTCTCAGTATTTGTCTCTAAAACCCCATTATGCCTCATCATGCGATGGCTGTACTTAGCTTCCTTAATAGCTTTCTATGGTTAAAAAAACCTAAATTTATGAATTCTCAGTTATTTTGAAATTGTGACTTCCTCAAGGAATCACAAAGGATCAGTAAGAATTTTCCTTCTGGAAGTTAAACATCCCATTGCTTGGAAAAATGAGCAAATGTTTTATAACTCTACAGTTACTTTTCAAGTAGTTTACTAGACAGTGAAGTAAAGCCAACTGACTGGACTCATCCCAACACATACCTTAAAGATAAATAAAGCATTAGTTGCCCTTCTGTCCTCCAGATTTTTATGTTGTTGTTCAGGCACTCCACTCTTAAATTCTTATAAAATTCTTGGATAAATGTCTTCTATTTCTTGAGATTTAATGCACCTGCAGTGATCAGTGTGCTCCAAAAACACTCCGCCTTTTGACATTTCAATAGGTGCTAATGTTTTATCTCTATTTGAAAAAAACAGAGCCCCATTGAAAGAATCACACTATTGTCTTATCTGGTGAATTCTGATGCAAGAGGATGCTTAGATTTAATATATTCAGAAGCAGATAGCTACAATTAGTCTCAGAATTCTGTGTTTAGACTCCTTGGATATGAGTCTAGTTTTTATAAAGCACTGAAAACCCAAGTGTAGTTACTGAACTCTTCTGAAAATTTTTGACCTACTATTATACGCACATGGATGCTTTTACATTGCTGTTTAGAAGATTACGATTTCATTAAAAGCCAAATAAAGGACGAAATGATCTGTATGTATTTTTTTCTTTTCTGTTTATCATTTAGTTCAGAATAATCCTGAGCCCCTCAACAGTGTTTTTTGGAGGTTCATTACATTTATAAAGCTGCTAACCCATGGGGAGGCTGTATGCCTATACTCTAGGAGGAAAAATACATATTCTCTGCAGAATGGTAGAAATCTGGATTCTCTGCATCCTGAATGGACTACACTAGTATCAAAGAACACAATTCAAACACTGAAATATTCCCCAAAGAAAAAATGTAGATATATATATTGATCAGCATGAAATGCATTTTGTTTGTATCATATGATACTCTATTACAACATTAATACATAAAAATTTGTGAAGTGTAATCCATACCTGCTTTGTGCAGTACACTCAACCCCCACTTTAGTGGCAGCTAGAGTTTGAGAAGCCTGCTCTTTTTTCTCATGCATTAATCTCCAGAGGTCCCAGCTCTGATTCCAGCTACCAAAGAGTGGGGTATGTCAGCATTACAAAAGCAACTACAGAGGCTTTCAGTCTTCTGAAATAATAGTGCACATCATTAAATGGTAAATGGGATCTTTGTCAATAGATTTGCTGCTCCAGCCCTATACACTTTTCTTTTGGGCATAAGCATTTCTGTATTTATTTTCATGTAATCTGACATCTGTATGATCATTCTTATTGTTAGCGTTTTCAGGCTTGGTTTCCAGCATTTTATTTCTAATTGTTTATTAGTGTATTTATACAGTAAAGACCCTAAACATTTCAGAAAAAAATATTAATGGAAGATGCCACACTGATCTATGTTTGGGGACCTGGGTTACAAAAGCATAGTCCTTTGTACTAAGTCCATTTGAAGGTCCCCCCGCACACCCCACACCCAGAACAGTACATGAGTCTCTTCTGCTTTCATGTTTTTTCTCATATTCAAACAGAATCCTTTAAACTCTAGTAAAAGAATTATGGTATTCTTTTCAACTGCAATTTAAATCCAGTCCTGCAGTTCTTACCCACATGAGGCCCAATCCTGCAAATCCTTGCTCACATGAGTAAGGCTAAGTCATGCCAATACCTTCTGCCATTGATAAAGTTAAATATGAATGGTTTGAAAGACAGAGCCAATGACTAAGACTAGGGATACATGATGGGTTATTAACTCAATAGCAGGCTGTAGAACTGATGTCTATTTCTTTCCAAGAATGGTTCCCATCACTGTAGTACCTAAGCTTCTCAAAAATAGTGATGTGCTTATCCATATAAAATCCCTGTAAATGCAGGAAAGTGCTATTACCCCTCTTTTTTAAATGGATGGGGAACTGAGATACTGAGACATTAAGTCCCAGATTTTAAAAGGTATTTGGGTGTTGTCCTGCTTAGCTTTGCAACACCTCACTAAATTTAGGATGTAATCTTGTAATCCCAACCAGATTTACAAATAAAATACTGGTGAACTCAAGTAGAGGAGACTAATTGAATCAACAATCAATTTTGAAATGGGACATAATTTTTCCTCTGTGCTAGTTGCATGATATCATTTCCTCTTGTCTGAAGCTTTCTAAAGCAAATACATGAAGTAAAACACATACAAAGCTGTCACAACATAGCAAATACCCAGATTTTTAAAAAATAGTCTGCTGCCTACAAGGCTGCATCTACACTAGCTAGTTCTTTCAAAGGATTTTTCAAAAGAAGGGCTCTTTCAAAAGATCCCACAGAGCATCTACACACAAAAAGTGTTCTTTCGAAAGTAAATTGAAAGAATGAGGTACTCCTTCCGAAATCACGCTTCCTTTCCCGTTTCAGGAGGAGCAGTCCTCATGGGGCCTGATCTTCTGAGCCCTGATCCATTCCCTTGAAAAAACAGGGACTGTGTGGACTCTCTCTTTCAAAAGAGCAGGTGACTCTTTAGATCTGCTTTTTTGTGTGTGGACAGACTCTTTCGAAAGAAGTTCTTTTGGAAAAGATCTTCCAGAAGGGCTCCTTTCGAAAGATCTCTGTCGTGTAGATGCAGCCTAACTCTTTACTCTTGGGACACTTGTGTCATTGTATTTACACAGAATCCATGCCCCCCCCCCAGATCTCTTTTCTTCCCTGAAGAAAAATGACTTCTGGCAGGGAAAGGAAAGGAAGCTTCAGGAGTGCTCATGTGCTACTTCACAGTACAGCTAGGTTGGTTTGGGCATGCAGAACAGCTAGTAGAGATGTAAATCACTGCAGCTGGAAAGGGGGTGGCCGTGCACTCAAATGTGAGAGAGAGTCACTCTGTCCATTATACACTATAGATTAAACCTCTCTTATCCAGTACCCTCAGGACCTGACTGGTGCTGCACAAGAGAATTTGTCAACTATGGGAGGTCAGTATTGTCTAGCAATGTTACCAAACACTTCTACTGCTTACTGGGCTCTTAGAAGCCATTTATGGATAAATTACAGCACAATAGCAACACAGAACACCAAGCACCAGGACTGGTGGCTACAAACAAATTTAATGGGACTCTGGGAAACTTGGGCACACGCATGATAAATGGTCATCTGGATAACTAAATTCATGCTGGATGACAGATGCTGCTGGATGAGAGAGCTTGGATTAGAAAGGTTCAACCTGTAGTTTGAATAAGTTACTGGAACAACTGAAGTCAGAGTGATTATATTTTGACAAATAAAATATGCAGAATTTTGCAGCATTTTAAAATTGCATGCGTAGAATTTTAAAGTTTTGGAACAGAATTCCTGCATGAATAAATACTGTTTCCTCTGAAAGTACTGCAAGTGGGTAAATGTGGATTACCTTAATGGCTACAATTATTTTTTACTGATGTCTGTTAAAAATCATGCACAAGCATGGATCCCACAACCAATAAAATTTTAATACTTTGAAATCAAAAGTATTTAGAGATAACTAAACAGACTTCAAGTAAAAAAGCCCAACATTATCAAGGTCCCATAAATACTTTCTGTCATCTAGTTTAATCATTGCTAATTGAATTTGTCTGCTCCCTTGTTAAAAATGTTAACATAAAAAGTTACCGCTGAATTTTAATTTTGAAAGGTGAAATTTAGCCAGATATCTTATGGCTTTGCTAAACTATACTATCTCCTATGACTGCACGAAGAAATTTTCAATACTGCTCAAACAAGTGAAAAAAAAACACTTTTCTTTATGTCTTGACCCATACAAAGAAATTCTGTTGTCTCATTTTATTGGCTGACTTTTACTTCAGTGTTGTTTCAACAGACCTAGAGACCACAGTTCTCCAGTTGTCTCAAAGGAAAGTTTCAGCATAAAGTAATAATAATGTACACTTCCCCACACACTTCTGACAATATGCTTCAACCCAGATCTCAAGGGATGTTTTCTAGGTAATATACTTTCCACGCATTTGTCTGTAGCTTCAAATATTTGGCCTTTTGCTTCGAAGAGGAAAGTAAAGTCAACAGAAAGAACAAAATTTAAAATGTATTAAATGAAAACATGTATGCACCCACATACATCCTGTAAAGAGTAACCTATGGAACTCAATGCTTTAATATATCACTGAAACCAAGAGCTTAATAAAGTTTAAAGGATATAGACTTCTGTAGAGGTAGAGCATATCCATTGTTATACATGGTAGGATAAAAATAGCAAAAGAACGTTATTCCTTAAACTACTTCTGGGCTTCTATTTGCCTCTGGATTTTGTTGTGAAAATCTATTTCCAGACCAGTCACAAATGTTTTGAGTTTTCCTGGTTATCCTTTGGAAAAATACCAGGTTCACTGCAAAAGTGATTTTTTTCCTACACTCAGATTTGCAATTAACAACAAAAATGATTTTCAAAAACTTAAATATTCACACACTGTTACCTTCACACAGTTTTCAATTTCTGAGAAAATATAAAATAGAACTAATTCTGCAACTGAGTTCTCCTTTACATGGAAAAAACCATGATTTTTACAAATATATTACATACTACCGTTGCTCTTGGAATATAGTCGAAAAACCTTTACGTGGTATTTAGGGATACAAACTTCCATTTTGTTTTAGAAAACAAAGCAAAACATGGCTCCTTTCTTGAATGCCTGAGTGCCATGGTTTTTCCAGACTAGGGGAGGAAGTATACATTAAGCCACTTGTTTGAATACAGAGTTGTGCTTAGCTGTCCAAGTTCTCCATGAGGCCGCACAAGTCTTACTCCTCATGGAGGTACAGTTGTTCCTACACTGGCCAAGTACCTAGAGAGACACTGTTCTTTAGGATGGTGCAGTCTGCTTGGCTGTGTCTATACTAGCAAGTTCTTTTGAAACATTTTTCGAAAAAAAGGGGTTCTTCTGAAATATCCAGCAGAGCATCTACACACAAAAAGCATGCTTTCAAAATTAAATCAAAAGAACATGGCACTCCTTTCAAAAGTGCTCTTCCACTCCTGTTTCAGGAACAGCACCTTTTTTCTAAAGTTTCTTTGGAAAGAAAATGCGTGTAGATGCTCCATACACACACCCTTTTTTTTTTTTTGAGAGAGAGAGAGAGCAGTCCTCCTGGTGCCTGATTTTTTGATCCCTGGCCTGTTCTTTCAAAGAGCAGGGGCTGTGTGGGTGCGCGCTTTCGAAAGAAGTTCCTTCAGAAGAGACCTCCTGGAAGGACTTCTTTTGAAAGATTGCTGCAGCGTAAATGTAGCCCTTGAATCCAGCCAGCTACTTTTAATGCTGTTTCAGTGATGAGAGCAACTTTAATGGCTGCGGCTGATTCAGGTTCATTCGTGGGCTGTTTTATGGGAAAGGAGGCTCCTTGTACATCCTCCCTTTAATTCCATGAACCTCTGCAAAGATATGCCACTATCTATCCCAAAGAATATAATGACAGCATTTGAGAAACATATGCTATAACATAACTTGCTTGACTATTCACTCTTATCACACATTTATAACAATGTTACATTATTAAATATTCACTAAGAACATTTGCCTTCTTACCCATTATAACATTTGATTTCAATCATTCCAGCCAGGGCGTTCCAGCACCTATTTTTAAAAGCTGTTTGGGTGGCTGTGTCCAACCCACATCTGACCCTTTAAGAACCATTGCAGCTCAGCTGCAGCCACCTCTAGCTGACTCCTCCTCCACTCCCTCCCTGCTCTGAAATGCAAATGGCCACATAGAGGACGCAGTGGCAAGGTAGGGTGTGAGGAGTGGGCAGTATAAGCCGAGGGGTGGGTTGTGGCCATGTGGGGGAGGGGTTAAGCTGTTGCAGGGGGATATAGGGCTGTGAGGGGGCGGCAGCTTGGGGGCCATGCAGGAAGAAGCTTGAGGGCCACACTGGAGGGGTAAGCCATGGGAGAGGGTTGGGGCCACACAGGGAGCATCCCAGAGGCTGCGCCAAAGGAGTAAGCCAGTGTGGGGCCATGCAGGGTTACAAGCCACCAGGGGTTTGGGGCCACATGGGACTATTTAGGCTCCGTCGGAGGCAGCTTGGGCCCTGCTGGGCAGTGGTTTGGGCCCTGCATGGGGAGGAAGGCTAGCCACAGGAGGGTGGTTTGGGCCAGGCTGGAGGGGTGGCTTGGTCCCCCAGAGGGGACAGTTAAGCCACTGAGGAGCAGTGAAGCTGCCAGGGGCAACTTAGGTCCACACAACAGGTGGTTAAGCCACTGGGAGACAGTTAGGCTCTCTGTGGGGGGCACCTTGGGCCCCCCGGGGGCAGATAAGCCACCAGGGGTGGGCCTTGGGGCAGAGGGGGCAGTTTGGGGCTTGAGTTCTGCCACCTTTTTTTCCTAGAGAATAAGCACTGATTCCAGCAATGTACATGCTGCTTATAAAGGCATGGACATTCTTCCTTAAACCTTCTACAATCACAGGTGATGGAACTAAGAGTACCGGGGTGCTGCCACTTACAGCGTGTTTCAATGGCTCTCAGGATCTCCCCCTATTTGTTCCAGCACCCAGCCTAGAATTGTGTGTGGGTGTGTACACATATACAAGTTCTATAAGAAGCTGAGGTTTAGCGAACATTAAAGTTGTACAGTTACACACTCAAAGACCAGGTGAGGTCAAAGTGGAGGATAACCTTACTCTCCACAAACATAGTCTGCACTCTTCTGAAGGATTCACCAGGTACACTGCCTTATTCTGTCATCCTTCACTCATTCAGAATGCCTTCATTTCTGGGTACAGGTAACTAGACCAACTTGGGAAGAAGACACCAATATCTTCTTATTCCATATAATTCAGGGTTGTTGACCTTTGTTACATGCAAAGTGCCTTTGAGGAAAAACTGAAGGCATGACTATGATGGTGTGGGTATAATTATTAGTTTGTTAAATTAATTTTGTGATGGAAGGGGCTGTGTTATACCCTTGGCTACACTATGCCTTTAATGTAAAATACTTGTTTGCTTGGGCTCCTAGAGATGATCTGATTCTCTATTCCATTACTCCATTTTTACCTAAATGTAAATGTATAGTTGTAAATGGAAATAAACTGTAACAAAACTGCTGTAGCCCACTGAAGAAGCAAGCCCAAAGTCTGTTTTGTATTTAAATTGACATAAACAATTCATGGAATTGAAATACACACCTGCTTCTTGAGACAAGAGAAATTTATTTAGTAGACTTTTTTCCATCATACAGTCCTGCAGCTATTAATATACAGCAAAAAGTATCCTACACTGATTGCAATACAAATACATTCTATGGGATATTATGCAAAAACAACAACAACAACAAGCAATAACAAAAAACACTTAGGAACTTGTTCTACTAATGTACTTGGAGGGAGATTAGATAAAAGATACAGATTTCCTTAATTTGACTTAGTTTCAAACATAGCACATCTAAATGATACATAAGACTACCTGACAAAAACCTCTCTCTACACATAGTGGCCGTGTCTACACGTGCCCCAAACTTCGAAATGGCCACGCAGATGGCCATTTTGAAGTTTACTAATGAAGCGCTGAAATGCATATTCAGCGCTTCATTAGCATGCGGACGGCCGCGGCACTTCGAAATTGACGCGCCTCGCCGCCGCGCGTCTCGTCCAGACGGGGCTCCTTTTCGAAAGGACGCCGCCTACTTCGAAGTCCCCTTATTCCCATGAGCTCACGCGGCTGCCCGCATGCTAATGAAGCACTGAATATGCATTTCAGCGCTTCATTAGTAAACTTCGAAATGGCCATTTGTGTGGCCATTTCGAAGTTTGGGGCACGTGTAGATGTAGCCAGTATGTCCAAGTATGCTAAAGATATATTTTTACTTTAATTTAAATGGGGAACACCTGATTTGCAATCTGTTTTCAGTGTGAGCTAAAAGCTATTTGGGCTCCATACGCCTTACTATAAGTTTAGGTAAATAGCTTTTTTATATGGTAGTCAGGTGTACCTTATTAAAAAGAAAACTAGCCTCCAAGTCAGCCAATGAGATTGCAAGAACGGTTTGGAATAGGAAACAGATTTCCACTGAAATTGCATTTTAACATTATTGAACACCTGCTTGTCCTCCAAAATAAATTACCGAAAGAGATTGTATTAGAGAATTTGTGCACACCATATTGAATAATGATAGCTGCAATTTCATAGTGATTTCACAGTGAGCATTCAACATGTACTACCCATGGAAACTATTATAACATAACCTGTAATAGCTGTTACTTCCCCTAGCTGAATTTTGTTGCTCTCAATGTTAGTATCACATATTAGAAAAGTTTAAATGACTGTTTCAGTCTCTTCTTCCACTTTTGTTTTACCTCAGTCAGGTTAATACATAATCAGATTGGGATAGTACCAATAACTGAGATATGACCGACACTTAGGCAGGTGGACATTCAGATAAGTGTAGAAATGATTAAGAGAATAGTGTTAAACATCATCAATTAACAACATTGATACAACACTCTAGAAGTATTGTATTTTTGTTAAGGCAAAATGTTTAAAAGTTGGACGAGAAAATGAGTGTAGGAAGAGTTTAAGAACTATGCAGGAGTCTAAGGAGAACAGAAATGACTGTATTGTGTTTTAAGGGATCCTACTGCTCTGTGCATTAGACATTGATCAGAAAGAGGTGTTAATGTAAAGGACATGAAAATACTAGTCTTATGATATTAGAGAGACAAGGAGGGTGAGTTAATATAATTTATTGGACCAATTTATGTTGGAGAGAGAGACAAGCCTTCAACCTACGTGGGAGAATTCAAAATCCTATGTCACTCCCCAGCAGAGGTTGGTCCAATAATGGATAGTGTCGTAGAATCCCAATGAACAACAGTGGTCATGACATTACTTATCTTCCATTATTTGTCTTTTCACAAAGACAAGACATATATGCTGCAGGTAATGAGAAGGAAAAAAGAAATATACAATAGCTGACCTTTTAGTTTTTCCTGACTTTAGTCTAATAAAGATCGTAATAAAGTAATTCAGTGTTATTAAAAGGAATTGTTTTGTAAAAATCTTGATGAGGAAATGTTGCTGCTCTGCTACAAGGAACATTTTATGAAAAGCCAAAAATGCACAATGTGGAAGCAATGTACATTTCTGCAATAGAAAAACTGCATTATTAATTTTCCCATTGTTTATTTTCAAAGGAGAAATATGAGTGCTACTTATGAAATGGATTTGAGTTGGGCTGCACTTTCATTTCAGAATACAGTGAAACCAAAATATTTACAATCAAGTATATGGAAGTAGATGTCTTTCTTTCATATAGTCATCTTTAATGACATCATTTCTCAAGACAAAGGTGGCAAAGTTATTTATATTCTGTGCTTTATTATAATGGTTGGTGGACAAGTTAGCAACTGTTTTTTGTTGTTGTTGTTCAGGGATAGATCTGACTTCAGATACATGATGCCAGACTGCCAGTTTTGGTGCAGTATTGTTTTGAACCAATTCGTCTCCACTTTAACTGGTTCTTTCCACAGGATATATACACACCTGAACATCTTTAATCCAGCAACCTTGGAAAATAGGCTATGCTGGTTTATAGAATTTTCAGGACCATGGGAGATCACCATAATGAAATTGAACTAAGTTTAGTAATAAAGCTTTTCTATGTACTAAGCATTATACAGTACTATATGTGTATAAAATGTCATAAGAAAAAATACTTAATATACTGTATTTAAACCATTTTTGCCTTTATCATCATATGTAGGTAATTAAGCAGAAAACCACTAATTGTACAGTGCAGTGCTCTGCCACTTGTCATGTTTGCAAGTTAAATTTGTGCTAGATAGTGCAATATGTACATGTAAGTATACTTTGTTTTGTTGCAGTATATTAAAATTTATTTTGTTCTTAACATTATGGCTTTCCAGCCATGTAGAGGTCTGAACAACAGGAGTTCCTGGATTATAGATACCCGGATTAAAGAGGTTAAGGTGTATTACATGGATGAGTTTAAACTGCTGGATCACTTAGAATCCTCTACGTAAATGCATACTATAGCAAGGCCATTGTCTGAGACACTGCTGTTTTTGTGTTTCATCTGTGTTTACTCTTTACTGAAAGATAGCACAAAAATTGATACATTACCTTAAATACTGTGCTGAAATTTCCAAGTGTGGCAAACCAAACAAAAAGTAAAAAGGGCAAACCTATTCCAGGACAGAAAAAAAAATGACATTTACATAATAAATCCAAATGCTGTATGCAGGACCACTGTACATCTGAATCAGAAAAACTGCATTGCTAATTTTTGTACAAATTATGCTTGGGTAAATTTAGGCTGATAACATCAGCTAGGATTTTTTCCCCACATTGCTTGGAGATATAGGAAAAACAAGAAAAAAAAAAGAAAACTTCATGTTATTAATTTTAGCTGTGAATGTTTGTATCTTATGTCACCTTATTTAATTAACAAGTAAGTATCATTACATGTTTTGCCTTGGATACACAAGATTAGCAGCGTTACAGGGTCATATTGAATTATGCAGTGCCTTTATGCACATTGAAGCTTTAGCAGCAAATAATGCTGTAGTAAATTGTTTTGAAATGTGTCATCATAACTTAATCATATTGTATCATCACCTCATTCCAAAGACCAATTAGTTAATCTAAGAGAATTGAAGATAGTATTGGTATACAAAAGGTGAAAAGCTTTGATTGGATTTTTCATTTCAACCCAACTAATAAATTCCTGAGTAGCACAGGACACAAGCCAGTGAATATGGTAGCATGGTAACTGAATAAGATTGCCAGCTGTCTAAACAAACAAACTCAAACACCTATGCCCATCTACTTCCCCAAAGCCACTCCCCTTGCAAGGAGTCTGGAGTGCGGAAGGGGGCTCTGGGCTGAGCCTGCGACAAGGGTTTGGGTGCATGAAGAGGCCTGGGCTTTGGAAGGAAGTCTTGATGCAGAAGGGGGCTCAGGACAGGGCAGGGGGTTGCTGGCTCCAGGAGGGGCTCAAGACTGAGGCATGAGCTTAGTGTGTGGGAAGGTTCAGGGTATGGAAGTGGGTATGGAGTTTTGGCTCTGGAAGGGAGCTCAGGGCTGGGACAGTTGGCTTGGAGTGCAGGCACTCTCCAGGTGGCACTTACCTCAGGACATTTCCAGTTAGTGATGCTGCAGGGCTAAAAGAGGATCCCTGCCTGCCCTGACTCTGTGCAGCTTCTGGAAGTATATGGTACATCCCTGAGGCAACAAGGGGCTGTGGGGTGCTATGTGGCTTCAAACACTTCCCCTGCCCACAGACCCTGGCCCCACAGCTTCCATTGGCTGTCATTCCTGGACAATGGGAGCTGTGGAATCAGCACTTGGGGCAGAGCCAGCCTGCAGAGAGCAGCTTTCCCCAGTCTAGGTTCTGCCAGGATGTGCCAGCTGCTTCTAGGACCTGCACAGAGCCGCAGCAGGCTGGGAGTTTTCCTTAGGCCTCATGGGCTGCCAGACTTTGAGGCTACGTCTACACTAGCGCACTACGTCGAAGTAGCCTATTTTGACATAAGAACATCAAAATAGGCTACTTTGATGTGTATCATCTACACATCCTCCAGGGCTGGTTCCATCGACGTTCAATGTTGAAGTAGTGATGGAGAACGTCGAAAGGAGCCACCCCAGAAGGAAATGCGGAGCGTCCACACACACAAGCGCTCCTCATCGAAATAAGGGGCCAGCAAAGCCCAAGTTGCTCCCTTAAAGGGTCCCTCCCAGACACACTCAGCCTGCACAGCATGAGATCCACAGAGCCAACAACCGGTTGCAGACCCCATGCACGCAGAATGGACTCCCAGCTGCAGCAGCAGCAGCAGCAGCCAGAAGCCCTGGGCTAAGGGCTGCTGCACGCAGCAACCATAGAGCCCCACAAGGGCTGGACAGAGCGCCTCTCAACCCCTCAGCTGATGGCCGCTATGGAGGACCCCGCTATTTCGATGTAGTGGGACGCGGATTATCTACACTTGCCCTACTTTGACGTTGAATGTTGAAGTAGGGTGCTATATTCCCATCTTTGGATAGGAATAGCGATTTTGACGTCTCGCCACCTAACATCGATTTCAACGTTGAAATAGCTCATGGCACGTGTAGACGTGACATGTACTATTTCGATGTTGTGCCAGCTACTTTGAAGTTGCTGGCTAGTGTGCATGCACCCTGAGTGTTTTATAATCTTCCAGATAGCTTCAGTAACCTCTGAGAAATTCAGAATGATTTTTGAGAAACCCCTGGTGAAACCAGGAGAGATGGCAAAATGGCAACCTATAATCAAGCTTGCACTGATGTGCTTACAGCCCTGAACAAAGGACAAGGAATCAGCAACTTGGTTGTTACGTGTGACAGCGCCAATACTGACTTTCCTGGTACCTCTTGGCTAAAATCACTTAACCTCCCTTCTGGTTTCCTCATCTGCAGGACACAGGAAAGTCTTTCCTCTTTTAAAAGATATTTGGGAGGTTTAATTGATATTCTAAAGAATTTGAGTGGAAAGCAGTTATATGACCACAATGTCAGCATTTTAAATGGACCAGCCATAACTCCAGTTATCCCTATCTCCCAATCCTAGATTTTAATGGATTTTTCCCATTTTTCACAATAGTTTAAAGATAGTTTTAGGTGGGAGTTCAGACTTTAGATTTGGAGTTCAGCAAAACTTTTAGGGTCCATTCTTTAGCAACACTAAGCTCCTGCAGCGCCGGATGAAGATAACCTGAGATCTGCATGCCAAGTACCTTTGATAATCTGTACATTGCATTTTTACAGTATGACCAAAAATTTTATGTCAGCTACAAAAGCTGTGAAATTTCTTGTAATATCCTATTTGCTATCATGATTTTGCACCATTTGCTATCATGATTTTCCTTCTCAAGATACTAATTTGAAATGTTAGTGCTCGACAAGGAATTTAGTTAGCTCAGTGGTTTGCAATCTTTCCACTCTATTGTATCACTTGCAGAAGCATATTTTGTCTTGCATACCCCCTATTTCACATAATTGAAAGCCACTTGCTTAAAAAATCAGACAAATATATGAAAATGTCTCAGCACACAACTACTGAATACGGCATACTTTCTCATTTTTACCATCTAATTATAAAATACACTGGAAAATACATATGCTCATTACTTTTCAGTGTTTATAGTATATAGGACAATATAAAGTATACCGGTATAAGATATTGTCTGTATAAAATGTTAATTTGTACTTATTTGCTAATGCTTTTTATGTAGCTTGTTATAAAAGTAGAAAAAATATATAAATGAGTTGGACAGGCACCCCTGCACCCAGAAGACCTCTGTGTAGCCTCAGAATACATATACCTTTGGTTGAGAACTACTGACTTAGCACACTCAGCTATCTGGTTCCAGAGGCATGTCAGTTTGCTGTTCTGTTGAAAGTACTATACCCCAGCATGAAATATCAAGAGGAAAGGCACTATAAAAACAGCTCAACCAGTTAAAAACTAAAGTGTGATACAAAGCTGCCAAATGCTCACTTTGTACAAATACTTCAGACTAAACCAGCTATAACTAGGCAGGTTGCAAAAAGCCAATAAACTGAAATCAAATGTGATACCTGCACTTTCTATAGATAGTCCTGTGGTGTTTTAACTTTTCATCTTAAATCTATTGTACTCAGACTAAGATAAAAAGGGGTCATAGAACCAGCAAGAGAACCAAGTTCATTGGGGAATCCAGCCAAAGAAAAGAACCCTCCCTCACTTTCTCTTGGAAACCATTATATTAAAAAACCAAAAAGGTTGTATGATTCACTACAGTGTTCTGTGGCATCTTAATGCACTTGCTTGCTCCAGTATCATCTCTGATTTTGTAAAAAGATGTGCACTCCTTACTTTTAAATTGATGGAAATATTTAAAAACGAAGCTGAAGGTTTTTGATTGCATTCAATTAACATGATTCCAAAATCCTGAAATTAAACTTCAGACCAAATGCTATTATCTCTGGGAAGGCAAAGTGGTTCTGGAGACAGGCAAGAGTAGTCAAAATGGATGAGGAAGTATCTTAGAAGGAAGTGGAAAGAGACAGCATTTGGAAGGCTCTTGATAGCATGACAAAAGCTCTCAGTTTAAAGATTTTAGGTCTAAAGTTGGATTTAAAGGCTGATTTTCAGATCTTGAAAACATGGCTTCCTAGTTCCAAAAAAAAAATTCCATTTAGATAGGTTTCTTTGATCCATTGAGAGTATGGAGTTTGTCCACTATGTTTTGTTTCATTTCTCATTTTTAATTCTTGAAAAGAAACAGTAATCCAGGTAACAACAGTAATCATCCTAGATCAGGGATCGGCAACCTGTGGCTCTGGAGCTGCATGCAGCTCTTTAAGGAGTGATTTGCAGCACTGGATGCTGCCACCGCTGACTCCACTGCAGCACCTTGCCCTGCCGCCGCGGAAAAAAATAGAACTAAAGTCAGTTTGTTTAATGGCTGGTAGGGTGGCAAGAGGGATCTGGCCATTAAACCAATTGAATTTAGTTCTATTATTTCAGCAGCAGCAGGGCAGGGAGCTACAGAGAAGTTAGTGCGGCAGCATGTGGAGCTGCAACGACTCCATTCGAGCCCTGGGAGAGAGCAGTGTGGCTCTGGAAGTGGGCACTAGAGGGAATGGCTCTACATCCTCCCCCACCCACTTGAATTTTCCATGTGCTCCCTCTGCTTGGTGCAGATCAGCAGCTCTGGGGGTTGAGAGGGGACGGGAAGGCAAAACAGGCACGGGTTAATGGAGAGGGAATTGGACCCTCTGCCTACTTACCTCTGCTGTGGGCGACAGGTGTCCCCCAGGCAAAACCTGACTGCAGAGCTCACGTCGGATGGGCTCCCTGCTCTGCTAGCAATTCACAGGGCAGGGAGGAGGCAGGGCAGGCTGCTGCCACCTGAGGGGTGGGCAGAGAGCTGGCACCAGTTTTTGTGCAGAGCAGCTGTTGTGTCTGTGCATCGCTGGTCCTGGGAGTTGGGAACTTGAGCTGCCTTGAATCAGCAGTAGCATCAGTTCCTGGGACACCAAGTGGGGCCAGTGCTTTGGCTGTAGCTGGGATAGTAGGTATGACATTGAGTGCCATCTGCAGTGAACTTGTTCTCCAGTTCCTCTTCTTCCTCAGCATGGAGAGTTGGTGTGAACATTGCTCCTTCCTGCTTAAAAGCCTGTCCCCAGGCACAGTGTTCTCCTTGTCCTCATTTGCTCCCCAATGCAGGGGTGAAAGTAACTTAAAATTTCTGACTAGTAAAAATGTGCACTGTTCTTAAAATAGGGGTTGCAAAAAGTAAGGTTTAACACGATTTATTAAGGAGTGTCTCATACTCAAATTCACTGCAGATCTTGAAGTATTGATTTTGTAGCCACATTTGAAAAAATAGCTGTTCTCTATTTTGGTTGCAGATCACTGTCCTGGATTGTCTTCTGCACTGTGCCAGGTGCAAGACTGGTTTCTGCAGCCCACCTCTAGAACTATAGAAGTATAATCTTCACTATCGACTTAGATAGCAGAAATCTGCTAAAGTTATCCCATCGAAGGGCCAGTGCCTTTGACACAGCCAATGAACCTTGTAACTATCTTCAGTGGTTTCACACTATCAAGTGATTCCGGCCGGCAAATACCACTGGGAACTTCCTGAGGGGATTGTTCACATCTCAGAGAGAGACACCACAGAGTTGTTAGAGCTGTCTCAAATTCAAATCTCTGCTACACATCAGACAGAGGTGGGAATTGAACTTGTGCTCTAGCCACTAGGATAAGAGCTGCAGTAGGCATGAGCAGCACCACTCCTCTTTATCCATGTATTTTGTACATGGCACCCAATTCCCTTTGTGCATTTAGCCTGTACTAACACCTTCTCCTCCAGTTTCAGGTTGACCAAAAAGGCATTTTTGGCCATTAAGCAATTAATCTAACTAGCTTTGCACAGTTCTAGACAATCTTAATTTAAACAAAAGCCTGTGTGCATTTAACTTTAAGCCAAATTTGAAATTAAAGCCTCCAATCAATTCCTTGCCTTATGTGGTAGTTAAACTACCACGGGAGCTGAGGACCAAACTAGCCACTGGGGCATGGAATGGGGGAACAGAAAACAAAAGCCTCTTTTAATGGCTCATTCCTATCAAAAGCAGCTTGGGCCTGATTTTCAGATGGATGACAGTTGTGAGTATCTATGTCTAAAATTATGCATGCAAATACCCACTGTACGTATACAAATCATGTTGTATAAACAACTTAAGGACTTCACATATGCAAGTTTAACTTTGAAATTCTGGCTCTTACTAGCTTCACAAATTAGCCTAATCCTACACAATGGAATGTCTATCTATACTTTCTACATGGGGTTGTTGGTTTATCCATAACAGAACAAGTTATTTTCATAATTATTACTCTTCTTTCATTACACAACTCTTTGTTTTACTATTTCGTAGCTATTTAACAACAAAATGAATTCACAAAAGTTAGCATGCATTTTTTCTCTTCAAAACACTTTGAATTGAGAGGAATAAATATATATTTGCAAAGGCAGCCACTATAGTCTAACTATTGAAAGATGTGGGAGATTTGTAAGTAATTTATAAATTTTACTTCCATAAAACTGCCATCTGTGGCCTAACCTTGATAACAACTCTGAATCAAAGAGTGAAATAAAATCTGCTCAATGTGGATAGTTGTCTTATGGGTCTGACTATCAAAATTAAACTTTTTTTTTTTAAATTAACCCTGCATGTACTGATAGCAAAAGTACTTTCCCTTGCAGTCACTGAACAGGATGGGGCCAACTTAGAGAACTGGAACCAAATCCTGGCACTCAGTGAAGGTTTTGCCATTGGCTACAAAGTGGCCAGGATTTCACCCTTTGGAGGCCATGTCTGCACTTAAAAAAGACTTCAAAATGGCCATGCTAATGGCCAAATGGAAGAATACTAATGAGGCGCTGAAATGAATATTCGGCGCTTAATTAACATGCCGCCAGCCATGGCACTTTGAAAGTGCCACAGTTCGCTCGCCTGTGGCTTGTCTAGACAGAGGTCCTTTTCAAAAGGACCCTGCCAACACTGAAATCCCCTTATTCCAATCATCTGATAGGAATAAGGGGATCTCGATGTTGGCAGGGCCCTTTCGAAAAAGACCCCCATGTAGATGAGCCACGGGCAAGCGAACCATGGCACTTTCGAAGTGCTGCAGCCATCAGCTTGCTAATGAGGCACTGAATATTCATTTCAGTGCCTCATTAGTATTCCTCCATTTGGCCATTAGCATGGCCATTTTGAAGTTTTTTGTCAGTGTAGACATAGCCTGGATGTTATAAAAGCTACAGATATGATGGGTCTGAGTCAAATTCTCCAAATGAAAAATGCTATAGGATGTAAAAAGAAACTTTTGATGAATTTATAGCTCAGTCTATAGAATTTATACCAATAAATATAAACCAGAGCCCCAGCTGATGTAAGAGAGACCTCTGTCTGCAATAAAGCTTCAAGTATTTAAATCAACTGGAGATTTGTTTAAAAGCAAAACAAGAAACAAATGGTTCTGTGCTATAGATATTTTTTCAGAGCTATCCCCTCCCCATGCACTTTTGTGAGGGCAAACATTTGAACACATCAGATCTGGTGTTCTTTTTTGTATAATTAAGCGCCAGCCCAAACATTTACTTGAGTCACAGTCTTGGAGATTCAAAATAGATAAAGGTTCAAAAAGGATGGAATCCGTAAATACTTCCTCAGAACAAAACACATAGCACTGCTACAAGAAGCCATCTCATAAGATGCTGGAAGCTTTATTTCTCTAACACGATGGAGAGGCAAATTTACCAGCCCAATAAGAGATTCTAATCATCTGGATAATCTTTCAGATTTCATCCAAGTGGACCAAACTTCCAAGCCTTTGGAAGGGTTTCCCATCACAAGATGGCAGCAGGATAAGGAATAGACAAGATAAGAGAGACATCAACATGGCAATTTTTTCCATGAAATTTTGAAATATACCATCGATGTGAAGATCCTCCCCTATACACATGCTGGTCTATTCTGAGTTTTTGTCACTTGGTATAACTACATCGGTACCTGCTCTTGAAAAAAACCAAAGACTTACTGTAGATGGGGGTAGGACACCCAACCATTACAATTATTGTGGGAGGTTGTTGGTAAGAAGTCAAGGTGGGAAGTAACACTTACATGGGGTGGGGAAGGTGCTGGAGGAAGAGAGCAGAGTATGAAATTCTTGTTTGGTGGAAGACTGGAAAGTGAAAGAGCTGGAATTGCTACACAAGAAAACCCAATATATCTGTTAGTCTATAAGGTGCCACAGGACTTCTCTTTGTTTTTGTGGATATAGTCAAACACAGCTACCCCTCTCATACTTGTCACCCAAAATTGTAGCTTTTAATGGACTGGAAATTATTCAGTAATAATGTATTGAAAATATTTAAAGACAAATCTTAACATTTTCACATTTTTAAGATGGATTTGATGCTTTGCTGGTTTTGTTTTTATCTTAGCCTAACTAGCTACATTTGCCATCATAGGACTCTAGACAGCAAATGGGATCTGACAGACTTTCTGGGTCCCAGAATTAGTTGGTGGTGGGCGGGGGAGAAGAGGGTTGCTCTACACTCCCAGAACGGGGATGGCATCAGGTGGAAAAGAAGGGGGTGGGGCCCAGTAGCCTTCAATGCTGCCCAGAGCGTACTGCTGGCACTTTATTTTGAAGTGTCAGGCCCTGGGAAACTGCCATCTTATCTCTCCCCCGACCCCAGTTGATGGTCTTGATCACAAAAGAACATATTATACCAAGTTACTTAAGCAGAGATTCATATTTGGACTCAAAATACATGGACTCAACATACTTTTTATCCTGAGAAATGTCACTCACTACAGATACCACAGTACAAAAAACCTGTTTTGTGTTTTGTCTTCTTAAAAGTATTCCCCCCTCCATCTGGAAACACTCACAGGTACAATGATATATTTACAACAAGACAGTACTCTGTAGAGAGATCATTCTCTGCCTTCTTGAGTCAGACACTCATGGGGAAATAAGTAACCCATAAAAAACCTTCATACTGCAAAAATAATTTTCTCCTCTTTATACGATTCTCTGAAGCTCATATGTCAAAGACTATGACACATGCTATCAACATTATTTCCTTGTGTTGGCATCTTTTGGACGTTTTTCTGCTATGAGCAATTTGATTTTCCTTGGCAACTTTGTGGAATATTTTTCAAGTAATACTTTTCTTTGGAAACTCAGCATGTCACCAAACAAAGTTAGAACCATATCCTTACTGAAGTTAATAGGAATTTAATCTGAGTACCGGCTGTAGGATGAGATCTCTGAAGAGTTTCCAGTTTTAAATTTTAATGGTATATTTTTTGTGGAAAAACCTGCTTTTTCCCGGAAAAAAAATCCCTGGTGCTCATACTGCAAAACTTGTTATTCTAGTCTAATGGAGCATCTAACTCAAAATAATAACTCCACTAAAATGAATGACATTAGCATTTTTATGTTAATTTTCTACATTAAACAGCGTGTAGAGGTGTGGCCCCTGGGAGATCTTCCAGAAGGAAGTCCTCCTTCCGGAGGCCCCTTCTTCCTGAAGAAGTATCTACCTCTCACCCTAGTTTGGTGTCATCTGCAAACTTGCTGATGGTGCAATCCAGTCCCTCATCCAGATCATTAATAAAGATGTTGAACAACACCAGCCCCAGAACTGAGCCTTGGGGCACTCCACTTGAAACCGACTGGCATTCAGATATTGAGCCACTGACCACTACCTGTTGGGCCTGACCATCAAGGCAGCTTTCTATCCATCTTATAGTCCATGTATCCAATCCATACTTCCTTAACTTAAGGGCAAGAATGTTGTGGGAGACTGTATCAAAAGCTTTGCTGAAATCAAGGTTTATCACATCATTGACTTCCTCTTGTCAACATAGCCTGTTACCTCACCATAGAAGCTAATCAGATTGGTCAGGCACAACTTGCCTTTGGTGGTAAAGGTATGGATACGGCCATGACTCCACCCCATGGTCCTGTGTTTGGGATAGTACTGGCAGAGGGTCTCTTACACAAGAGCTAATACTATATCTTTTTCCCCATAACACAATCCAAACCACCATTCCTTGTTTTCAGGAAGGTTGAGAACTGTCCTGGAGGAGGAAGGGCTCAGCCCACCAGAACTGTATGTGAGGGCACCCGTGAAATCACTGTAGCACTGTATACCAATAATGATAATAGTGGCAACGAGGGCTTCCTGCATATGCAGAAAAAGGCTATGGTGGTACCAGGACAATGCTACTACAGTGGTGGTTTTCAGATGAGTGAGGCAGTCTATGCTTCATGCAACCAGAAATACCGTGGTTTGCAGATTCAGGCAGGCATCAATCCATCAGTTGGCACTTGGTCAGGCTCTTCAAGATTTCTCCTCCACAAGTATGAGATCTGGTAACAATTCATCATCACATGGCATTGTGGTCTTAACTATCTGCCTAAAGGGCTTATGCTTTAATATACAGCTCTAATTATTCTAACTTTCCAGAGAATTTTGCCAAAAATCAAATATTCCAGCCCTTAATTTAGGAAATAGACAACTGAGCACATGAAAGTGGGATGTTGTGATAGCGAATACAGATAAAATACCTTCTAACTGTAAATCAAGCTGCTTGTTCTACTATTGACCCCCTGCTCACTCACACCCCTAAAAATATCGATCCTTGTGGGAGTGCAAGGTTTTTGCTTGTGCCAAGAGTGGTCATTGTCTACTTGTGTTGAGTAATCAATTTAAGTCAAAGGAATTTATTTGACTGACTTACAGAAGTTATATCCTCAGGCAATATGAACTCAGCATGATATGGAAGCACAAAATTGTCAACTGTGGTAAAAGGTCTGAAGTAGAAAGGTTGGATCTTGCCAAAATGTATTATTGACCACCATCTGGAATACGCATTTATGAATAAATATAAGTCTAGCAATCAAAAATCCTCATTTAGCTATTATGCAGTACTTTATAAAAATGGGTGCCATATGTCACCAAATTCAGAAACAAATATACACAAAAATGTAGTCTGATAGTTCTTGGGCTGCCGAAGACTGAAACTATCCACTGAAATCTCAGAATAATACCATATATGCTGTCCTGAAGGGAACAGTATACACACCAGCTTGAATGATATCACTGAAGATCAGATCTTGGTATAACACCACAGCACTGTATACTGAAAGCAATCATACGTTGATCAAAGATCAAAATTGAAGAGATAGTGAGTAACCAGAAGGAAAGCAAAAGGGTTACATATAAACCAAAAAACTATTCAAGGTCCCTAGAACCTAACTTTAACTTACCAAGCAAGCCTCTGGCTCAGTCGTATCTGACCCAAAGCCACCTTACTTTCACGGTCTGTGTCTATACAACATCCCTACACCCTCTTTGATCTAACTTAAACTGCAGCTATGTGAATAGTGTAGCTGAAATCCACATACTTACCATAGTAACAGAGAAGGAGCTGTGCTTGTCTATACACTATCAAAACAAAAAGCAGTCAAGTAGCACTTTAAAGACTAGCAAAATAATTTATTAGGTGAGCTTTCGTGGGACAGACCCATTTCTTCAGACCGTAGCCAGACCAGAACAGACTCAATATTTAAGGCACAGAGAACCAAAAACAGTAATCAAGGAGGACAAATCAGAAAAAAAAGATCAAGGTGAGCAAATCAGAGAGTGGAGGGGTGGGGGAAGAAGGTCAAGAATTAGATTAAGCCAAGTATGCAGACGAGCTCCGGTAGTGACTCAGAAAGTTCAATACTACACTGTACCGAAAACCTACTGATCGCTATACTTACCTACACCCTTCTAGCTTCCATCCTGCACACATAACTAGATCCATTGTTTACAGTCAAGCTTTTGCTAGTCTTTAAAGTGCTACTTGACTGCTTTTTGTTTTGATACTTATCATAGCGTCTTCCATGCAGTAAGTTTGATGGGGGCTTCTCTCCCATTAACTGTGGTTACCGTTCTAATCCTGGTGGCATATTGACTCAATGGGACAGAGTTTAGAGGCCGATTTATGCATCTAAGCAGATGCAATAAATTGATCAAAGGTGGATCAATGGCTGCAGCATTTGGACACCATCTTGCATAGACAAACCCACAAGATGGTTGTGATTTTCCTCTTGCTGGTCTCTTCTTGTTAAATTTCACAATCCTACAGCTACATTTAGATTATACTGGTGAAAATGAATAAGACAATATTCAATTTATATTTCAATAGGTAGATGAATAAACATCTCTGGTCTGGCAGGACACTAGATTTTCACTGGCGCTTGGAATACATATTTTCAGTATACACATACACAAACAACATATTATATAGCACAAGTACATACATTTTGCAATGATATGCATAACCATTGAGATAGGGACACCCTTGGCATCTTATATGACATTCTTTGGTAAAGAAGCATATACATACCAAATAAAGATATTTGTCAACCCCCCCTTTCCAGTTAACACTGAAGTGTTCATAGAGTCACAATCTGCAACCACTTAACCTAAACATTTGTCTGAAGAATTTGCAGTATAGTAACCTTCATAGGAACCCCATTAATACCCTGCTGAAACAAATCTGAATGTAATTTGAACTCCATGGGGAATAATGCCATTTTCCTCCCTCTTTTTACTGCTGCACTGTAAGGGCACTGGAGTAAGACTCATTTTCAACCATCTGCTCTTACAATCAACTGCTTTTTTGTTTTTTCATTGTTATTACTTTTTGCAGGTATAAATTTGTGAAATTCATGTTTCATGAATAAGTGGAACAAACAATAGACAAAATGCCAACATTTTTCTTTAATTGGGTAATCAAATATTTTCAGAATTCTCAATTTGTGAAACACATATTACATTACTTATCATAAAATTTATGATACGTTATTCATGTAATCGGAAACAATATGATCTCATCTACCTCCTTTGATGGATTAGTGCAATGTTTAGTGAAGTTAGTCGGACTAAGCATATACTTCTGCAGGGATAATCTTTAGCTAAATTAATGGTATGGCTACCATGTGATGGGGCAGTATACATCAGTCTGCATGAGAAATTACACCAAGTAGTGGTGCTGCACCTACTAAACCAATAGGTACAATGAAAATAATTTCATCCAAATCCTTAGAATTATCAATTACTTGCACCACCATTTTATAACCACATTACCTTTAACAGAGCTTTCCGGGGTAGATGAAAGTCATTCCTTTTGTGCTGTGAATGAGGAAAACAACATCCATAACTATTCCAAATGCTGAAAAATATTTGTACTGGAGGAAGGTTAATAGATTAAAGTTGTGGAAAGCCAATTCTCTCATAGCTCTATCTTGTAATCTTGTCAGCAATGTCAAATTAAGTTTCCTTTGGAAACTCCCTTACCATAGGAAGACTTGAAAACTAGGGCCTGTTTCACTGTTAATGTTAAAAAAGAAGATGGGGAATGGAAGACAATACTAAGACTCGAGACGTACACTGTAATATTTAAAGTACAATCAAGGTAAGTGATAACATTGGGGAGGCTAGATACTGTGGGGCATAGAGGAAGCTAGAGGGATTTTGTCATTAAAGCAATAAAAATACTGACAATTTGGAGTGCCAGTGTACTAGACTAGTAAAAATATTAAGCACCAACAGACAGCTGGGGACACAGCAGACTGAATAGTCACAATAGGAGCAATCTGAAAGACAGAAAGTTTAAAATGAGGAGAAATACCAAGTTTCAATAAACCCGAGAAATTACAAACTCTTTACGCATTAATCTCAAAATAATGGTGTTTTTTGCAAAAGAAATGGGTGAAATATGCCCTGACATATAGCCTATGCACTCATTTTGGTAACAGATTTTAGCCAAAAGGGCTCCCAAGTGGAGAATGCAGTGAGCACAAAAACATAGAACAACTATATAAAAACAATTCTTAGTAGCAGCAATAAACCACTGCGGTTGCAAGATTATGAAAAACCCCCATAGGGGGCAAGAAAAAAAGCCCTAATAAATCTCTCTGAACTCCTCTTCTTCTTGGGGTATTCTGGACCTTTAGTCAAATTAATAAAACTGTTAATCACCTGGGACTATGTTAGAGTGCCATTCCTTAACAGGTCCCCTCCTCTCCCTGCCCCACAGTCTTAATAAGATTTTAGCATAGGGCTGCTTCACATAATATTTCATCTAAAATAGTCAGGGTAGCCCATAGCAGACTATTTTATGACGACCCCACCAATAAGATCTCAGACAGCTGTCAGCTTGGCTCAGGACATTGCCCATCTTCTAAGCCGAACCCCACGTCATCTCTCCCCTGCAAAAATCAAAGCCCAGGTTACTAGACTGAGAACGGAAATGATGAGAAGCAGAGGGTACTGTGTTCAACCCCCTTCAGCTGTGTCTAGACTGCAGGGAACTGTTGGCAAAAGATATGCAAAGTGTGGTTTTGTTTGCACACCACAATCTGTGTAACCTTTTGACAACAGTTGTGTCAGTAGAGGTTTTTCCAACATTTGGCTCATCCACTCAGGGCCAAATGTCAGACAACCCCCCTCTGTCAAAACGTCCCTTCTTCCTGGTGGAATGAAGTGTACAGGGAGGGTGACTGAATGCTCCTGACTGGCAGATTGCTTCTGAGAGATCTGCAGACTGGATGAGGGCTCTGGCAGAAGCCTACAGTTTAGACATAGCCCTTGTAATGATCAGAAATCCCATCATTCACATCTCCTTTACCACCACTGTACCAGTATTCTGTATGCCTTCCACAATAAATAGGCAGACCTGTTTTAGCGCTGCCCTCATTGCCTGGGTGATTTTCTCTTGTTTCTTCTCATACATCTTTCTTACAAGAAGAACCAGAACCAAAATAGATTAAATGAATTAGCCATGTTTGAATCCCTACAAATTAATATAGAAGCTAGTAGATCATGCTCCTGGGCTGACAACATAGCTCAGGAACTATCCGTGTTAGAAGTGGACATTACACTAATATAGGCTATGTCTGCAGCGGGTGTAGCTATACCCAAGGTAGCTTTCATAGACATATCTTGGTTAATAGCAGTAAAACAGCAGCATTATTGGTGGTAACACAGAGAACTCTGGCATCTTAGGCATTCTATACATGCAAGCAGCTAGCCCATTCTGCTGCAGATTCCTTGCTAGCTTAAAGCTAGCAGGATTAGAGCCAGTGTGGGTATGCCTATTGTGCTCCAGTCAGACTTCTCTGACTGGAATGTAGACAAACTCAGCATAGAGATCTAAATGCTTTCCCTAAATATTAGTGTTCAGGCCAGTCTAAGGTATTTGCACACTTTATCACCACACCAGGCCTGTCATGTGAGGAAGTACTACTAGTCCCATTTTACAGATGCCATGGGGTATCCAAAACTGCAACATGACAGTACAGGGTGAAGAGGTGTAGCATTAATGCTCCACCCCAACCTTTGCAGCAGGACTACAGCAGCAAACGTAGCAGGTTGCTAATGCTCACCTCTTGCTCTCCCTGTAGCAATGCATTGCACTCTTGGATATGCTCAAAAGGAATAATCTTCCCTTAGTGACCTGACTAAGTAACTGAAGAGCTCATGCATGGCCTGTCCTGTTCAGGATGTTTTGAAGAGACACTACATTATTCCCTCTGGTTTAAATAGCATTTACCAAGTGCATTCTTTTCCAGGCAGCAGAGCCCAACAATAATAGCAGATTTTGCTAATTTTGCATCATAACTCGGTAGCAAGTAAGAAGAATGGATTCCTGGGTCCCTGCTTCCTGCAATCCTAAGGGAAGCTAGCATTACTGTAATGGGGTATCTCTACATACCTTCTCTTTCACAGCTGGATTTCTCAGAAACTGTTGAAGAGGATTGCAATATTTATGTCAAGTGCAGTCACGCTTTGCTAATTTTTCTTAGTTTTATAAAGGCATGGCTGTCTTAGTGCAAGTATGAGCAGTGTCCTGGGGAACCAACTGAGGTCTTTCAAGTAGGGTAAACTGCAAAGAAAGAGGAAGTCATTTCCAAAGCTGATGGGTCTTCCTATACTAATATTTGTCAAGCCAGCACAAAAGAGTTTCTATAATGATTTGGTTACCCAGAAGCCAACATCACAGTTCCCTTAAAGCAACCCAGTCCTAGGCCTCCACACACACCCTACTTAAATAAGACAAGGACCATTGAAGATCTTATTGGTCATAAGAAATTTCCACCAACCCCAATGGATCAGACACATTACCTCCCAGGTTAATGACTATTTCAGATGTCATTCCAAATACACTCTTACAGCCTATTCTTTCTTACTAAACTAAAATGAAAGAGTATTGATTAACAGAGATCAGCACACAGACACCAATATAATTCTCTGAGCAGATTCATAGTAGAGATGCTGACCTTTGAAGATGTGGAGACTTCTTATAGAATTAGTTCACATTTTATAGTCCAATGCCCATATTCAGAGTGAATCCAATTTGGTTTGGAGCTCTCAGTCTTGTAACTCAGACTTCCCACAATGTAGTTTAAGCAGATCTGAGATAAAAAGAATCAGGTCCCAAGACTCTTTCATACCATTTCTTAACAACTTCTTGATCATTCAGTCCTGGGGGAACACTAGGCAATCATGGAGACTTTCAAACAGAATAAGCATCGGTAACTATCTATAAGGATTAACATAAGATAATTGCCCACCATTCAAAGATGATTTGCTATACACTTCAAAGGGATTAGTATAGACAAACAGTTACACTAAGACCAGGTCGACCTGTGGAGTGGATGGAGCAAGCTCCTAAGACATTCTTAACTTCTACCAATATAAATGTATGCACACAAACACTGTCTGCCTGTATGTCCCTACAGGTTGAATTTGGGTAATTTATCCCTTTGTGGTAATGTATCACAGCAAGTCAGACCAGAAGGTCTGAAGAACCCCTTTGTTTATGGCATATCACCTCTTGCACAAAGTTGAAGAAGTGAACCTTATGTTTGCAACATAGTAAAATGATGCATCACAATGAAACTGTTTAAATATAAAAATATACATAAATAAAATAGAATGAAACTTTGGGTTGGGTCTTAAATTATCTGATTTTGAAAGTTAAGCAATGGTCTATAACATATTTATTGCAGAGTAATTATTGACCTTTGGAAAAAGAAACCTTCCATGAGACTGGGAAAAAGTAAAGTAGGGTAACCGTCTAAATTATAGGTTACAAATTCAGCAAGCAAACAAAAAAAAAGTTTACATTTTCAGCCTTTAAGAAATTTAAAGCTAATCCTTTTGTCTCATAGTTTGTTTACAAATTAATGATTTAGGATGTGTCCTGATTTCCACACCAATAGACCTTCCTGAAGTAAATACAGAAGGTATATATTATAGCCAAACTTTAGATTTGTTACTACTTATTTAGGTCTCACTGCTGAATATTCACTCACTCAAAATACATGTTGAGTTTTAAGCATATGCAGTCCTATTAACTGCCTTTTTGACGGCAAATCTACACTTACCTGATGTCCAGAATTCAGTTTTGCTGTGTGTGATAAGACGTACCAAAATTGATCTCTCTGGGCTGAACTATAAACTGTTGTAAGGGATGTCAGCAGGAGCCTGAAATGCCCCGATCTACTCTAGGAAATAAAGTCTATTCTGATATGTCGATTCTAGATACTTTTATGGCATACCTAGAACTGTGTATTGAAATTGATTTTTCTACCCTAGTGTAGATCAAGCCTGAGACCATAAATTAGGTTCAAGCTGAGAAGGAATACAAGTGCTTCATCACACTATTGTAAGAGCCTGGAAGGAAAATGTGAAACTCCAGTGTTAGTCAATAATAGATAAACAGGTGATGACATAAGTCAGAAGGTCAGCTTTTTTAATTGAAAAGAATGGAGTGATAAGTTGTAGGTGAAGTCTCAGAAAAGCCATTTTAAAAGGTAATATTTGATCCACTTTATGTTAGAGCTGCAGTCAAGGATGACAAAGTCTTTTACAGAACTCTGAGTCAAAAAGCATTAACTGAGGCTTATAAGGGTGTCTTAGTTGAAAATTTGGCCAGTTTTGAAGAGGCTGTTAAACTAAGAGTACAGAGAACTATGCTTCAAACTGTGTGAAATCATAAGTAGTAATCAAAGCAAAGCACTCAGTCAGAAAAGAAATTCCACTAAGACATGTATTTTTATTGTTATCTCAGTCTAGAGATAGAGTTAGTATCCACCCCATACAACATGAAAATGTTGCTGCCAAATACTTGATCACATCTTTGAGAAATGAGTACACAAATCATGATTATCGTTGGCTGTGTCTACAGTATAACAGTCTTTCGAAAGATGATCTTCTGGAAGAGATCTTCCAAAAGATCAATTCGCTCTTTTGATAGACAGCACCCACGCAGATCCTGCTCTTTCAAAACATTGGGCCAGGGATCGAAAAATCTGGCACCATGAGGACTGCTCTTTCAAAAGAAAGAGTCCCCAGAGCACCTACCCGTGCTTTTTTTCACAGGAAGCTTTTGAGATGAGTTGCTCTTCCTGATCTGGGAGCAGAAGATGGCTTCTGGAAGAAGACTCATATTACTTTGATTTAGGCTCAAAAGAGCACATTTTGTGTGTGGACGCGCCGCTGTTTCTTTTAAAAAAGGGCCACATTTTGCAAAAGAACTTGCTAGTGTAGATGCAGCCATTAATGACTCTCTGTAATCCATGAAAAATAGCATTAGGACTATGAAGCTATCGAATTTGGATAAAGACTGTAACATTATGGGCCAGAATATGGCCCTATTATTCTCACATGTGAGCAACAGAACAACCAGAACAGCCCCACAATTTTGCATTCTCAGCCAGTTTGGATGGACACTTGTGATGGGGTTCTGGGGTCCCCCAGTCTCTGCACCCCGTCCGCAGGCAGGAGTGATTCTCACTCAGCAGGAGAACAGCGGGTTTATTAGCCGACAGGACACAGCATCGTACAGAGGAGTCAGTACAGCAGGCAGAAACAGCCAGTCCAATTCATGTTGGGGAGAGGAGGCCCCGAGGGGCCCCCAGAGCCGGGGCCTTGCCCCCTCCTTGGTCTCTCTCTCCCTCAGCCCAGACTAACTGCTTCCCAACTCCCAGTTCCAATTCAAACCCCTCAGGCTCCACCTCCTCCTTTGTCTGCAGCCCAGAGGTGTTACCTGGTCGTCAAGGTTACCCTCAGCAGGAGCCCCACACCCTCTGTGAGCCACACACACACACACAGGTATCCCCCACTCCATCACAACACTTGTTTCAGTTGAGAGGGTCATCATGCCTATGCAGATCTGATGTCTCACTAAAGCCCTAGTTTGAAGATGCAAGAGCTGCACAGCTTTTATGTGGTCCTCGGGAATGCAGTTTGCCCTTTCAGAAGGTATGTGGGGAATTTGTATGCCTTCCATGCATGTGAAACTCCCAGTAGAATTCATGGATGCTTTTATGTGGATGTGGGCTTCACACTGGAGATATTTGGGTGGCCATACTATAAAAAATGAAATTGGTAAGCAAGCAAATATCTAAATACTTGAACCGCTTTCCACTGAAACCATAGAAGATTTTTTTCATTTTCTCCCATATGTGTGATGAAACCCCAAATTACTAATGGGAAAAATGCATATTAAAGAAAATTATTCTGAAATAATGATGTCTGGATATCCTTCAGAAGAAATTATAGTGGGGGAAAATAACTGAACAAAATCGTTTTTTCAGTATCGTTTCTATTGCAAAGTATCAGGTTTTGTGAGAAAGGTTGTTTTTAATTATAAACCTTGTATATTTTCATGAATTGTTGTGGCTTTATCCCTCAACGGCTGCGTCTACACGTGCACGCTACTTCGAAGTAGCGGCAGTAACTTCGAAATAGTGCCCGTCGCGGCTACACGTGTTGGGCGCTATTTCGAAGTTGAAATCGACGTTAGGCGGCGAGACGTCGAAGTCGCTAACCCCATGAGGGGATGGGAATAGCGCCCTACTTCGACGTTCAACATCGAAGTAGGGACGCGTAGACGATCCGCGTCCCGCAACATCGAAATAGCGGGGTCCTCCATGGCGGCCATCAGCTGGGGGGTTGAGAGATACTCTCTCTCCAGCCCTTGCGGGGCTCTGTGGTCACCGTGGGCAGCAGCCCTTAGCCCAGGGCTTCTGGCTGCTGCTGCTGCAGCTGGGGGTCCGTGCTGCATATACAGGGTCTGCAACTAGTTGTTGGCTCTGTGTATCTTGCACTGTTTAATGAAAGTGTGTCTGGGAGGGGCCCTTTAAGGGAGCGGCTTGCTGTTGAGTCCGCCCCGTGACCCTGTCTGCAGCTGTGCCTGGCTCCTTTATTTCGATGTGTGCTACTTTGCCGTGTAGACGTTCCCTCGCTGTGCCTATTTCGATGTTGGGCTGAGCAACGTCGAAGTTGAACATCGACGTTGCCAGCCCTGGAGGACGTGTAGACGTTATTCATCGAAATAGCCTATTTCGATGTCGCAACATCGAAATAAGCTATTTCGAAGTTGGGTGCACGTGTAGACGTAGCCTGTATGAATTAAAGATAATTACTAGGTAGGATTAAATGCAAAAAAATTGGGTAACTTTCTGGAACCAAGTGAACAGTGCTTCTTTTCCCAGACTTGCATTGGTAATAATGCTCAGTTTAAAAAAAAAAGTGATTAACATTCAAGTATATTTTTTGTCTGATGCCATAAAGCTGAAATAGTACATTGGATTGTGTGAAATATTAAATAGGCTTGACTGAGCATTTGTGGAGCACAGTAAAAAAAAAAAAGTACTTCAGAAATGAACAAGCATGCTGCACTCTATAATGGAATCACATTCCATCACTTGTATCAAAACCAGAGCAATTATAAGAAGCTGTATCTAAAATTTATATCTTTACAAGACAATTTATTTTTATTGCCTGCTAATCCATCTCTCTCATTTAAAAAGAGTAACCTTTTCTATTTTTGAATTGGTTAAGAAGGGAACTTTATTTCTGTATTAAGCATTATGAACTTCCTTTCTGTCATTTAGCACCATCTCTTAATGGGTTTAATGTCTTTTGTATTTTTGCTCTAAGCAAATTATATTTGACTTTTAGCTGCAGGTTTCCTGTTCTATGTTACCTTAGTTGGTGTGACTGAGTGCCTGGTATGGGCCATACTGAGAGCGGCACACTCAGGGCAGACTGCAAGAAATAGGGCAGACACATGCCAAAAACTGGTGCTTTAGACTACGATCAGATTAATCAAACAAGCAACAGTAGAGCTTCTGTAGTACCATACCGATAGGCTGGGTCTACATACGAATACAAATTCAATATGAATTTGGGCATAAGGGACTGGCAACAGAGGGAGGTTTTGCCAGCAGAGGCACATCTACTCAGACTGTTTACTGCCTTCAGAAGCTTCTGCTGGAAGCAAAAATCTCGTGGAAATGTACCAGCTGTCTTATAGCCTCTGACACATTCATGGAAAGTTACGGTCCAAAATAAAAGCCCATAGTCCTTGTATGTGAAAATTTACATGCCCTTACAAGTTTTGTTGATGGGTAGGCCACTGGCTTCTTGTGGTTTGAGGTGTTCTCAGGAAAATCTATCTGGGGCATCAGTTACACTTAATGGTCCACCAAACTTGAATATTCTATTCACAATGAGTTGGTGAGACAGGGTGTAAACTACCTAGTGGGTGTCACATCATGGAACAGATACACAGAGATACAAATGCATAGCTAATAATCATAACTTCTCATACAATGATGACATATGGATTTAACCAGGATTATCAGACTTGAGATAATCAGAGATAACTTTTCTATAATACATGCCCCTCTTTTCTAAAGACTTTCTTCTGAACAGATTCTCTAAATCTCTTATCATTTTTGCTGCTCTTTTCTGGACTCTCTAATTTGACCAGAACTGGACACAACAGACAAGGTGAGGCCCTATCAGTTCCAAGTAGAACAGGACATTATTACCTATGTTCCATATGACACAGAGGTTACGCTTACACTAGGACACTATGTCGAAGTAGCATACTTCGAAGTAACATCGAAATAGGCGACTTCAATGCATATAGTGCACACATCCTCCAGGGCTGGATCCATTGATGTTCAGCATCGAAGTAGTGATGGGAAACATCTAAAGGAGCCACCCTGGAAGGATACGTGGAGTGTCCACACACACAAGTGCTGCCTGTCAAAATAGGGGCCAGGAAAGCCAGCTGACAGGGTCACAGCCTGGACTAGCCCTTCCGTGGCAACAGCAAGCCACTCCTTTAAAGGGCCCCTTCCAGACATACCTGGCCTGCACAGAACGAGGTCTGCAGAACGCTAGCCACACTCTCACAGACCGACGCACAGCAGCCACAGACCCTCAGCAGCAGCAGCAGCTGGAAGCCTAACAGGTAGTCACCCAGGGAGCAAGCGTCTGCTAGGTGCTGCATGGGAGGCTGCCCAGCAGCTCCTGGCAGTGGGACCCTCCCCGGGGACAGGCAGGGATGCCCCTGACCACCGGGCTCCCCTGTTCCTCCCCCACCAGGTGCTCTGCTGCCTCTGGAGCTACCCCACGATCTCCAAGTGGTGGGAGCAGCTGGTCATGGGGGAGTGGGATGATGACATGTGGCTGAGGAGCTTCCGCATGCGCCGGCAGACCTTCCTGGAGCTCTGCCAGCGGTTCACCCCCGCACTGAAGCACCAGGACATGTGGATGTGGCGCGTCTTCCCTGTGGAGAAGAGGGTCACAATAGCTGTCTGGAAGTTTGCCACTCCAGACAGCTACCACTCCGTGGAACACCAGTTTGGAGTGGGAAAGGCCACGGTTGGGGCCGTCATCATGGAGGTAAGGAGGCCTGGGCATGCACCCACTGGGAAGCAGGGGTTCTAGGGAGCAGGGGCACAGGTGTGGGGCTGGGGAGGGAGGAGTGCCCGGGAGCGGGGCCTGGGGCACCCTGCACACCCTCATGGGTGCTTGTGTCCCCTCTCCATAGGTGGTCTGTGCACTCAATGCCATGCTGCTGCAGACGGTTATGCAAGTCGGGGACCTGGACGCAGCTGTTGCCGGATTTGCTGCCATGGGGTTCCTAAACTGCTTTGGGGCCCTAGATAGGACCCACATGCCCATCTGTGCCCCAGACCACAGTGGGGAAGATATATCAACCAGAGGGACTACCACTACATGGTCCTGCAAGCCATGGTGGACAGCTGGGGCCACTTCCAGGATGTCTACATGGGTTGGCCTGGCTGTACACATGATGCCCACATTTTTAGGAACTCAGGTCTGTGCCACCGGCTGGAGGTGGGGACCTATATCCCCCAGAGGGGAGGTCCCTCTGGGGGACACCACCGGGCCCCTCTGCCTCATGGCGGATGTGGCCTCCAGCCCTGGCTCATGCGCCCATACACCGGCCACCTCACTGCCAGCCAGGATCGCTACAACACCTGCCTGAACCATGCCCGCCAGGTGGTGGAGAGGACTTTTGGCTTCCTGAAGGGCTGGTGGCGGTGCCTTCTTGCCTGCCTGGACGTCAGCCTCCAGAACGTACCCCAGGTTTTGGAAGCATGCTGCACACTCCACAACACTGTTGAGAGCAAGGGGGAGGCCTTTGTCCAGGAGTGAGCAGTCGATGCCAGCATGGGCTTCCCCCAGCTGGCTGCTGCACCCAGTCACCAGGCCCACTGCGAAGGGGTATAGGTCCATGAGGCCCAGCAGGCCCATTTTGATTAGGGGGACCCCTGAGCACCTCCCTGGCCCTCCGCAGAGGGCCTCCCACCCACCAAGCCCACTGCCAGCACACCATCCCCCTAACAAGCACTTGTCTCAGGTTCCGTGGAAAATAAAACTGTGGATTATTGAATACTGGTAAACTGTCTTAGGTGCACAACAAAAAATGGAACCAATATACAAAGGGGGGCAACTATATACTAGGGGGACACCTATATATGGTGGGACAACTATATACAAATGAGGGACCTGTGGATGGCTCGGCCATTGGCCCATCAATCTGGGGTGGGGGTAGAGGGGTGTGTCCCCCGGTGGGTGTGGGTCGCCTCCCCCCACTTGTCTGCAGTCCCCAGTGCGGCTGGCTGAGGGGCTGGAGGACCGGCAAGTATGGCCAGGATGCGTCCACCTGCCAGTCTTCAGCACCAGTGGTCTCTGGTCCTGGGGAACTGGCAGATGGGGTGGCAGGTGAGGCAGCAAGGCAGGTTGGGTGGCAGGCGAGCCAGGTGGGGTGGTAGCGGGGGCATCAGATGGAGCGGCAGGGATGGTGGCTGGGGGGCAGTGAGGGGCAGGAGCCAGGCAACAGCCTCCGGGAACGACCCGGCTATGTCCTGGAACATGTCATGAATTCCTGCGAGGCCACCCGGTGCCAGGTGGACTCCTCCCATTCAAAGCGGAGCTGCTGCTCTCTCACTTCCACCTGCCACCAGGACCTGGGGGTCCACAGGGGCCATCCCCGGGGTCCAGCAGTGGCGTGCCCATCCTGCTGGCCTTGGAGGTGTCCCTGGGTACTCGCAGTGCCTGACCTCTGGCTGGCCCTTGGGGACCATGGAGGGTGCCTGCTGACTGGGGCCTCGGATGATGCAGCATGGAGATGGAGAGAGGGAGGGGAAGGCTGTTAGTACTGTGCCCTGGCCTATGGCCCATTCCCCCTTTACCCCCTTGCGTGCTGGGTCTCCATCCCCCGTTGGTGGGTGTGGTGTCCCTGTTCGGCGTCCCCATTGCATGGTCTCCCTGCCCCAGGGTTAGGGCACAGTGCTGTCCATGGGTATGTGTACTGATGGGTGCTGATGGCCATGCCACCATCCTGGGACTGTGCTGTGGCTAGGAACTTGCGGGTTGGGGTCTGCTGGGGGTGTGTGGGGCTCCCAGTCGTGTCTGGTGCCCCTGACCCATGGCATGGGGGTGTGTGCCCTGTGGGATATGTACCTGACCATCCATTCCTGTGGTCGGGGGAACCCCGGTGGACGGACTCCTGTCTGGTGCTCTGGGAAGGGAGGTCTATGAGGACCCCCCCCACTGTTGGACCTCTCTTCTGCTGTCCCAAGGGGTGGCTCCTCGGGTGGGCCACGGGGTGCGGGGCTAGCCTCCGGGCCAGACTCCGGCTCTGAGGCCTGCTGGGACTCCTCAGCTGTTGTGTCCAATGTGGCCTGGTGGGAGGAGGTGTCCTGGGGGCCCAGGATAGCCCTGAGCTCCCTGTAATAGAGGCTGGGGCTGGGGCAGCCCCAGACCAGCTGGCCAAGTCCTGGGCTTGGGTGTAACCCTGCCACAACTCCTTCACCTGGCTATGGATGTGATCTGGACCGTGGGCAGGGTGACCCCAGGTGGCCAGGACCTCAGCCAGTCAGGCGAATGCTTCCACGTTCCGCTGCTTGCTCCCCATCACGTGGAGCACCTCCTCCTCATCCCAGAGCTCCAGCAGGTCTCGGAGCTTGGCCGCCAACCAGGAGGGGCCCCACCAATTTTTAGCCCCCCATTTGGCTGGTGGGATGCCTGGATCCCCTAGGGGGGGAGCCCTCGGGGCACTCCAAGTGCTGGCTGGATGCCATGGGTGCTGGGTGGTGGTTCGGGGACTCTGGAAAGAGTGCACAGCTAGCCCGTGCATGTGCTGCCACCTACACGCTCTCAGCTTCCTGCCACAGGAAATCTGGGTATAGAGTGCTTTAAGGGCTGCTGCATGTGGTGATCATAGAGCCCTGCAGGGGCTGGACTACATGTCTCAGCCTCTCAGCTGATTGCCGCCATGGAGGACCCCATTATTTCGAAGTAGCAGGACGCAGATCATCTACACACGCCTTACCACGATGTTGAACGTCAAAATAGGGTGCTATTCCCATCTTCAGATAGGATGATTGATTTCAAAGTCTCGCTGCCTAATGTTGATTTCAACATTGAAATAGTGCACAGTGTGTGTAGATGCAATGTACGCTATTTTGACATTGTGCTGGCTACTTCGTCGTAGCTGGCTAGTGTAGATATACTCAGAGTGATTTAGCCTTTTTTGCACCACATCGTTAATTTATGTTCAATTTGATTCACTATATCCAAGATCCTTCATAGCAGCACTGCTGCTTTGTCACCCCTTGCCCATTTTTGCTGTGCATTTGATATTTTTCCTTCCTGTATAAGGTAGTTTCTACTTGACTTTATTGAATTTCTTCTTTTTGATTTGAGAACAATTAACCAATTTCTCAGAATCAGCCTGAATTCTAATCCCATCCTCCAAAGAGCGTGCGGCTTCTCTCATCATGGTGTCATCTACAAATCTTAAGTACACATTTCATTCCATTAGCCAAATCATTAATGAAAATAAATATTGACTAGTATTGGATCAATGATTGTTCCTATGGGATCACCACCCCAGTTTTTCAATGAACCATTGATAATGCCTCTGAGTACACTTCTAACAGTGGTGCACCTAACTTGTGTAGCCTAGAGGAAACAACATTTATGTAGTGTGCTTATTGCCATATGATTACATCAAAAACCTTATGAAAAAAATCAGTACTTCACATCTACTGCTCCCTATCCCAAAGCACTCAGCTGGTAATCCAGTCATAGAAGGAAATTAGGTTGGTTTGGTGTGATTTATTTTTGACAAATCCAAGCTGTCTGCTCCTTATAAAACTATTATCCCCCTGGTGCTTAGAAACCAATTGTTAGGCAGGCTGACCTGCCTCTCATGCCGCAAGTCTTCTTTGTGCTCCTCTTTAAAGGATAGCTACTGTGCTTGCCCATCTCCAGTCCTCTGAGACCTCACTCTGGGACTTCTCAAAAGACAATTGCTAACTGTGCTGATAGTGCTTCAGCTAGTTCTTTAAGCACCTTATGATTCATTTAATCAGGTCTAGCCAACTTGAATACATCTGAATATTCTTTGTCTGTTTTTAACGTACTTTGGCTCACATTCATTTTCTTTTATTAATATTTATTGTGTTAACTCTAGGGTTTCTGCTATCATTTCTCATGAGATCTTCATACAAATTATTAGCTCTCCTTGATTGCCAAGTAGAGGACCTGTAATATCCTTCTTAGTTCTTTTGCTTCTAATACATTTAGGCTATGTCTACACTACCCCAAATCTTCGAAATGGTCATGCAAATGGCCATTTCAAAGATTACTCATGAAGTGCTGATATGCATATTCAGTGCCTTATTAGCATGCCACCGGCCACAGCTCTTCAAAATTGCCACTTTTCGTTGCCACATGGCTCGTCCAGGTGGGGGTCCTTTTTGAAAGAACCCTGGGAACTTTAAAATCCCCTTATTCCTATCAGCAGATTTCAAATCAGGGATTTCAAAGTTGGCGGGGTCCTTTCGAGAAGGACCCCTGTTTGGACAAGACTCATGGCAGTGAAAAGTGGCAATTTCGATGAGCTGTGGCTGGCAGCATGCTAATGAGGTGCTGAATATGCATTTTAGTGCCTCATTAGTAATCTTCAAAATGGCCATTTGCATGGCCATTTCAAAAATTTGGGCTAGTGTATACATGGCCCTAAAGAACTTTCTATTGCCTGTTGTAAGCCTTACTAGGGGGTATATTTTCACTAAACTAGAGACTGAGGGAAGCTCGAATTAAGATATGTTGACCCCAGACACACAATTAGTGGGAAGCGCATATCTTCATTTGACCTTTCCCCTTAGTGTAGACCTGGTCTCAGCATAACCCCTTCAGTGCCTTTGCCTTCCAGATTTTGTCCCTACATACTTGTTACTCTTTTTTGTACTCCACTTCTGCAATTCTCCACTTTTCCACTTTCTGTAGGATTCCTTTTTGACGTTCCAGTAATTAAAGAGCCACTGAAAGGAAGAATATTAAGAGACAAATAAGGGTCTTCTCTTTGTCTCATGACAGTTTACACTTCTGCTTTTAATAGTGTCTCCTCAAGAAACTACCAGCTCTCCTCAAATTTTCAATTAACTTCAACAAGATTTGGATCAGGCCTTTAGGGAAATAAGCCAAAGATGTTTGCTCCACTCTATACCACACAGGATGTGAGTAGAGAGTACTATTTCTGTTCCTGTGAATTAAATATCTGGCCAGGAAGAGGCTTATCTACTCCTCTCCTCCTTTATACAGCAGCATTGCAGAGGGTAGACCTGACAGTCTGATGAAGGAACAATAAATAGAATTCCTTTTGGTACAAAATGTCATTCAACAGTCATTCTGTCCCATGTTATTCATGCTTATGGGCCAGTGCTTTGACAAAGAAGAGGAGGAGGAGGAATGGTATCATTTCAGCATGCAGAAACTCACATACATTATAGTGATAGTTTGTGCCTTTTTTTAAAGGAACAATTCTCCCTTTTCACTTCCCTCCCACTTACAAGGCCCAAAAACTAGCTCTTCTTTGTTCATGTTCAGTTTTACTTTGCCAAGAGTAGGTGGGTGGGTAGAATGAGCACATTAGGTTGTGGGTTTATTCAAACAACTGTCAAGGAGAAGGTAAAAAGTCATCTAAATGACACGGAGGTGGAAGGGAAGTCAGCTGTGTACTTTAATTCTTATTTACTACACTGAGTTATTAGCTTAAGCTTCAACCACACGCTGCCACCCTCTTGCCTATTTTGCTAACTAAATTGTCATACTAGTGGAAGAACAATAGCATGAGATTGCAGGTTAGGCACAATTTTAGTCAAGTTTCCTTTTTGTAGGCACCAATTTATACAATAAAACACCGTCATTGATAGAATGGTAACATTTAGCGAGTCTTCAGTACATGTATGGTAATTGAGAAAGCATAAGACAAAACTGCAAAGATTTTTACTCTGTTAAGAGTTCAGTTATTAGCCAGGAATGTGCATTCTTAACAGCATAGGCTTAAACACTCTCATACTATTCTTTGTATGAGTAATGTCACTAATATCAAAGAGGTTCCCACACACAGGCAGTGTCTACACTAGCGAGTTCTTTCAGAAAACCCTGGCCCTTTTCAAAAGAACACGTGGAGAGGCTATACACGAAATGCACTTTTTCAATCTGAAGTTGAAAGACCACTGCTCTCTTCTGGAAGCCCTCTCCCACTCCCAGAAAAGGAAGAGTGCCTTCTTTCGAAAAAAAAGTATGGGTAAACACACTACAGGTCCTTTTTTCTGAAAGAGCAGTCCTCATGGTGCTAGACTTTTCGGTGCCTGGACTGTTCTTTTGAAAGAGCATGGACTGTGTGGACTCTCAATTGAAAGAGCAGATCTAACTTTCAATCACTTTCTTGTGTGTGAACATTCCCTTTCAAAAGAAGTTTTTGGAGTTTCTTGCAAAAAATCGCTGTAGTATTGACATAGACAAAGTGTGTAGCTTTACCTTTATTTTCAGAGGCACAAAAATCCTAAGTAGGACCTCAGTCTTACCTGCTGCTGGAAGTTAAGTCAGCCTGGCAAATGAAACCTCGTCCAAGACCTTGGGGTCTCTAAGCACTCTCTTGCCTTGTTTATGAATGCAGCTACTCAGATGTGAGAGGCATCATATGTGCCCATTTTCCCTGCTTTTTAAATACACAATTTCAAACAAAATTAGTAAGGCTCTACCCTCTAATAACCAGAGTATTCCTGGAAATTTTGAAACTGATCAGATGGAAGTTATTGAATTAGACAAGACATATACATGGACAAAGAGAGCTGACACTGAACTGAATATAAGACTTTGTTTTACTTTGAAAATTATTGAAAAGAAGAGACACCAAACCAATTCAGGTACAACTCCATCTTTTGGAAAAGTATCAGAGGGTAGTAGTCTGTGTCAAAAAAAGGAGCCATGTGGCAGCTTAAAGACTAAGCTTATTGTCTAATAAATCTGTTAAGCTGCAGCTGCACTAGCAAGTTTTTTTGAAAGTTATTTAGAAAGCCGGGGCTCTTTTGAAAGATCCCGTGGAACATCTACATACAAAACCCTTTCTTTTGAAAGTAAATTGAAAGAACGTGGTGCTTCTTTTAGAGGTGCTTTTTTAGTCCCAGATCGGGAAGAGTGCCTTCTTTTGAAAGACTCTTTAAAAAAATGGTATGTAGATACTCCACGGACTGTTCTTTTGAAAGAGGAATCCTTCATGGTGCCAGCCAGCTAGCGTGTGGAGACGCCTTGGCTAGTGCCAGTGGAGCTCTATGCTCCTTGTGTCCAGCCACGTTTAAGATACAGTGGTGTGGGACTTATGTGCAGTCTGTCTCTTCCCTTCCATCCATACAGCTGCATCATCCAAGGGCCGGGCAAGCCTCATCCCATCCCTGGGGCCAGACACCCCACTGGAGGTGTTCAAGGGGGCTACGGCACCCCACCACCACCAGCAGAACAGTAGGTCCACATCCAGAGGACACAGAGATGTGCGGCGGATGACACCATCTGCACCACCAATATATGGAAGTAGCAGATTGGAGCTCCAGGTCAAGGAAGTGGACCTGGCCTAGTGGTGGGAGGCCTGGGAAGAACTAATGGGGAACCTGCAGGACATTATTCCTGTCCTGTGGGAGCACCTGTCTCGGATTCCCAGTCCTGGCATCCCACTGAGTTTGACCAAGCTGAATCCCTCCCATGGTCCTACTTCCTCAAGCTTCCTGCCACATCCCAGCCCCCTTCTCCAGCCCTACTCCAGGTTGAGGTGCCTGCTTCCTTCCCCAAACCCCCTCCAGGTTGCAGAGCTCCAAGAAGGTCTGCTTGCTCATGTGAAAAGTTTGGAGCCATTGTGAGTCATCCCATTCTCTCATCACAAGCTGGTCCCACCAGTACAAGCTGCTGGGATGGCTCCAAAGGCAGCAGGGCACTCGGGGGGGTATGCCAGTGGGGTCCTAGGAAGAAGGGCTCCAAGGCCCCGGTGGCAGGGCTTGCCCAACAGAGGAGGTGGAGGGTAGCCATGACCACAGTGGCCTGCAGGCCAACCACAGCATTCAGGATGTTCATGTCTGGGTGCTGCTGGGGATCCATGTGGTAGTGAAATGGCCATCTCATCCCTGTACAGCTTGGCTGGCCTCAGCAGTGTGTGGAGGGAGGCGGTGTTTGGGAGGGGTCCTTTAATGGGGTGGCTGACCAGCCTCCAGAAAGGCTTGGCAGCTATGCAACCCCATCCACAATATTTTCTGCTCAATGTTTTGGAAAGAGTGGCCGGAGTGCTGTGGCCATTCTCTTCCGAAAGAGCAGATCGAAAGTTTGATCTGCTTTTTATGTGTGGAAGAGCTCTTTCAAAAGATGATCTTCCATATGATATCTTCTGGCAGGTCTTCTTTCAGAAGAGCTCTGAAGTGTAGATGTAACTTTAGTCTTTCAGATACCACAGGACTCCTTGCTGTCTTTTGGAAACAAAATTCTTTAGTCATCATCTTTTTTGGTTTCTATATTGTTTTGATATTCGAATAATTGTGTCTGTCTCTGGAAACTATGTAGAAAAAATTTAGTTTTACTGCTGTCACAATAGTTTTACCAGTTGTACTCCAGAACTACTGCACTACTGCACTTTCCTACATTAGGAAGGAAGATAAATAAATCTGTTTCTATTTATAAAATTGAAAGAATATGTTTCTGTTTTGCTTGTGTATTAGATATGCAACACACAAGATATATTAAAACAGCAGAAATGTAGCACTTTAAAGACTAACAAAATAATTTATTTCATGATGAGCTTTCGTGGGACAGACCCACGTTATTCAGATCAATCTCATGTCCAATATAGACTGCAATTTATAAGCACAGATGTCCAAAAAAATTGCAATAAAAACTGACAAATCTCATACATATTAGTACGTGCACAAGTTATGTTCCAAGCACTTTTCTTGGTGTCAATTCAAAAGTCATTCATTAGATTGCTCAGATGTAATCCTACCAATCTCATTGGTCAAATACTTTCTTGGAAAACAAATGAGAACTATTTTAGACTGAAACAAAGGATTCAGAAATTTGTGTCAGGTAAGCATAAACAAGCACAGTGTGATGGATTCAACACAGGACTCCTGAATTCAATTCTGGCTCCATTTCTCATGCTAGAGCATTCAGGCAGATAGTTACTTCTGTTGTTACCAGATAATATTAATATATTTAATCTTTCTATCACTTTGGTGAAATATTTGAGTTACTTTCCTGACTGTTTCTCATCAGCACTCCAGCTCATCCCTTTTGGTATTGCTGATGGCTGATGATGCTAAGTTAGCTAAGCCTGCTTAGTGGCAAAGCTTCTGTCTCAAGCACATAATTGTTAATAGCTTTTAGAGGGAGGAGGGTCTTATCATAGATAACAAATGGGAGTGAATAATTTTACTATGAAGCAAGAGGATGGCAGTGCCTGAGGAGCTATGAAGTCTCCATGTAATGGCACTATCATGGCAAATGCTAATCCAGATTTGTGAGCTGATTCCTAGCTTTGATTATGGCAAGAAACCAGGTACTTCTGGGGCAAATAGCAGGAGAGAGCCTCATAGACTCAAACTATAAGTTCAGAAGGGATGTTCATGATACTTTTGTCTGGCATCCTACATACTGTACACAAGTGACGTGGGGAGTGCAAACAGTGTCAGGCACCTTCCAGACCCTCCCTAGACTCGCCATCAGTGTTGTACCTCTGCCAGTGAGTGTGAGGGGCAGTATCTACTGCTTCTTCCTTTTTTCCAAAGCTACGTCACGTTGATGGGTCTTAGCCCATCTGATCCTGAGGATGTTGCCTGTCTAGCAAATACACCAATTATGGGTGTCTGATAGGAACAAACACAACCATTCCCTGAAGGTTTTTGCACTTAGTCCATGTATTTTAGGCTATGGCCCAATCATTTTTAATCAGGGTCCTCTACTAAATCAGTACTACCACCATTGGAGCACAGCTCCAGCCACATGGGTGCTATGCCATTGAAGTCTGATTGGTGCACCTCTCCACACAGATGGAGGGGTGGCTGAGCCAAATCATGAGCCAAACTGGAATAAATTGTTTTCAGTTCCTGATGGCATTGGTGGATTGTAAGTGTACTTGCTGTGTTGGGTTTGTAAGAGGAAATTGCTTTGCCTTGGGAAATTAGTACAGTAAAATTCCTTTAGTCCTGCACCTCCAGGACTGGACAGTTGCTGAATTTCCAAAATTTTCCAGACTATTGGATGTCACCACCCCATGCTCCTGCAGCATCTTCTACACCCCGCACTTCTCACCTTCACCACCCTCACGCTCCTGCAGCTTCTTCACCACCCCTGCACGCCCCAGCTCCAAGCCCCATTGCCCCGGCTCAACTCCAGCCCTGACCCCCTGCAGCCCTAACCCACTCCAGGCTTAACCATCCCTCCCTGACTCCCACGGCCCCAACCCACCACCCAAGCCCTCGGGGGACTACTGTATGCCAGACCATCAAATTTTGCTAGATTATCTCTGTAAATGGGACTATTTTTGCCAAATGCTGGACCATCAGAGTTTCCTAATCCTCAGAGGCCAGATTAAAGGAATTTTACTGTAATAGGAAAATATTTTGTTCTGTTAGATCAGTAATATTGGAATCACTTGTTCTGTCTTGTTGGAAGTTTTTTTTTTCAAAAAAATCATTGTGCCATTCTCTATGTGAATGGTGTGAGAGTAGAGGAGAGAAGACATGAGCAACAAATGGGCTTCACTACAAAGGAGGAAGTGAGGAAACAAAAGCAACAGTACCAGCACCAGCACCCTGAGGGCTAAAGAATAGTGCAGATGTATGTCCCTAAAGTGCAAAAGACATCTTCTCTAAATCAAGAAAGTGACACAAGACAAAGAGGTGGAGGATGATGGTTAAGAAAACTAGCTTGTAATTAACAATCACAGAAAGAGCTGTAGACTTACATGGGTATTAACTACTAGAAAATATTGGTGAGAGCTGCATTTAGTCTGCAATAACTAAGCATTGGCATGCATCCTTCAGAGGCTTGGCTCACTGGTCACGTTCAGTCTAACTGGCCACTAAAATGACATGAGCAGTGATAAGAACAGGTAAGCATAAAAACTAGCTGCAGAACCTTTTGATATATGCATGTGCATATATCATATACCGATTTTAATACTGGTTTAGAATTTTAAGAGAAGCAGCATATTGGCTTGTCTCCTGAAAAAGATTCTATTAAATCTGCACAAGCGTAGCACTTTTTTGTGGAGAACTGTGGAAGGGGGATCATGGCTGCATGACATGCTTATTTTAAAATTCCAAAACTGATTATTTCTTGTAGCATTGGTGTGCCCACCCTTGGCCATAGTGAGCCAAGTAGTTAAAAAAGTTAAAAAAAACAAACTTGAGTTTCTTGTTTTGTTCTGGCAATTGAGTGAACTCTGAAAAATACAGAAATTTCATGAAGTATTTTCTGTGAAAGACTCAACTCTGAAGGATATGCAAGTTTGGACAACTACTCTGGCACGTAAAGAACTCAAGCAATGTAATGCTCTTGGAACAATATTCAAGAGAAAAATTTAAGTAGGCTCCAAGAACAGTCAGGAGACATTACTCTTCACACAAATTTTACTGAAGCTTGGGCACAGCCTGTAGACCAAACAGGTATTGGCAGATGTCTGTACCATTATGTACTTAGAAGCCAATACACATTCGTTTACAAACCTTCCACCTCAGCAAAAAGGGATGCCTGAGCAATTTGGTTGTATGGGGAGCATACAATGAGTCATCCTCTCACCTGGCAGGTTTCTAGGAAGAGAATGTCTCTCTTCATGGGAAAATTTCTCAAGCAGGGGGAAAAAAAAGAACACAGAAAGATGAAAGGTGCTATCAGTGGGAATACACACTCAGGCCACCCTTCGGGAAGCAGTTACAGAAGGGTGCCTGAGGGAGAAAGGGTTGGAAGTACAAGGCTTTGCAACAATGACAAATCTAATTCAATACTAAACATGTCTGATGAAGTAATTTTGGGAACAGATTGGTTGTTTAAAAACAATTGATTTACCCCAAAGTACTTCCTGGGAAATTGAAGATACCTCTGTGGGACAGATAGGTTATTATAAAAAAAAGGGGGTGGAAGATCCGTGGCAGAACTTTCAGCCAGCCAAACAATCTGATGAGCAGTATTTAAAATTCCCCACCATATGGACTGTAAGAAACAGACTGCAGCAAAGTTTATCTTTGCCTTAAACTTGTTGACAAACTAGTGCCCCCTCAAAAGCAGTACTCATATCCAAAGGAAGCAGAAGCCCAATGTTGAAAATGATTCACAATCTGGAACAGGAAATGATTGGAAAAACAAAATTCTCCCTTTAACTCCCCTGGATGGCCAGTATTGGCATCTAACCATAGATTACAGCAGAATCAACAAGGGAACTGTGCCCATGGCTCCTATCATGGCAGATATGATGTAAGTTACACAAGAAGTACAAGGCACATTTAAATATTTCTCTGTGAATATGATTTGGCCAACTGTTTCTTTGTTATATACCTGTATTCAGAATCAAGTCTGGCTTGTGTTTACTGTAAAAGAAAGTAGTACACTTTTTGCTGTTTATCACTGGGTTATCATAGCAGCCTATTGTACACCAGCATGTGGTATGCTAGACTGCTTGAGCCTACAGGAAAGACCTTTTGTATTTTCTTGTGTGGATAACATTTTGGTATTTGGGGAAACTAAAGGACAAGCACAGCAGCTTACTGAAGGCATCTTAGCATTAATCCTAGAGATAGGATTTAAGGTCAGTTTAGAAGAGGCTCAATTGGTACAGTTACAAGTAACATATTTGGGCACAGCAATTGAAGAAGAAGGAAGGCAAGTAGATAAGTGGAGAATAAAGGTGTTGCTAAAGACGCCAGGCCATTTCGATGTGTACTCTTTACGAGTATTGTTAGATGGATTTCATTTCCGGTGGCCACAAAGAAATTAGAACTGGAAAGAACTTCAAGAGGTCATCAAGTCCAGTCCCCTGCTCTCATGGCAGGACCAAATACTGCTAGACCACCCCAACAGGAGTTTATCTAGCCTTCTCTTAAAGATCCCCGATGATAGAGATTGCACAAAACTTTTAGGCAATTTATTCCAGTGCTTAACCACCCTGACAGTTCGCAAGTTTTTCCTAATGTCCAACGTAAACCTCCCTTGCTGCAATCTAAGCCCATTGCTTCTTGTCCTATCATAAGAGATTAAAGAGAACAATTATTCTCCCCTCTCCTCTTCATGAGGATGGGGATCAGAATACAATTTTGCCTTTATAATCTTCAAACAAAAAGTAGCAACAGTCCCAGTTTTAGTCTTTCTTGATGAGTCAAAGCCATATGGATACCAGTGACATGGTGCTAGCCACCACTCTGTTGCAAAACAATCTGGGAAGAAAATTGGTACCAGTAGTCTATGAATTCCCAAATCTACAAGACTCAGAATAAAATGTTGCCCCCTGTGAGCATGAATGCCTAGCAGCTGCATGGCTGCTACAATCTCTTGAACCATAGGCAGGGAGCCTAGCATCATTCAAAGTACTTGCACTCCTTTTAGGTATGCTTTGTCAGGCAAATTGATGAGACGTAAGGAATCTAACACCCATATGACACAATACATCCCCATTTTCTAAATGTTTTAGTGCAATTAATTATGGTGGGTCATTGAGACCATTGTCAAGGATGTATCTGAATTTGAGTTTCATAGAGCAATGATGTCCCGACATGTTAAAAATATTTGGAGAATAATAAAACCTGACAGATGATAGGAAATTAGAGTTCTTCCAAAACTGTTTTTGTTACATTTAGGTGATCTATGAAATATTTAAAAAAAATCAGAATAAAGATTTAGATCATCAGTGTCTGAGATTTTTTTCCAGAATCCCTTTTAGAAAACAATATTGCTCCAATAGACCCAGCAGAACTACAAAAACATAGCAATGGCAGTCCTTGCTCTGGAGGGCTTACAATCTTACAAAGTTTAATATTTTCCAGGAAAGTCTCATATGTTCCAAATGAAATTTGAGATGAATTTGAGGATTTTACAAATTAAAATATTATAAATTGATCAAAATGCATTTAGTCTTTCAAATGCTGTTTGGATATTTAGTAACAAATATCCATGCAAAATCAGATGCACACAAACACTGTTTGCCAGATTAAAATCTGATGAAAGATCTTGCATTTGTGTTGTATTTTGAATAATCTGCTTATCGAAATAAATTAAAACAAACCTCTTTAACAGAAACCATTCCTTCAGTGTAAGTAGTCTATCAATGTCCTTCCTAATGTGATCCCAAACTTAGTCAAAGAAAATCCATCATATTTCTTTTGTAGGAAAAGGAAATTAAGGACTAGAGACTGATTTGAATCTTATTTCAACTGTGATCATAGGATAGAAGTAGACAGATTTAAATAATGCCATGCAAGTGCCTTGGGCTCTCTGTGCAATCAAATTGCAATGCACAGACCATAACATGATTCTGATGAACCATGTGTCAAGAGATGACCAGCCAATTTCAGGTAAAATACCAGAGTTGGAGAACTGTTCTAATAGTTGCAGATCCCTCTAACTAGAACACTGGCCATCTATTGAGTGAAAGTGTCCAGTTGGATTCAATAATGATTTGAAACAGATTAATGACAACCGAGGAAAACTTGTTTACTTAGGAAGAAATAAAGCTGGTCATCCAATCCTTCAACCAATTGAATTATAGATGATTACATTACAGAAGAACTATTACAGGAAAGTGTGAATTTTATTCTGAACTATGTCAACTGCATCAGATAATTCAGGGTTTATTTCCTATGGGACAGTGACTTTTATGACAGATAAGGATCACTTCATAAACTAGTGAAAGTAGAGTTTTCTTGAGAACTAAGTATGGAAGGGACTATCTGATCATCCAGACTAACCTCCTATGTATCACAGGCAACCAATACCACACAGGACCCACATACACTAAACCCAGCAACTAGAATGAAACCAAAGTGCCACCTGGAAACACTTACAAGAGATCAGGCACAATGATGCCCAAGGCCCCTGAAATGGCAGATAAACGATTAAGTGAGCTATGCCCAGATAATCTAGACAACCAACCTGCAATCCATGCTGCAGTGAAAGGCAGAACAGTTCTTGGTTCGCTGCCAATCTGGGGAAAGAGTTCCTTTCTGAGCCCACTTATGGGATCAGCTGGACCCTGAACATGTCAGCTCGAACCAGCCATCTAAGCACCTGAGAGAGAATGCTCACAGCATGGACCCATCCCATCCAGCCCCTCCATCTCCAGCTGTGGCCATTTCTGTTGCTTCAGAAGGGGGAAAAAAGTTCAAAAAGGCCCTCAGAATATATTTGGGTCAGGGAAGAAAGTCTCCTTCTTACCCCTGCATCTTGAACTTTCAGGACCAAAAGACCTATCATGCAAGTGAGCCACAGGGCTGCTGCCCTCTGCTCCATCCTATGACAAGCAATCTCACCATACAATTACACTGAAATTAATCCACTTCGTCTTAAAACTGCTCAGGTTGTTAGCTCTCATAACTGGGAAGTTGTTCCAGAGCCTTGCTTCTTAGGCATTACCAAAGTCCAAATAACAGGCCAAGATCATTTTACTCCTCTTTCAGAAAACAGACACGTTAGCTATTCTCTAGCAATAGGTAGATTTATTAACAATTCTTGCTACTGGACTAATAATCTCATGACAATATCTTCTGTGTTCTGGGATGGAACCTGCAATTTTAGTACATAATGCTAAGTTTTCCTCTCTCATCTATGTGATAATTTCCATTTTTAGAAATTCATTTCCATCAACCATCCTACCTTCACTTCCCAGTTCCATATTACCTTTACTGTTTTGGGGTCATAGTAGATTATATTTAATCTTCATCCTATTCATATTGCATAGCAGCCACCTTCACCCTTCCTGATTCTCTTGAATTTCTTTGGCAGGAACTAATGCAGCTGGACTTTCAGCAATTCTCAGTTTATTCCTACATTTTCAACCTCCAAGACTGATCTTTCCTTGTGGATTTTTTCCCCTCCATTCCACAGAGGCTCTCTACTTATTCCTAATAACATTTGAGGTGATTATTCATCTGGCTGTTTCAAGCTGTCTCTTGGTCAGGAAGAAAATTTCATATAGTTTTTCCATAATTAATCTGAAGAAATTTAAAGTCTCATCCACATTTGAGTCTTTGAGATCTCCAGTTTAGTTTAGTTGGCCCATTTAACTTTATTTCCTAGATATTTTCCCCTTTGAAATAATTAATAAACTACATTTTTATTATCCTTCCATTTAATATTTACCAAATCAACTCATTTTATCCGTATGAGTCCAACCCAAGAGTCTATAGTAGACCCCTAACTCTATCCTGCTGGAATCCTTTAAAAAAACAAACAAAACAAAAATACAATTCTTCCATAAACGGAGCTTTACACAGATTTTGTCTTATCCGTACTGCATCCTTGATGTACAATGCTATCCTGGTTACTTTTATACCTCTCTTCCCTAAGCAGCACAAACTCTTCAATACCTATATTCCACTCGTGTGCGGTTTTACCATATTTCTGAAATCTGTATAATAGCCCATTTGACTTCTTTGATAACATTACTTATGTTTAAAGTACATGATGCACTAAATAAAACTTTTGGGACTTGTCTATACAGAGGGTTTAATCATCAGCTTTCAAGTCAATCTGCTTTGAAAACACGTGCAGACACACAATTCACAGTAGTGCAGTTCCTGTATTTATTGGTACCCTAGAGGTCTGTTTCAAAGCGAACTAATTTAGTTGCTAGGTTATTTATTCTGGTCTATTGTTTGTGCTGATGCAACAATACTTCACAATGCTTTGGCAGTTTTCCAACTGCTATCCCATGCCGTTTTGCATGAGACCATTACAAAGTGGTCGGTTTACCTGAATACGCTCCCTTCCCTGATCAAAATACCTCAAATCCTCATATCTATAAGCTGGTACATAACCATATTTTGTCTATTCACTCTTGGATTCCAACTTTTCACACCTGCAGTACTCCATTAGCCCTTCAATATGCTTCAAGCAGTGGGCTGGAAATACCTCTTCATCCCTTATTTATGAGGGAGAAGCATCAGTGCTTTTGTGGTCTTTTACTACTGGATGTGTTTGAGGCACTGAATGATGCTGGACATTAAAATCAGGAACAACAGGAAAAAAATATCTAGCAGGGGTCTGCATGAGGCAGCTGCCCTGCTCTAGCAAGGGAGGGGCTAAACCTTACCAATCAGGGAGAAGCTTATGGGGAGCCAAAGGGCTGCTTGTTGGGGGTAGCCTTGATATAAGGAGTTATATAGGGTGCTCTAGGCTGGAACACAATGTTGGGGTGCCATGGCTCTGGTGTGGGCCTGAGGATAAGAGTCTTGGAGCGTAGCAAGGGGGCTCCGGGTTTGAGGAGGGGCTCAGGGCTGCATGTGTGTGCAGGAAGGGATACATTCTCTGGACTAGGGATGTGGGATCTGGGATGGAGCTCATGGTGGGGTAGGGGGGTTGGCCTTACCTGAGTGGTTCTCTGCTGGGGATGGGATGTACAGACTCTTTCTCCTGGCTGCTGCAGTTTTCTGCTGCTGCCCTGAGCCCCTGCACATGGCTTACAGGAAGCTGTGCAGCCACGCAGCTCAGGGGGAACTTAGAACGTGAGCCCAGCTTCTGCTCTACAGCAGCCATTCCCAAATCTCAGGCTGAAACCCACCTTTGGACTGAAGCTAATTCTATGGAAGAAATCTCAACTTGCAAGTTTTTACAAACAAATAGATTTACCTTTTAACGTGTAATTATTTAGAGATTCATGTCTGTCATGGAGGTGGCAGTTAATAGATTCTGTGACTTCTGCAACCTCTGTGACATTTTCAGTAGCCAGTCTGGCTGACTTCAGGCCACCCAATCAGCTGGCTGCAGGGCCAGCTGCTCAGGTGGCCCTGGGACCTGCTTGGAGTGGCTGATGCTGGGGTAGGCCCTGGCAGTGTCCCCAGAGCCATCTAGAGCCTCACCAGCATTGTCCCAACTCCCAGCAGGGGTCCCTCCATGATTTAAATGGGGTATTTATAATTAAAGTTGGGGACAGGTCATGGGCTGTGCATTTTGATTTGTTGCTATAATTATTATATGCTGATGTGCTAGTCTTTGTTCTGAGTGCCCCAGGACATCATCCACCTTCTTCCCTCTCTCCATCAGCTCACGTTGTCTGTTTACACCAACCACCCCATATGTTTTCCAAAAGGGCATTTAATCTATCTGGGTAGTCAACATCCACATGGTTGCAGGAAGAGAAATCTGTGTGTAATGTTCTCACTCTGCCTGAAGTAGATACGGGTACTGCATGTTGGAAAGATACAGAGCACAGCTTCCCCACAACATAAATTCTTAGAGACTGGTAACAGTGATTGTGTTTCTGGTCATCATTGCAGAATCTTATCTATTTTTCTCCCCACTATCAAAATGTGTGTACAGAACACAAGAAATAGCTAAAGGTGGAAATTACTCACATTTTACTCAGAGAAAATGAGGAATAGCTACATAGTCTTCCCCACCAGCATAGCTCACATCTCTCTTGCACTCCTGAAACACTGATACAAAATTGCAAAGACAGACTAGGAACATAATACCAAACACGATATTCAGAGTGGGATATTTCTCACTCCACCCCATCCCCAACCTCCTAGGTACAACAGCAAAGCCAACCAGCATGTTTCACACGAAGAAATTTCAATGCACACATTATTTTGTCATCTCAAAGGTTTCTCCCAGACTAGGAATAATCTCAGTGAGCTGAAGGCAGAAATGCATGTTAAAATGATGTCAATGCATCACTGTTCAGAATATGAACAATAACTTATTTGTCACTTTTTAAATATTCAATAACGAGGTTCCACTCACCACAGGTTCTCCTGCTTGTGGATAGACTGGGAAACAAATTCTTACTATAGAACATGTATTGTCCTGATTGTTCAACACAACTGCTGCTTCATAGTGGAAAAATAGCAACCTGAGGAAGAGAAAAGAGAAAACAGCTGAACTTTATGGAGATCTTTACAGAGACACCCCCAGCACCCAAAGCAGAGAAGTGGAGGCTGTATCTGTGGACAGAAAGAATCAAACAAGGAGTTTTCCAGGGGGATGATTGCAGTGGCAAAGGTCAGCTTCGTAGTTAGAATAATAGAATCTTATGGATGGAAGGGGCCACAGGAGGTCATTGAGTCTACCCCTCTGTCCAAAGTACTGCCCTGGCTGAGGCCACTATGGACAAAGGCAGGGAGATGCAGAGGTAAGGGTGACCTGATTGTTATGGATCTGCATTGCATGTTGGTATGTTGCTGCTGTAACTCTGGGGTTATATTTGCACACACCTCTTGAAAGGCAGCATTTCTCATTTACTTGGTGTTTAGCCATAACAACATTTTTTGGTCCTCAGACTGTTTGGGTTTTTCAAAATTTGGGATACACATTTAATTTGAGCCTCTAATACATTTTGTAAAGTTTGCATGGATTGAAGATTTTTCACATTTGTGAATCTTTTTTTTTATTTTCATTTGTCTACTCCCTTAATTTTTGGTAGTTTCTCTTTTCAAAGACAAATGCTACTGTAGTGGGGTTCTTTGGTAACCCTTCTCCTCCCCATGTCCCAAAGGATGTTAATGTTTAATTACATTATTGTAACTATTATCCAGCAGTTCGGGTATATTCACCTTTTGGACCAGATCCTGTGAGTCACTTAGGGCTAAATCAAGAAGTGCCTCTCTTGTGGGTTCCAAGACTGCTGTTCCAAGAAGCAGTCATTAATGATGTCTAGACATTTTATCTCCGCATCCCTTCCTGAGGAGACATGTACACAGTCAATATGGAGATAGTTAAAAGCCATATTATTGAGTTTTCTATTTTTATAGCATCTAATCTTCCTGAGCACTTCACAACCAGATTATCTGCAGTATATTCCTACTGTTACACTTATCTGCTCAGTGGTGCTGCTGGAGAGATACAAAACCACATTCACATAGCTCTGAATGCTAAAATACAACCTATGCAGACTCCACCTATTAGAGATTGAAGAATGGGTGAAGCTGCTGCTTGAGCAGGCAAGCTCCCCGGCCTGTTGCCTCACCCATACTCCACGTCCGCTCTGCCCAGATCCAATCAACCTCCATGCTCTCCCTTCCCTTTTCTGCTCACCCCTTTCAGCTAAATCCCTGAACCCATGTGTAGCAAATGTTTGAAAAAAAAAATCAATAATTTCTTTCTAAAGGAAATGGAGCATGTTTTCCACTCCATGCCAGATTGTGAAGACTGGACATACACAAGGTACCAAATTAAAAGCACTAAATTTGGGAATAAAAAAGTATCAGTCACAGGTTTCTTATACCCTGAAGTTTATCAGAGATTTATTTGCAAAAATGTTGAAGTAAGGGCAAGTCCATTGTCCTACTGAATACAGCATTAAATATTATACAATACATGCTGCAGTTTTTATCTGTTTTACATTTTCGTAATGAGTATTTCTAAACTGATTTTATATTTAAATATCTTTTGAAGCCTTCATAAAGTAATCATTCCAGATTTCAACCTATTTAACACATTGAAATAAAGACACAACTTTAAATTAATTAGTTAGAACGATTTAGGATGTTGAAGACAATGTTCATTGCTTTTAGAAAAAGGAAACACTAATTCAGTGTGTGTGATCTCCAGAACTATAGATATGTTTATGAAATTTTACCACATTTATGTTAAAATATTTTCCCAAAGATTTTAGGTATAACAAAGGATTTTGTATCTTAGTAAGGTACTAATTTTGGTGGAGGATTAAAATTAGTTCATCAAATAGTCAAAAGTGAAGGAACGGAAATTAATTTGCCAAGCCTTGCAACATTTACCAACTGTAACCAAGTACATGCTACAGGAGGCTGGGAACAGGGATGCAGCCCCATGGGTGCAGCTCTCAGCTCTCCCATGCCCCAGGAGGGCTCCCCAGCTGCAGAAGGTGGCTTCCCCATGGGGGATTCCACAGCTCCACACACAGCTGCCTTGCAGCACAGAAGGGATGGGGCTGTCTTTCTGCAGGGGTCTCCCTGACCGGGGAGATAGCTGCCCAAAAGAGGGTCACCAGGTCACCTTAAAATCTTAAACAAGGGGTGAGTGGGAGACACACTATCCCACTCTGCCTTACCATATGACAGGACCTCAGGCTCCCTTTCCTGCTGCTGCCTGCACACCTGGCGGGTCAGTACTTGCTGCATGTGCTCTCCAGCCAGCACCTGGTACCTGCAGCTGCAGCTGTGCTGACTTGGAGGAAGGGCAGTTCAGTAGAGGCGTGGATATGGGACAATAGACCTTTGTTAAAATAAGTTCAGATGCCTTCCTGATGACTGAAATATGAGACTGTCCTGGCAAAAACGGGATGGATGCTTATCCTAATTTAAGGCTAAAGCTGCATGTGCAAATTGTGCATCTAAATATCTATTCATGGATTTTGCAGAGATGTGATTTTATAATCTTCAGCAACACACTAATGTAATACTTAAAACAAATTTTAAACTAAGCTCCTGTTGACATAGTAATTCACAACTATTTTTGTCACTAAATTCAGAGTTGGCACATCCCTATTAAATGGCTTCATTACTACATAAGGGCTACATCTACACTAGCCCCAAACATCCAAATGGCCACGCAAATGGCCATTTCGAAGTTTACTAATGAAGTGCTGAAATACATATTCAGCGCATCATTAGCATGCGGGCAGCCGCGGCACTTTGAAATTGACGCGCCTCGCCGCCGCCCGGCTCGTCCCGATGGGGCTCCTTTTCGAAAGGACCCCGCCTACTTCGAAGTCCCCTTATTTCCATCAGCTGATCAGAATAATAGAATCTTATGGATGATCAGCTGATGGGAATAAGGGGACTTCGAAGTAGGCGGGGTCCTTTCGAAAAGGAGCCCCGTCGGGACGAGCCGCGCGGCGGCGAGCCGCGTCAATTTTGAAGTGCCGCGGCCGCCTGCATGCTAATGAAGCACTGAATATGCATTTCAGCGCTTCATTAGTAAACTTCGAAATGGCCATTTGCGTGGCCATTTCGAAGTTTGGGGCTAGTGTAGACATGGCCAAGGTCTCCTTTACAGATTCTGTGTGATGATATAGTTCTGGCAATATGGCTGCCTTTTCACTTTTAAATTAACACATCCACTTCAGGGGGAGAATCCCTAGGCTGCAAGCTACAACAGCCTGCTGGGGGAGCCTTCAGGAACAATCAGAAGTGGGATAGGAAGAGGGGAGAGTACTAAGACCCAAAGGGGGGTGGGGCACTGCCTCCCCTTGCTTTTCATATGCCCATGATACACTGGTGCAGAGCATTCTTCTTGTAGCTACACTTGCTGACAGCATTTTGAAAATGGTGCCAGACTGTTCAGAAAGGACTGACTGAGCATAGACTGATAAATCATGGAATGTTCAAAAACATTTGAACTAGCCTAGATTCAGCTATGTGTTCCAGCAAGAAAAATCCCAGAATGCATACAATTTAGCAGCAAAGCAAAGGACAATTGGCTATCCTTCTAGAATGCCAGGCATGGGATACATTTGGTTCACAGCAAGCTGCCTGTGTGTACACAATGATATGCACTAACAAGGGTACACTAGCACATGTCCATTCGATCACTGTGGCTTACACAATTAATATTATTTGATTTCACAAAAAGGTGCAGATGAACACAACAGCTCTCCTGTAAACAAGCCTCTGTTGTTTATGCCTCAACTTGAACTTAGCTGTAAGCCATGCTGAGTTTGTAAAAAAGTCTAACTGGAAGCAAGTTATCCTAGGAACTGAAAGACAAATCTCTTGTTACTATTACCAACATGGAACTCAGCTTCTGAAATGTGGACTACAAAATCTATGCACAATTGTGTAGCAGAATTGAGATGATGATTGCAGGTGAACTCAGTAGTGTATTTTAGAGAGAAGAAAACAGATATGAAGCTTGATGTTGAAAGTTCTTTTACACTGGCTAGTTGCATGTTGCAGATTATTAAAAAAATACATTACAAAATATCTAGAAGAAAATTTTGTATGTGGAACTCAGTTTCAGTTTGGCTGTGGTCACCAAATTTCTGAGCGTAAACGCTCCTTGGCCTAGCCCTAAAATTCGGCTCACTCTGCTGAAACCTCTTCTCTCTGAGATACAAACAGAGATACGAAAAGCAGGGTATCAGTGCTTGAAAACTTCAGAGTTCTTCTTTTCTCAAGATCCACCAACAAAATCACATCTCTCTTACTTCTGGGACTTAACAAATTGTTTCTTTTATAGTGTATGTTTGATGCCTTGCATAATGGTACCCCCCTTTTTTTTTTTTGCTATCGTGTGGTTGAACTTATAGGCCACAAATAAAATAATAATAATAATTGTAATAATTAGGTTTAAGACTTGTATGTTACTCAGATTTCAAGACCAGCTATTAGTTATACTGGCAGAGTTGCTTATCATTTACACTTCTTTTGCATGTGAATGATCCACAGAATAAGCTTTTCTGCTATTGTGTCTTCATTAATGAGCAATACAGCTACTGATAGCTGTACTCTTACGTTATTACTGTGCCCATCAGCCTTGTAGTGTGTAAAATAATGAAATAGCATTCAACAGTTTATAAAGCCAGAAAATATAAAAAATGCATTTTAGAGACTGAGGTCGAGGCAGCCCAGAGGGAGATTCTACAAGTACCCCCAAAACTAAACATTGTAATTATACATGAGGTAATGGAGCTCTCAGTGATTGAAAAAGGCAGTATGCAGAGTGAAAACAGTCACTGCTGGATTTATAATTTACAGCAGTTTAGGTTAGATGACAGTAACATAATCAAATGTCTCAAATCTAAGAAGCTGACCAAATTAGTACATTAAGAAGGATTTTAAGTGTGCTTAATTCATTGAATACATTCTTTGTGATCCTTCTACCCTATTTTGTTTCTTAAAATTCTTAAAAAATAACCCTAGCGGTTATACTAGCAAGTTTGGCAGACAAAACTGGGATTTTGTAGACAAAATTCATGAAGCACGCACACACAAAATGTGTTTTGTCCACAGAAACTGTTGACAAAAAAGGCTGTGCAGGTGCTCCAGGGGCCCTTCTGTCAATAGAGCAGATCAAAAGATTGATCCGCTTTTATGTGTAGACATGATCAATGGAAGTTTTGTTGGAACATCTCCTCTTACAGTAACTTCTGTAGACAGATCGGTGTAGTGTAACTGTAGCCCATTTGTGTTGCTAATGATATAACACTTGGGCTGTGGCCACACTTGGCCAAAACTTCAAAATGGCCATATTTCTAAGATTACTAATGAGGCACTGAATTGAATATTCAGCGCCTTATTAGCATTATAACATTTTCAGCTGCGGCGCTTCGAAAGCTCTGCTTTCGAATGCTTGCAGCTCAATGTGGCTACATGGGGATCCTTTTCGAAAGGACCCTGCACATTTTGAAATCCCCTTATTGCCCTCAGCTGAGAGGAATAAGGGGATTTTGAAATGTGGCGGGGTCCTTTAGAAAAGGACCCCCATGTAGCTGCGCCAAGCTGTGAGCATTCAAAAGTGAAGTTTTCAAAGCACCACAGCTAGAAGCGTCCTAATGCTAATGAGGTGCTGAATATTCAGTTCAGTGCCTCATTAGTAATCTTCAAAATGGCCATTTGCATGGCCATTTTGAAGTTTTGGCCAAGTGTGGCCACAGCCTTGAAATTAAGTTTTGACATTCAGATATAGCGGGACAGGGGAGAACCTGCACATCTTAGGCCATATCTGTCAGGTTTACAAAATTTTAGAAATAACATGCACAATACAAGATGCCATAAATAATTGATCTGGATGACGAATATTGCTAAAAGACTAAATGAGCACTAATGAAGATTTTATTAATTCAGTTTTTATCATGGTACACAGAAGATTATGCTTTGATTTAGAGTTGAACTGAGCATCAAAATCTAACACAATAGAAATGAATTAATGAATACTGTCAGTCCAGGTGGCAAAAAGTTATATACTTCTATCGGCAGAAAGCCTGAAAAGGTTAATGAGTGGAATAGCAATGGGACGCACCTCAAGCCTGCCGTATGTCTGTTACGGTTCTGTTCTTCAGCAACATCTGCGTTTGTAGAGAACAGTGTGTGCACTTCACAAATTTCATTTAGCTCATATTATTACTAAAGGGGAAACAAGCTTAAAATAATGACATTGAGGTCATCAGAATGCTTTGGTCTTCAGCATGTTGGCAGGGATTCATCAGCATAAAAATGCAATTCAAACTTTGGCCAACTTATAGCTCTAGAACCCCTCTTACTACAGAGTTTACAGTGATACCCATTTATCCTAAATTATTGCTGCCTGAGAAATATGCAATAAATTGCAACACAAGGTTAAGTAAACAGCATATAGGGTGGCACCGTACTATGGCTTTCCTGATAACATTAAAACCATACAGGTCTGCTTTCACCTTGTCTCACCTGATCTTGGAAACTAAGCTGCTCTGTACATGGCTGGAAACCCCCAACACAGCATGCAGTCTTCTTACCTAAGATGATAAAATATTACTGAACATGAGCACCTTTTATCAGTTGTACGCATATTGTATTTGGTCTACAGTAAATGACTTTAAAAAGCTGTTTAAAATATTATGTTAATGAATTTCTGCAATATATTTCTTAATCTGAGTATTGTGATGGTACAGTACTAAAGACAGAATTCCTTTTGTTACATTATAGTCTGAATTATATACATATTCTAATAGATTTATTTAAAATTAGTTTTTCCCCCATGTATGTAGTGCACTGAATGTGAACAAATACAGAAGAACTACACTGCTAATACTTCAGAAGCCAGATGAAGAATAGTCTTGGCCACTATGCAGTGTTATATTTAATATTATGAATGCTCAGAAGAGTAGGAAAGTTAAGTAATATCCTCTTACATTTCTCAGGATGTTACATTCTTTTGTTGTTTGATTCTTTAGGACTCCAATGGTAATAGTAACATATAGTAGTGGTTAATTCACCCTCTGTTCAGATGATTACTTTGCCACTTTTGCTACGTAAGGAAGAATTAAAATACAAGTAAATGATGTTTTCACCACTTAAGAAATACAAAAGGACCTGACAATCTCAAACAGACAACTGGCTTATGTAATTCAGTATCCTGCCCCTGGTAGGAAGGAACAAGAAATTCTGTGGTAGAATTATGTAATAACATACCTGTGAAAGGGTGAACTGACTATTGCAATGCTCCTCATGACCAAGTGCAGTGGCTGTCTCCTCATCTGGTGGTCTCACCTTTATGGTCATTCTTTTCTTACACCGTTATTCTTCCCACGTCGTGGCCCTGTAGCCTGCTCATCATTTAAATTCATGCCTTCTGGGGTGTACTAAAAGACCAATTAACCAACATCCAAGAACAGGTAACAGGGCTTCAGCACCAGCTCTGGGCCCCATGATCCACTCCTTTTTCCCAGGCCATCTGTCATTGTCTCCTTCTCTTTCTTCATTACATCATGTCCCCTACTAGTGGGTGATAGGGGAACCCAGGCCTGCTCCATTATATCACTGGTTTCCAGCTCAAGAATATTATAGCAAATAGCCAAGGGGTGCTTTGTCTGTCTTCTTACTGCTGCATCTCTGGGCTTCTTCCCGCTCAGACTTTCAGAGGCCTTTTTCACTGCAACCTCCCTAGGTTCACCCTTCTCCTTAGGCCTAGTATTCTCAAGACCTTCCTCTGGAATCACGTAACAAATCCAAATCAAAAGGTACAAACTCAAATCACCTTCCACGGGCATGGCCTTTCGTGCACGTTAAATACCACTTGCTGTTCTTCCACTGAACACCTCTTAGAACTTGTTCACTGCAAGTCTAGATCATGATCTTTTATCAATGTTCACTAGCGAAGCCTGTCCCACTTCCAGTGCTCGCTTCATCTCTCTCCTGACCTCCTGGCAGACTTAGCTATTCAGGAAAGTATCCGCCATATCTTCTCTTTGACCCTCCTAGCATCTACTCTTTCTAGTCCCAGATAGTGACTGGAGATTTTCCTACCTGCTCCCTTCTGTCATCTTTCTCTGCTTGTAGCAACACCCAGACAGTCTCTGCTTGGTTTCATCCTTACCTAAGCCTGCTCCACTTTCCTGGTACAGACTGATATGTTAGACCACTTCTTAGGACCATATTGACTCTTAGAAGCCTGAGAACGGTACACATACCATTATACTACCCTTATAGCCTTTTCTTCCTAACTGTATCAGTTAGCAGTTGGTTTATGTCCTGAAAAATTAGGTTAATGGACCAGATGTGACTCACATTAGCTTTGATGAAAGCTGCCTCAAACCTAAATTTATTAGAGGGGTTTTCTTTAACTCTCATCCAAAACATCTGTGGAACATTTTCATTATCCGTACAAATGTCTAATCCTTTTCTGAATTCATCTAAGCTTTTCGCTTCAGTGATATCTTGTGGGAATTAAATTCCACAGGTTAATTATATATTTGTTTATTTTCACAAATTGTTTTAATTTTGCTGCCTTTCCATTTAATTAAAAGTTCCCTTGTTCTTGTATTAAGAGAAAGGATAAGTAGAAGCATCAGACTTAATTTCCATTATTTGTATACCTCCATTGTGCAGTGATACCCCCTTTCTATACGAAACTGACCCAGTATCTTCATGCCCTTCCTCCAAATGAGCCATTCAAGCCATTTACCACATGTAAACAATTGATTCTGAGGAAATACATACTGTTAAATAGGAAAATTCAGAAAGGAAAGCAAGATAAAAGGAACTAGGAAAAATGGACTGTCCTCAGTCTCCTGATGTTGCTCAGGGTCACTTTTCCAAAGCTCTGGAGCTTGGACTTGGGCAATAATTCTCACAGGTATTAACAGTCTGCTAGAGTGAAATTAATACTTAAGACCTACTGACATGTAGTCTTTTCTGAAAGAAGTGTTGGGTTTAAATCCAGTATAAGTCCTGCCTAGCTGGGGTGAGTCAAATACATAGTTCAACTGAATCCTATGGACTTTCTAGGTCAATGAGCCTGTTTTCTTTACCAAGAGAAAATTAATAAGAAATACAAATACACTCATCCCTTATTAAATGAGTACTTTACTTACAAGTAAAGGGTTATACATATACTTACCTTTGTTCACTAGATGAGTGAACTTTCCCCCACTAATGTGAGCCTTACCCCGCTCCCCTTGGCTCCAACCTGCTGCAGCATGACCCACCGCCGTTGGCCCCAACCACCACAGCCTGAACTCCCCACTGTCCTGCAGCCCCCCACACCCCACAACCTGGCCTGCTCCTGACACCCACTGGCCTGGTCCCCTAACCTACCCACCCAGGTAAGTTAAGGACTTACTTACTGCTGGTGCAACCTGGAGGAGCCACCGGTACCTCCAGCTGCACATGGTCAAAGCAGCTACCACCACATGGCAGGGCAGCCACATGCTGTGAATTAGTTCCAGCTATGCTGTGGGCTATCCACAGCCATGCAGTCAGGTGTTTCCAGCCTTTCTCTGCGGCTACCCCCAAACCCTCTGGCCCAGCTCTCTCCCAACAGTCCCCTGGCCTGCAGCATGCCCTGGCCCGTCCCGCTCCCAACACTGTCCAGCCTGCAGCTCCCTGAGCACTCCCTGCCCCGGCCCGCAGGCTCACACACGCACACGGAGAGCCCAGCCCTCTCCCAATACTCCCTGTGCCCACAGCTCCCTGTGCACCCCCAGCCTGCCCCAGGCCCAACACCCCCCTGGCCCAGTCCCCGAACTTCCTGTCCCGCCACTGCCACACCCATGTACCACTGATACAGCCTGGAAGAATGAGCCACCACCTCCTCTACCAGAGCCACCACCAAGTTTTAACCCTCCCTTCTGCTCATGGCCCCAAACTGCCCCCAGCCCTTAACCCTTTCCAACACTCCCCCCGTAATCCAAGGTTTACTTATCTTTCAAAAGCAGCACCACCTGCTGCCACTTCTTCCATGAGTTAGAAGAACTAGGAACCAATCAGAGACTTTAAAGTGTGTTTAATGGTAATTTAGTTTTCCTCTTACAAGTTTTTGCCTATGGGCAGAAAGTTGGGAACCAATTGTGCTCGTGTAGCGAGGGATGAGTGTAAAACAAGAGACAGAGAAGAAATTTCTTCTGGGATATGCAGGGCCAGACTACAGGCTTCAAAGGTATCTAAGCTGCTTGTATGTTAAGGTATGTTATGAGTATTACCACTTAGATGAAGAAAATCTTTAGCTGAACTTTAACACATTGATACTTTAATACCACTGATAGCCAATTAATATTGCAACAAACATGGCCTTTTCAAACAATATAGTCTTTGCTTGAGATAAAGTTTTGCAGGCATATTTACTTTTCATCAAGTGAAGCTTAGTGAGGAACAAAATCCTTCAAAGCAACACAAAATTAAGAAAGAATAGTATCCTTTCATCTTCCATTTTGGTGAGGGGGTTCCTTTAATGTTGGTGGGCCAGTAAGCCAGGAAATAAATTACTCAGTGTCTGTGTCTACACATGTCAGATCTTCCAGAAGAGGATTTTCTAGAAGTTTTCTTCAGGAAGATCATCTTCTGAAAGTAAGCATCTACACACAAAGCGGCGTCTGAAAGAGCAGCCTGGTCTTCCAGAAGATTGCATCCACGCATGCACAGACGCTCAGTGAGAAGAACAGGGCAGGTAACACCTCTGACAGGGTTGAAAGGCCACAGAGCCCTTCTGGGGCACTGGCCATGCAGCCTGTTAAAGGGCCCCTCCCCGACAGGCCCTCCCTGCACAAGCTGCTGAGGCCCATTGTGCTTCCCAGAGCACAGCTTGCCATCTTGCTGCTCCTGTAACAGCCCATGTGCCAGCCATGGACCTTGAGGTCCTGCAGCAGCACAGGCTTGCCCTGACAAGGGTGCTGGGGAGCCTTCTGCCTACCTTCCTCAGCCTGCTGCAGGAACGAAGCATGAGTTCTGACGATCCTGACCCACCCATGCTCCTGCCGGGCCCCCAACAGCCCATCCCCCATGTGTGGACCCACACTGCCAGCAGCGACTGGTGGGACTAGGTGGTGATGGCCCAGTGGGATGACAAACAGTAACAGGAGAACCTGCACATGCAGAAGGACATGTTCTGTGAGATCTGTGCCTTGCTGGCTCCTCTGCTTTGCCACCAGGACACGGGGATACAGCCAGCCCTCCTGGTGGAGAAGCACCTAGCCATTGCCATCTGGAAGTTGGCCACCCTGTGAGGCAGCGATTTGGAGTGGGCGCGTCCAATATCAGGGCTGTCGTACACAAGGTAAGCCATACACTAGGGCCCAGCCTAGCTCAGTGAGCAGAGATGGGGGTGTCAGGTAACGGGGACCCGAGGAGTCCTGGGGGAGCTGGACCCAGGGTTCAGGGAGGCCTGCCACAGGAGACCCCAATGCCCCACCCATACACAGGCGCACTTCCAGAGAGGCACCATGCTGAGGAGGGCCATACGGAGAGAGGGATGGAGGGAAGTTCCGGGAACCAGCCTGGGGTACCCCTGGACACACCCATAAGCATGCACATTCTCTGTCCCCTGCAGGTCATGAGGGCTATCAACAATGTGCTCATACAGCAGCAGATGTGCCTCACAGATCTCGATGGGGATGTGGCCATGCTTTGCCGCACTTGGGTTTCCTCAATGCTTTGGGGAAGTGTATGGTGCCCACATCCCCATCAGGGCCCCAGACTGCCACACCAGCCAATATGTCAACTGCAAGGGGTACCACTCGATCGTGCTCCAGATGGCAGTGGATACTCAGGTCCAGTTCACAGATGTCTGTGTGGGCTGGGCCAGCTGGACACATGATGCCACATCTTTAGGAACTCCTCCCTGTGTCACCAGATGGAGGTGGGCACATACATTGCCCAGTGGGAACTCTTCATCGGCAACTTTGCTATCCCATTGTGCTTCGTCACCAACCTGGCATACCCCCTGCATCTGTGGCTGCTGCGTCTGTACACAGGACACTTGATCCCATCCCAGGAGCTCAGCAGGGACATGCGCAGAACCCTGTGGAGTGTGCCTTTGGGTGCCTAAAGGCAAGGTTCAGATGCCTCCTTGTGCCTTGATGTGGGGATGAAGAACATCCCAGAGCTCGCGGCTGCCTGATGTACTCTCCACAGCCTCATCAAGGCATGTTAGGGGACACAGCACCAGGGCTGGATATCCCTGCTGCTACAGGGGGTATGAACAACCACCCATGGCCCTGGACTGGCAGCTCCATGGGGATGGAGCCTGCGTCCGGGAGGCCCTCACCTGTGGGACCTCTGAGCTGGGCCTCCAGCATAGCCCCCCTGCATCCCCCAATGAACAGGGACACAGGGGTTGCCAAACAAACTGTATATATGTAAATAGACAAACATTAGAAAATACAGCCTACAAACAATAAAACAAGGTTCGCTATAAAACTAGGGACTGGAGTCAACTATTTACAAAGGGGGGCATCTGGTCAGCCAGGAGCATAGCAACCTGTGTGAGGAAGGGGAAGGGACTAGAGGGGCCTCTACTCAAGGGATGGGGTGAAGGGTCGTAAGCCCCAGCACCCATGGCTGCCTCTCCCGCCCCAGGTGCACAGTCCCCATCAAGGCCCTGATGGGGCAGGGACCACAAGGTGATAGTGGTGGGCTGCCTGTGGCATGGGCTTGATGGGGTAGTTTGCGGGGAAGTTTTCTGGGGCAGGAGGCCCTCCATGGGGCCCACTGTGGCCAGGAGCCAGGGCCCCAGGTCTCACAGGGCTGCCACAGGAAGCCCCCAGGGAAGGAGGGAAGCTAGGGCCTCAGGCGTGGGGATGGCTGGGGCCTCAGGGGCAGCAGGAGGTGGTCAGAGGTGGCAGGGCCAGTGGGAGGAGGGGCAATGGGGTGGGCAGTGGGAGGAGGGGTGGCAGGGGGTGACAAGGGCAGCAGAAAGGGTGGCAGCAGGGGGAAGTGGGCAGGTGGCAGGAGGGACTGGGGAGAACCACAAGGGCCCTGCACTCCTGGTGGAGCATTCTCCTCACCTCCCGCCATGTGTCCCGGAGCCACTGCAAGTCCCCCACCTCCAGGGCCAGGCCCCTCTCTGCCATGTTGTTTTGGTGGCAGAGGGCATCTGTGTATGTCGTCACCTCCTCTGCCACCTCTGCTCTGGCACCAGACCCTCCATGACTGCTGGGCTGCAGCTGCTCACAAGGGCCATGACATGCCAGCCTGACTGCAGCCCCAGGGTGCACTCTGGTGTGTGGCGTTGGGAGCACATGCAGATCCCTCAGATGCACCCCCCCGGGATGCACCATGCCACACACTTACCTGGGGTGACCTCGTATAAGTCCAGTGATCACCTGGTTGCTCAGCACTGAAGCCTCGGCTATGACCAGGGATTTCTCAGGGGAGGAGTCCAGGCATCAAGCTTGGAACCAGGCTGGAACCAGGCACCACAGAGCCCCCAGAGGCTTGATGGACTGTCTCCAGGCTCCAGCAGGGAGCTGCCATGGCAGACCACTTCTTATGGAAGAAGCGGTCTGTGAGTATCCAGAAGAAGGCGCTATTCCTGTTATGGAATTGGCATTAAGAATCCAGAAGAAGGGGTGTGTTCTTCCGGATTCCTTTCAGAAGGGTGCCTTGCACATATGGACACTCCACAGATCTTCTGGAAGAAGCTGGTGCTCTTCCAGAAGATCTGACATGCGTAGACACAGCCAGGGAGTTCAGCTTCTTCTCCTGTTCACAGAACTTCCATGAGCAAAATTGCAGTTTCCTTACATTTACCGTATCCTCAGTTTACATGAAGCAATGATATGTGCAAGTTGTAATCTATGCATTTATTGTGGTCAGTTCACTGGAGCTATCTGGTCATTTATCTTAAAAATTCAACCGTGTTGGTTAGTAGTGATCAATTGCATGTGATATATTATTGATTCTACCTCCTGATTATGGAATATAACTCTTATTAGCGCCAATCCTGCACTGTTGAAGTCAATTGGTGTTTTAGCATTGACTTCAGTAGTTGTAGAATCAGACCTATAAGCAGGAAAAACGCTTGGAGAAGATTCTGGGGCTTTGAATTTCCCTGAGAAATTTTAAGTCACAGAGAGGTTCAGATAAACAAAATTAGAATTTTTTTGTTTTTTTAAAAAAGGTTTGTACAAGGAGAGAGAGCTCCATCCATGAAGTATGTAATCCTTCCCTGCATGTCACAGAGAAATGGTTCACGAGAACACCTTTCACCACCTAAGAGACAGTCTGGATAAGGAGTGGCAGGGGGTCTGATGTATCCTCACGCTTCTAAAATGTCAAACACACCCTCCTGCAGTGAAGGTACATTAGAACAATGGACTTAATTGCTTTTTGTCTCCAGTACAACACCCCAGCCCATAACACTTTGCTCAAGTGGCTGCTGGGTTAAGTATTTGACCTTCTCATATTCTTACTGTGTTGAACATTGTTGTGTCCCCTGCTACATATTTCCTTCAGAGGAACTATATGTTGTTTGAAAAATTGAAATATTAGACACATAGCATAAAGTCTTAATTCATATTTTGAACAGTTGATATGATCGCATCACTGTATAGGACCAAAAAAAAAGTCAAACTCAACTACTGCAATTCCAAAGTGAGGGCATATTTACAAGAAGTGAAAAAAAAAATCAGGACACAGACTTAATGCTCAGGGATGCACTCATCATTCAGTGCCACGCTGTTTTCTATGAGCTTTTGTACCACATTGCTCTGGGGGCAGGAAGGGACCACTCCTGCACTCATCAGAAGTGGTGTGGTGCTTCTGGCGGGAAGAGCAGTGGTGAGATGGAGGCAGGGCCTGAGAGGGACAAACATGGAGCAAGAGCAGGGGAGGTAGGGGGTTGGGGTGGAGGAGGGCTGCAGGGGGGGCATGTGGCCAGTGTTCCCACTGGAGTTCTCTCGCCAGTCACCATTGAACAAAGTCACATTTTAATACCCATTAAAGCTGCATGGAACATAATCTCCAGAATTCTGATGTTTTGTGATCTCCCATAGGCCAACATTAAAAAAAATGGACAATTAGACTCTGTCTACACCAGAGAGTTTTGTCGCCAAAACTGGGGTTTTGTTAACAAAACTCACAGAGCATTTGCACACAAAATGCATTTTGTCAACAGAAACTGTTGACAAAAAAGCCATGTAGGTGGTAAAAGGGGCCCTTTTGTCAACAGAGTGGATGAAAAAAATCAATCCACTTTTATGTAGTTGTGCTCTGTCAACAGAAGTTTTGTTGGAACATCTCTTCCGACAGTGACTTCTGCAGACAGATGCTTCTAGTGTAGATATAACCTTATTGTGATATGTTACACTTTTATGTACAGGAAATGTTGTTAACATTTATTTGATCTGTAAATGGTGAATTTTTTAATGATAATCACTGTATTAACACATCTGACACCAGATCCCACAGCCACTTTGGCATCCAACTACTTTACTACAAGAGGACTTCTACTGAAGTCAGTGGAAATTTTCAGGCTATTAAAGTTACTTACCTACCTACATGTCTGCAGAATCAGGACCATTTTTTAATTATATGCATGAAGACAGTTCTTTTCTTAAGGTATCATGAATTCTTCCTCTCCCTGTGTGAGATAGAAAGTAGAATTTAAAAAAAAAATCAAGGAGGCTTTGTGCTATCGTCAGAGCACCCTAAAAATTCTTTTTTTTTTAGATAAATGGCAATCTTTATAATTTACCTTGTCATGTTTTTGTAACTGTTATCAACGAATATTTAAATTATATCTGCTATGGGGTCTGCTGCACTCACTTATGGTCTGAGATGCTCTGTGGGAAACTCAAGGAGAAGAAAGTGTGAACAATTAGGAATGAAAGGTGTGAAGTAAGAAACTGCTAATAAAAAAAGAAATTATAAAAGTTACACCTGGAATTAATTTATGTTCCAGGGAGATAAAGTATTAAAACTTAATACTGGGTGTCAGCTGTAATATTTTAATTGTTATATAATAAATGGCTGACATAATGTAGTAGTGATGAATAACAACACATTTAGATGATAAATGACTTGCTGAGGTGAAAAGGGTATGAATAAGAATATCAAGAAACTCTTACATAAGGGAGCTGCCTCTCAGTATTTCATGCTGTTACTTGGCTGTCTTGATGTCTTGGTAATGGTAATGCTGCTAGACAATATTGACCTCCTGTGGTCCAGCAAATTCTCTCATTCAGCACTGATCAGGTCCTGAGTACTGGACTAGAGAGGTTCAACCCATACAGGTTTTGTCTTTTTCCTTTTCACCGAGGTCATTGGGCTAAGACTGACCATTAGGGTTCAGCTTCAGTTCCCATGAGGACAGAAATTCTTCTGGAATAGCATAACTTCTGATGTTCTAGATGCTGAAAAGTACACAAAGTGTTTTCTGATCTGAAGCACTAATAATTGTTTAGATCATCGTAGAACCAAAAATGTTCCAGCGTTTTCAGTGCACAGAAAGTTACTATCCCAAAGTGCACAATGTTTAAACAAACAAAAAGGATTAGGTTACAATATATTAGCAAAACAATCTGCACAATGCTAAATGAGTGTCTTATTAGTTACATGTTATCCTGCAAACCAAGTGTGGCAACCCATATAAATATTTAAAGATTGATACAGTAAAGTACTTTAGTATGTGTGTAGGAAGTCCGGAGACACCCAGCCCCTAGCCTAGGGCGGGCGTCACCCAAAAGGGGTTAGAACACCAGCCTCGCACTCAGTTCGGGGCGATCAGCAGTTCACCATTACCGACAATACAGTACCGGCCCAGCCCTCAGTCCAGGGCGGGGCAGCAGTTCATAATAATGTACAATTCCGGCCCAGCCCTCGGTTTGGGGCGGGGCAACGGCCCAGGGTTTGAGCACAGGCCCAGCCCTCAGTTTGGGGAGGGGCAACAGCACCAGGGGTTAGCCCAGGCCCAGCCCTCAGTTTGGGGCAGGGCACCAGCACAAGGGGGTTAGCACAGGCCCAGCCCTCAGTTTGGGGCAGGGCACCAGCACAAGGGAGTTAGCACAGGCCCAGCACAGGCTGGCCCTGTCAAGGAGGGGGCAGGGGGTCGCAGGCCCTCCCACTCCACTGCGACCCGGCCCGGGGCCCTGGGGGTCGCTCACACACGACCACGGCAGTGGGGATCCAGGCCGCAACACACTGACATGGGTTCGGGTGCATCGTTCCCCGGGCCACTTCCTACCTCTCCTTCCGCTGGCAGAAGGTCCCAGTCCATCTGGTTGGGGGGTCCCTCTAGGTCGGTCTCCTCCAGGTCGTCCACCTTCGGGGTCTCCGGCCAGTTGCTCATATCAATGTCATTGGGATAGTCGGGCAGCGGTAGCACAGGGGACCCGAGGCGATCCTGGGCCTGAGGGCTGTAGGGATCCGCCAGGACTCTGGGGCAGGCCGCTCCTGGGGCTTCTTCCAAGACGGGGAGTCTCCACCGGCATGAAGGTCCTGGCAGGTCTGGGAAGTCCAGGTAGTCCCCCTGGGGCATCTGGATCCGAGGTTGTTCGGAGCCGCTGGGAGCTTGCTCCCCCGGCCTGGCTGGACGGCGACAGGCCCTCTGCCCTTGGCGCCGGGGAGCTCGTGCAGGCGCGTCCTCCCTGCCCGGAGGCCCAGGCTTTAATGGGTCCTGAGCCCTGCCCTTGGCTCTTCTAGCCCTGGGCCCCGCCCTCTGAGGGGCGGGCCTCTGGTATTCTGGCTCCGGACCCGCCCACCAGGGCCTCTGCGCAGCCTCCTCTGCCTCTGAGTCAGCAGGAGGCCATACTGACTCACTACAATGTACCTAACTCTAAAAGTATGAGTGGTCCCTATTGGTGGCATAGTCTCTCTTGGGACTACTCAAGATTTGTTTAACTAAATTAGAGACTTAGTAATCTATAAATGCAAATAAGAGTGCAAAATATGCATGAGCTGTTCAAATAAACTTGAAACACAACTTAAAAACTGGGTTTATGGACGCTTGGAATTATTGCTTTAAGAAACTGTAGCCAGAGTCCCCCTGCTCTACCCCATCTTGCCCGTTTTAGGAGCCTGAGAGCACAAGAGCAAAGAAACAGCACCGTCTTAGAATGTTTGAAAGCACAGATGCGCTTATCTCAAGCACAGTTTTGATGCTTCAAAACACAGATGTGCTGTGTCAGCATGACCCTGGACTGAAGAATACAGACATGGGGGCTAACAGGCTAGCTGTTGACCACAGGGCCTCTAACTGCCTTCGGCTGGTAGTGATAATTGATACACGCACATTTTTGTGCCAGAAGAGGAATCTCCCACGCATATGAAAAGAATGTCCTGTTTTAATGATTTAGTTATCTCTATCTTACAAGTGTAAATTAAATTGCAACTACCTTGTGAGAACTGGCATCACAAAGACAAACCAGCACAATTGGTACCTTTAGATAAGGAAGAATGTGTGTGACCCAAGGAGTATAAAGAAGGGCCCGACAGACCACTCTAACTGAACTCCAATTACCTATACCTGTCAGTCAGGTAAGGTCTTTGCCTCCTGAGGACCCAGGGGATGCCCTCCTCGTTTGTTTTTCCTGAGGGATTCAGTGAACAACATTGGCTACACCAGGAGTTGAAGGACGCAGGGGTGAGAATTATACCTGCAATGTACTTTTGTGCACATTTAGTAGTAAGAGCTTTTTAGTCTGAGGTGTCTGATCCTCAAATGGGTAACTTTCTCTAATTGACACGTCATTTGTATCATCCTACTATAGTAGCTAAGCAAATAGAGCAATAACCTTGTAACCATTAAGATTTTTCCTTCTGCTTTAATAAATAGTAACCATGTTTAAGCTTCAGCCTGACTCCTTTCAGTTACTGTGATTCAGCCGAACACAAACAAAAGAACCATAGCCGTTTGGCTATACCAGCCTGGTCAGTGGTAAGGTGCAGTAAAAGCTGAGCGCTGAGTCGTGTGCCTCCACACAGCAGACTCTTGGGGCACCCGTCAGCCTCCCTGGCTGCCCACTGTGAAGGGACAGTGTGTCCTAGCAGTTAAAGACTCGGGTGGAATAAGCTCTCTGCACCAATCTTTGGGGCACCCATCAGCCACACTGGCTGCCCACTGCAAAGGGACTGTCTCTCCTAGCAGTTCAAGACTCGGGTGGATCCCTGGGGCATCCGTCAGCCACTTTGGCTGCCCGCTGTGAAGGGACTGCCTGTCCTAGCAGTTAAAGACTCGGATGTGATAAGGCACACAGACCACCCATTACCTGACCATTAGGCTAACAGAAACTTACATACATTTTGGCGGCTCCTCTTGAAGACAAAACAAGATGTACAGTTTGCTTTAAATAAGAAAGTGGTATTTTTTTCTCAAACTAAAGAGATGACTAAAAGATCATAACTGTTAAAAATGAGTCCCATAAAACTACAAAACTGAGATTTCTCTGAACTTTATCTTAGCCATAAATAATTTGGTTCCTTAGCAGGTTATATTTCATACAGCAGATGTGGAATACTATGAACTCGTGTGCATATTTGAGTCATGTCAAGCAGAAACATTCCCTTCACTGATAGCTTGGTGAATGACACTATGAGCTTTCAGACTGACTAAAAGTTTGCAGACAATGAGGAAACAAAAGAGATAATTGTGAAGTTTGACATTTTGGCCGTGTCTACACGTGCCCCAAACTTCGAAATGGCCACGCAAATGGCCATTTCGAAGTTTACTAATGAAGCGCTGAAATACATATTCAGCACTTCATTAGCATGGGGGCTGCCGCGGCGCTTCGAAATTGACGTGCCTTGCCGCTGCGCGGCGCGTCCAGACAGGGCTCCTTTTTGAAAGGATGCCGCCTACTTCGAAGTCCCCTTATTCCCATGAGCTCATGGGAATATGCATTTCAGCGCTTCATTAGTAAACTTCGAAATGGCCATTTGCGTGGCCATTTCGAAGTTTGGGGCACGTGTAGACGTAGCCTTCATGAACCATAAACTAAGATGATATTCAAATCATGCCCGTGGTTTAAGAAAAAGATTTCCATTTACCTTGAATACGTTGTATAAAGCCTCTGCTCAGTCCAATACAATACAAATGTAAGTTCTGTAACTTTCAATTATTAGTGGATTTAAGTCCTGTAACTTTCTGTAAGCTTTGTAACAGCAGCTTAGTTTTATAGATTTAACTTTGTTCTATATTGTTATATTTTGTTCCGTAACCTTTGTTTTGTAGCAGCTGCTAGGTCAACATTATAAGTTACTTAGAAAATGTTTCTAGATACTGTAAGTCTTGAAGAAATCCTGGCTGTTAGAAAGTTAGGTGTCTCCATGATTTCATTTATAGGTATGAATGTGTGTGCATGCAATGGAATCAGTCCCCTGAGCCAGTGTGTTTGGTTGGCCAGCTGCCAGAAGCATCTTGATGGGCAGAGAATAATAGGAGCTGAGCCCTGCAAAAGAACCTACCCAAGAAAGAGAAAGAGGCCCCAACAAGAGAAGAGCAAAGTGACATCTGCTGTTAGCTGATGACTCATCCTGAGGCAGTGCGACAGGGCAAAAGCTATAGACCAAAACATATAAAAAGACAGGTGCAAAGCTATAATGGGACTCTTCTCGCCAACACTCTGTAGGAGTTAGTCTCAGGTGGCTGGGCAGGCAGGAAGGATGGTACCAACCTCTCCAGAGTACTACGCTGACAAGGGGGTTATACAATCAGCTCGTCACGCTAGACTCATGACTGCAGGCAGACACACCAGACCTGCTATGTCTTGGCTTCCTCTGCTGTCCCTATACAATTCTGCACCTGTGTGAGTTTGCCTGTGTAAGGCCGTGTCTACACGTGCATGCTACTTTGAAGTAGCGGCGCCAACTTCGAAATAGCGCCCATCACAGCTACACGTGTTGGGCGCTATTTCAAAGTTGAAATCGATGTTAGGCAGCAAGACGTCGAAGTCGCTAACCCCATGAGGGGATGGGAATAGCGCCCTACTTCGAAGTTGAACGTTGAAGTAGGGAATGTGTAGACGATCCACATCCCACAACATCGAAATAGCAGGGTCCGCCATGGCAGCCATCAGCTGAGGGGTTGAGAGACGCTGTCTCTCCAGCCTCTGTGGGGCTCTATGGTCATCGTGTGCAGCAGCCCTTAGCCCAGGGCTTCTGGCTGCTGCTGCTGCTGCAGCTGGGGATCCATGCTGCATGCACAGGGTCTGCAACCAGTTGTTGGCTCTGTGGATCTTGTGTTGTTTAGTGCAACTGTGGCTGGGAGGGGCCCTTTAAGGGAGCGGCTTGCTGTTGAGTCCGCCCTGTGACCCTGTCTGCAGCTGTTCCTGGCACCCTTATTTCGATGTGTGCTAGTTTGGTGTGTAGACGTTCCCTCGCAGCGCCTCTTTCAATGTGGTGCTGCCCAATGTCGAAGTTGAACGTCGACGTTGCCAGCCCTGGAGGACGTGTAGACGTTATTCATTGAAATAGACTATTTCGATGTAGCGTGCACGTGTAGACGTAGCCTAAGTGTGTAAATGCAATAGGGGATTAGTGTCTGTGGGTGTGTGTTTGAAAGCTAGTTCCCCTGTTTCCTTTAATTCCACAGTGGCATTTAATAAAATACATATGAGTGTAACTCTGTAGTTATCTGTAGTAGAAATAAGGTAGCTTTGCTGTCACAATTCCAAACTGTGCGATGGATTTAGTCCCTGAAGCCAGCCTGCCTGGATGACCAGATTTATATTTAGACCATTCTGACTGATGATGATGAGCAATTGTAAAAACAAAAGTTGTACATGTACACTGTCTGTAGTACACACTTGAAGTGATCCATTTGCAATTTACTTCAATGAGATGAAAAACAATGAAGCCAACTGTATGCAAAAGAACATAATAGGTGCACAACAAGTCTTAGGACAATGTTATTTCTAAGTTTGTCACGGCCACAGCATTGAGTTTTGAGAATGTCACTTTGGAATATTTTCACTGGAATAGCTATAGAACCGACATCAGGAAGTTCCACTAATTCAATTTAACTATCGTCTTGTTTATTTTTATTCTATTGTTATAATTGCTTTTAGCAATTAAAAGGAAACAGATTTCTCCCTCATGTTTCAATTGGCAGATCCTTTCCCTCTTGAGGATTCTAGCTTTACAAATGGCAAACAGTCCAAACTAAACCTATTTCAGAAAAGTGTTATTAAGGACTGCTTTTCCCACTCCATCTCCCTTCCCACATGTGATTAATAGTGGTTCCAAGAAAGCCCTATATTATCTCCCAAACAATCAAAGTGATGGTGACAGGTATGTGGCATTATGGTGGTGGTAGGGGGTGGAGAAGGGGTCTCCTGTTCTGACAGCTACAACGTGACCATCACCATTCCACTCCATATTCTATCTTTGGAGTGACCAGGTAGCACATCTCTTCATTCTGCAATACTGAGAATATTTCTCTGCTTTTATGCAACTGCCTGCCTTTTTATAAAGGCAAAGTAATCTTGCTCATATGTTCCTGAGTGCGCTGCAGTACAGAGGAATATCGAAACCACTAAAGATCTATCCTTCTGCTGCAAGCACCACAGTATTAGTTAATCAGTCTAAATATTCCCTTTTTTTACATGCTGTTTATATACATTATGTGTCCCTCTGCTTATTAGCAATGCAAAGCGGCAACCTACCGGGAACTTGGATGACATTTCAAATATACAATAGATTCAATTTAGGAGGCATTAGTGTTGTTTTTATTGCTTCAATCCCTTACAATAGCTCAGCTCCCTTTACAGATATAATAATATAGAAAAAATCCAAGCTCAGTGTCAACAATTTTCTCTGATTCTCAGGAATCAAAGATTGAAATGCCAACAGTGTCAACTCAACTCTTCAGCCTTCCAAGGTGCATAAATTGTCATTTGCCTAGATCCTGAGTTGGTGTCCACTTGACTTCGATGGAACTCCAAAACCATGCTCAAGCTATAGCTCACCTCAATATGTACAAGCTAATGGCTTTGTCTTAAGTGGTATGACTGAGCCTAACGCACTCAGTGCTGCCAGCCTTAGAATTTTCAGTGCCTTGCCTGTCAATGGCATACTTGTGCAATAAGAGTTAGTCCTGCAACTATTTAAGTTGATAGGAGAGTTGCTCTTGATGTCAACTAATACAGGATCAGCTTTAAATGTTTCTCAGCTTCCCCAATGGAGTAACATTGCATACTATCTAACATGAAGGGGGGTAAATCATACTCATGGTGAGTAAAGGTTGCACAGCTGTGTAATCTTAGAATTAATGATATTGGTGAAACCTTTTGGACTCTCTTGTTATCACTTTCTTAGGGCTCTTCTATCTAGGGGTGAAATCTTAGCCTCTGTGGATTCAATAGGAATTCATTACAAATATTTATGACATACTGTTAATTTGCAGGCCATGAAACATATCTTAGGACTATGCATGTTCTTTTTATTTTGTGGGCAATACATTTCTCATTCCTCATTTGTCTTGGTACCTGAGATGAGTTGGAGCACAGAGGTTCCCCTTGGGGCTGTCATCCAGTGTGCTGATAATACCATTAAGCCTGACTTCCCGCACTCTGGCACACCCCATCACCCGGTTCTGCTGGGCCAGAAGTTCTGGTTTTCCCCCACCAAATGCAACACAGACATTGAACATGTTCACCTCTGGGAGGGCTCATCTATAGTGCCTTGGCAGCATCCAGTGGTATTGCTCTCAAAAGAGGTCCAAAATCCCAGAGGCATCCATTTTACTCTGTATAAGTTTTACACACAGAAAGTGCTTAAGTTCACTCTCTTTATCAATGAAAAAGAAATATGCAGAGTGGTTGTTCTCCCCCAGGTAACATTTATTTACTCTAGATTTGAGAATAAACAAAAATGTTCTTTTTGACTAAAAAAAAGTTTGAAGTGATTGTAAGTGATAACAAACAGATCAGATTAAGTTATTAAGCAAAAACCAAAACAAGTTTACTGAACCTGATACATTAAGAACCTTGTTATGTGCAAATTCTTGCCCTAATAGTACTTCTAATAATTTTTTAACAAGCTAGGCAACCTGTTAGCTTGGGTCCAATCTTTCCTCGGATCAGTCTTAGATGTTTCCAGCAACCATCATGTGTGGTAAGTAGGAGTCTCCTGGCAACTGCTCCTATTAGTTTGGTTTTCCGCCTTTGTTTTAGGTGGGATTTCTTTGTGTTCAGTTAAAACTTTTCTCACCTTAAGTGGAGAAGTCAAGATACAAAATGGGTTGGCAGGACTAAACACAATCCAGGCTTATAGAAAAAATAAGACAATTTGCAGGTTGTGGTTTTGCATACCAAGCCATTATGTTTCTGGAATATCACTGATGACCCTCATTAGCACATTTAGATATATAAACAGATTCACCCTTCATATTTCTAACTTCACATACAAGGATAATTCAGCAGATTGTAAATTTAGGCAAAATGTATCATGTGACATATAATTTTAAAGTGCCTTCAAGTTATGCATGGTGAAACGCATAATTTTCTATAAACCATGGGAGGGAAGTGACAGTACTTTTTATCATAATCCTTGAGAAATCCTGCTACCTGTGTAAATATTTCCTTGAGCAGTCCCTTGTAGAACCTTACATCTGTAAAGAAGTAAAACTTCCTTGAACATTATCCAAAGAAACATGGGTACTGTCCTTTTAACAGAAAACTCAAACAATCTATGTCCGGTAAAATAATTTTGTAAAGTTAATACTTTTTCTAGTGAATTACTATTCTTTCATTTTACTTTTAGGCCATTTAACAGGTTTTAATAATACTTAACCTTTTAAAACATTTTATTTTTTCTTCTCTATTCTGAGTAATGAAAATCCCAAAACCTACCATTTCTAATGTGTAATTATCACTTCCTTTCTAAGGCTATGTCAAGATTACAGGGATTTGTCAACAGAAATTTTTGTTTCAAGTATCTTCCAACAAAACTTCTGGCAATAGATTGTGGCCAAACTGCTAAGTGGATCACAAGAGTGATCCCCTTTGTCATCAGAGAGCTGTTGGACTACACAGCCATTCTATTAGCAAAATGGCCAACCAGAAGCACAGCAGACAGGGTTGCCCAATGTTCCAGAAGCTCTGTTTGTTGACAGAGGGCCCCTCCCTTATGTCCAGACTGGCTTTCTGTTGACAGATATCTGTCATCAGAGGAATTATTCCTTGCAGGTAGCGGGGTACAACTGTTGACAAAAGTGCTGCATTCTGTAGATTTACTGTTGACAGAATGCCTTGGGAATCTGGATGCTCTGTGGGTTTTGTCAGCAAATGTCTGATAAAGTGTAGACGTAGCTGAAATGTTGATTGCCTATTTTGCATGTTCCAATCCAATTATTCAAACGACAGTCAAGCTTCTTTTATCTTTGCTATCATTCTAGAATGAGCCTTGTTGTCATCATCATCATCATCATCAATGCTGGTAATAATTACACTGCTTCTTCCAGTTGTACCCGGGAGTCCCATCAATTGAGTACATTACAGACCATTATAAGCCAATTTTAAATATTCTTTTTTTCTCTGCACAGTTCCTTGAGAGACTGTTATTGTCCCTGTTTTGTGATTTAGCAAATTAAAATCTATTTAAAACACTCCAGTTAGACTTAGATTTCAGAATAATACAACATATCAGCTGAGGTTAAAATTAATAACATCTTGCCTAATACTAATACTTGCCAAGAGTAAGAATGTTTTTCATTGTAATATTAATAACTTTTACATTTAACCCTCCAGACACACAGTTATCAGAAACATATATATATATATTAGTTGGGGTGGGGGTGAGGGAAAGAGACATCAGCCTCATAAGATGCTGTGAAAATTTTGTAAACCAGGCAGAAGAAAAAAAGGCCTGTGCTCTCCTTTATCATGAAGATTAACATATATTTTCCCCCCTATTTTTCCCATTCAATACAAACTTATTCTCTCTAAAGATTCTGGTGGAACTTTGCAATGTTATTATAGAATATGAGTAATGTGCATTACATGGACTAATCATATACTCAATGATTTTTATATATACATATATAAACTACATATAATTAAACCTTCATTATGTGGTTGGTAGTCTGAAAATTTCTAGGTGTGAGAGAATGAATAAATCATATATACTGTATCTGGGGTTGAAGTAGCATATGAAATACAAATTACATTTATTTCTACATGGTTGAACATTCCTTGATATTCACTTCTGACCAGGATATTTACAATTACAATTGTTTTCTAATCTGATCTATGTGTTTTCATTTTAACTCTTGTGAAAATACTGCTTTTATTCTCAATGTGCATTTCTAAATGGAAAGCATTCATAATTCTACTGATTAAACAGGAGCCTTGCTCTGTTTTGATAATGTTGAATTACTGTTTGAACCTTTAAATACAGTATTTACTCTCAAGTTTGGACAATTTATATTTTTAAATTTATGAGCCAGATCTGCAATCACACATGGTGCAGCTCTACTGAAACTAATGCAGTCATGTTAATTCACACTAGCTGTGGCTCTGGCCCTTATGCACAGAAATGTCACACCTTTATGCCAATTCCTTTATCATCACTTTTCAAATCTCTTCTCTGTTCATACTACAAATACATAGAAATTAGTCTCCTTTCCTTTTCTTATTTCTTGTAATTCATTGTTAGTAAATGAACCCTCCCTTGTACTCCAGCATACCAATATGCTTAAACACATCCATAAGGTTTTGATTAGAAATAGGTTGGTGGTGCATGTTACATCACAATTTTCACCTTTTGCACATTAGCTGTGAGGCTTGAGAACATTCTTGGTTGTTTTCCATTTCTGACAGATGAACAAATAAACCATGACTATTAATTTTAATGAGTACCTCAAGGTTTTTCTGTACAATAACGCTCAAGAATTTTTAATCACAGAGAGAAGCACACAGTTAAACAAACAAAGATATAAGTATTTGGATTCTTGACTGCTTTCCCTCTGGGCTTCATACCAATTTCAAATCTCTCTCTATATATGTATACATGTGATAATATCGGAATAAAATAAACTTAGAGGAAATAAGGGGTGATGATGTAACATGCACAGGAAGGCCTGGAAGGAAGATAAAACTTGACTTCAAGTGCACTGGGGAAGCATGTTAATCTTCTGAAAAAGATGTAACATCTGCCCTTCTCTAGTCTGGGTTTGGTGCATAAGACAGTGGCTACCAACATTTTCAGTAGTGTGTCACACTTCAATGAGCCAAAAAATTCCATGATATATCCACCTTTTTCAGTTGCATTGATTGCTCATAAATATCACATTTACGTACACTTACTTTGGTTAAGGTCTTGCTAGAGAGGTTTGCAACAAAGTAATGCACGTAACAAGCTAAACAAGGATCCAATGGCTTGTTGAATAGTCAAGAAACCACTGAAAATTTAAAGGGTTAATCGATTACTTGGGGGTGCAGGTGTGGAAAGTAGTTCCAGAGAGCAGGCTGCCCTCTCTACCAGCATGTCGGATCAGGGACACAGCATTTAAACTGAATCCCAGCCCCAACAAGCTCCTGCCCATAGCGGGAGGTGAGGGGGCAGGCTCTCTACCAGCTCCTTTGGACTGGAAAGCTGAATTTCAGCTGTCTCCCAGTGGAAAGGGGCTCCTGTGGGGTCAGCATTTCCCCTCACAGTGGCTCTGCAAAGAGCTTCCATGGGAAGGGTGGAAATAGACCAACCCTGGGCCAGCTGAAACTCAGTCAGCCTTGGCGGCCAGGATCATCAATTTAGCCAGGCCCTCTTTAGCTCTGCAAAGAACCTTAACTGGGGAAACTGATGAAATTTCATGGCACTCTTGGACAGTTCTCATAGAACACCAGTTGAAAATCACTGGCGTGAAGGACTGCAGACCCTGCTACACCCACGTGGATCTCCTCTAAATCATTCAACCCTTCTAGACATCCTGGTGTTCCTTCTTACTTAATGGAGCTATGGAGAGAGGATCCTGACCAGCTGATGGGGAGGTGGGGTAGGCAGAGTGAGAGCAACAGCTTCAGCAGATATTGCTGAGCATGCTCAATCTATGTGACCATGCTCAGTACAAGCCAAGGAACAAATCAGTGTAGAAGGGGAGTGACACATGACCTTATGGCCTTGGCTACACTAGTCCCTGCCTTTCAAAGGGGGATGCTAATGAGCCACTTTGGCAGATGCTAATGAGGCTCTGCCATGAATATGCAGCACCTCATTAATGTAATGGCAGATGCACACATTTTGAAAGTGCTGCTTTCGAGATGCACACTGCTCATGTAGGCAGGGGCCTTTCAAAACCAAATAGGAAGAAGGGGCTTTGGAAGTCCAGAGGTCCTTTCAAAAGGTCCCTGTCTATATGAGCAGCGTGCATTTCAAAAGCGGCACTTTTGAAATGCACACAGCCACTACTATGCTAATGAGGCACTGCATATTAATGTAGGCACCTCATTAGCATCTGCTGAAGTAGCTCATTAGCATCCCCCTTTTGAGAGGCAGGGGCTAGTGCAGCCATAGCCTGTGTGTTCCCCACTCTCATTGTTCCTTGAGCTATGTTAATTTCCACTAAGAATATAACCCAATGAGTGCACACAACCAAATTACGTGTGGCCATGCAGGAGTGTTAGATGTAAGGAGAATCTCTCTCTCCTTTTTCTTGCTCTACAACATTAAATTTGGAGCAGCAACTAAAACTTTTTTTTTAAAATGGCAGATTGTGACACTGTAGGCCAATAGGCCAAATTGATAAAATTGTTTTAATTTGCAATACTTCTATTTATTTCTTAGTGTGATGTGTTTTACATTAAGAAGAAGAATGTTTCATTCTGTTATCTTTGTTACATTAGAATTGTTTAGTTTTGCTCTAATCTGTTCCATAAGTTCTGCTCCTGAGATCACTGCACTGTTCTGTATGTGAATGAGGTACACGTAGAACACAAGTAGAGAAGAGGGAAAAAAACACCAGCAATTTACAAAATAGGGAGTGAAGGAAGCAAAGGCTCCATGATCACCAGTCTGAGACCCTGATGGCTAGATAGACATGGCAGACTGATGACCCTAAAATGCAAAAAGCTCCCACCCTAAACTAAGGTATGATAAGTAGATAAATAGATGATGGATGAGAGAGTAGATGATGGATGACTCTGAAAACAATTCTGTGGAAAACAACCAGTTGGTGCTTAGTGATTTAAACATGAGACAGCAAGCACAAGATGAATAGACTTTCATAGAGATGGACAAATATAAAATACTGGCAGGGGACTTTGGGTTCATCCTGCAACAATGGAGCATCAGATCACAGCTGACAGTGTCCTTCTCCCTACTTGGGTTCAGTCTAGCTGGCCAATGGACGGACTCAAGCAATGATACATACTGGTAATTATAACATCCGGTGCAGGATGTGTTTGTGATGTGAATGTAGGCACATACTGATATTTATTCTATTTTCAACAAATGTGATGTACTGCTTTATTTCCCCTGAGTAAGATTCCATGTGTTTTCCAGAAGTATAACTACGCTAAGCCAAACAATTGGGATGGTTCCTGTTGGTTTGGTAAATATTTACAGACAGCAATCTAGCAGCCGCAGATCTCCTCTTACAAACAAAATAAACACACCAAAGGTGTGTAAATTATTCTTAAACTCAATCTCTATGGAGCTTAATAGAGTAACTCCTTTGATGGAATCAATTTTTTCATCATGTTTCTGCCAAATCTATCAGGTTTTCTGGCATTACTACAATAACTACACTAAGAAAAATTAATTGCCAGGCCAATACACAAAGACATAATCCAAGATTAGTGCAGTCTTCACAACAGTTCATATTCATTCTGCCCTGGTGTCTCCTCTTGTACTGTGGAACAGCATTGCATACGTTTACCAGTTGAGAGGCCTGAAACTATTCTCATAGGTATTCATATTTTTGCACCACAATATATGGAAGAAAGATCTAGATCTAGCAAAATAATTAGGTGCTTAACTTTCAGAAAATGAATACAGGGGTCCTCGTTATAAGTCACCTCTCTAAGTTGTTTCACACATATGTCATTAATTCAGGAAAATAAATTCATTGTAGGTTGCACTGATCCACACTCATGTTTTTTGGGGGGCAAAGGAACCAAAAGCTATGAATATAGCTGAGTTGTGTGGTGGCTGGGAGGCAGGCATTGTAGTGCAGGGGCCCTGGAATCTATCCCTGAAGTCATGGGGGATCAGCAGGGAGCTGTGGGAGGCTGGAGGAACCAGTGTGGAGGTGCAGAGACCTGTGAGGAGCCAGGAGGGGACCGGCAGGGAGCTGCATGAAGCTGGGGGGAGCCAGAAGGGGACCAATGGGAAGCAGAAAGGAGTCGGGGTGGGGAGAGCTGTGGGAGGCTGGAGGGGACCTTCAGAGAGCCATGGGAAGATGGGGAGATAGAGGGGACAGTAGGGAACTGCGGGGACCGGTGGGGAGCTGCAGAAAGCTGGAGGGGTGATGGGGAGCTGCAGGGAGACTCAGGGAGTTGGCAGGGAACTGTGGGAAGCTGAGGAAGACTGGCAGGGAACTGCAGGAAGCTGTGGGATCTGAGGGAGTTTCAGGGTGCCACTAGGAGCCAGCAGGGAGTTGCAGGAAGATGGGATGGTGGGGAGCCAGGCTGGCAGGTGTGAACAGCTTCAGGTTTCCTAGATCCATGGTCAGCAGGGAGCCACGGTGAATTGTGGCTGCTAGGACCCAGGAGAAGCCAGAAGCTGAGACTTGGCTGCCAGGATGTGTGATCAGTGAGGAGCCAGCCCCAGGGGCTAAGGGGAAATGATTCTCTCTCCTTTGGAAAATTCTCTTATCTAGCTCGGGTCAGATCCCAAAGATGCTGGATAAAAGAGGTACAATCTGTGCAGCTACTGCTGTATATAGAGTGCAGCCAGGCAGTGGATTGGGGAGGCAGAGGAAGCCGCCTCACTGCCCAGCAAAGGCAGCTGGAGGCAGGTACAGGCTGAGTGCTAGGCTGAAGGGAGGAACATAAGTTAATTACATTATTCCTCATGGATATTAATTCTTTATAAGTACTTTCGCTATAAGTTGCACTACTGAGGAATGTAACCTGGACATATAAAAAGGACCCCTTTTATTCACATGTACAGAGTTAACCAGCGCATACTTCAGTGTTTTTGTGTATTGTGCCAAAGAACTAGTAAAATTAAATTATTCCCTTAACATTATCATGGTCATTGTCTCTTTATTAGTAGTATAGCATGAACCACACATGAGCCTTAAAGATACGAAGCAATGTTCCCAAGGATCTTATTCAAAAATCAGATACAAAAATACAATGAAATATCCTTCTTGTATGCATAAATTATGTAGATGTTTTTCACTGATAATCATGTCCTGCCTTCAGGTGTCCTTCATCCCAAAACACATTAATCCTCATCAGTGAAGGGCACAAAGAAATCTAAACTTTTCCATAAGGAATTTTTTATTGCATGGGGAGGACCCTTTTCCTTGTGTTATGGATCCCACAGAGACAAGCAGAAAGGCCAAAGCCACACCTACATGAGCATCTTTTCCTGGCAAAACTGGGCTTTTGTCAGGAGAAACCACAGACCATCTACACACAAAATGCATTTTGTCAAGTTTGTCGCTAAAACCCAGTACATCCACTGGCCGTGTTATACCTCTCTTGGTTCAGGTATAATGCCTCTCTTGACAGTGTTCTTTTGACAAAACTGCTGTGTAGACAGACATTTGTGGCTCTTTTGTCAAGAGACAGGGCTTCTGGTTCACTGGGCAGCCCTGTTTGCCGAGCTTCTGGTCAGCTTTTCTGTTGAGAGAGGGTTGGGCAATCTTGCGGCTCTCTGTCAACAGAGTGGTTGTTCTTTTGATCTGGTTTTATGTGTAGACACAATCTGTCAACAGAAGTTTTGCTGGGGAATCCCTTCCGACAGTGACTTCTGTTGACAGGGGCTTCCCATGTAGATGTGGCCCAAATGACCCAAGCCTGAGTATCCAAAACCAGCATAAACTTATTATAGCATGGATAACTACTGAAACTTCATTTGTATCTCAAGATGAATGTGAGCTCTATAAAGATGTGGAAGTAATCGGAGCTCATTTGACCTATTTGGACTGCAAACTACAAACAACTTCCATTCAACTGAAGTAGATTAACTAGCACTTTGGCCAATAGGGGCCAAAGGAAAGGAAGAACACTTCCTTAAGGAGGAGAAACAAGATATTTTGTAAACAGATCACACAGGAGTATTTTTTGATTATCGGGAGTCTCTGCAGATTTGGAAGGGAATAAAACATGAATGACTTTCTCCAAAACACACTGTATGAGGAAGTGCATTTAGATTTCTGTTTTCCAGCTGTGGAGAATGAGAGGCAGCAGCCAGAAAGAGGGAACAATAGCCCCAGACTCATGATCTTTGAATTGGTAAGATTTTTTGGTAATTTTTTTTTATATTTGCCAGGTGGCAGAAAGGAACGGAGGTATACCAATTTTAATGTCATCAAAAAAGCTCTCAGGAGATCAGCTATTAAATACAACCTCAACTACCCTGCAATCTTCATTATCAAGATCACAGACTCTGTGAAATACTTCGATACTCCATTGCAGGATTGGTGAGCACTAAAGGAATTGAGATCAGATCTCACTATGGGTAACAGAATGATCCTCTCATAAAGGCAAAAAAATAAAGACTTCTAAGTCCTGAGGTAAAGAAACTGTGCTTGGGAAAAGCCAAGCAACTGATGTTGATATATTTGACATATCTGATATACCTAATAATGTTATGGGGTGCAATTAGTGCTGTTAGGTAAGATATTTAATATAGTGCTCTTAGCTCCTTTTTTCTCCTTACATAATCATATTTAGAAGTCTATTTATATGTTTATAGACTATACATGCTTCCAATACATTTATGACATTGTACGTGAATATTTTTTGTGACTGACTATCGCTTTATGTGGCCGTGTATATTTTTACATTTCTATGTATCCCATAGATGCTGGGACTAAGGAGGTTGGCGGGTGCTCTAGTACCCCTTGTCTTGAAGTGGTTTCCATCATATACAGGATTCAGTGGTTCTACGCACCACCAATACAAAAAATCATTTCAGCATCCACGATCTACACTGGAAGTTTATATATTTATAACACCCACATGATAAAAATGTATTCATACCTACTTATTTGCAAACATATCATTAATCTCACTTTATGTTTATTCTTTTCATTAGTCCATCAGTATAACTATTCATCTATCATGTGCATATTAGTGTGTATATGCTATTTACTATTACATATGCTTCATATCTATGAAGCAATTGATTTCATTCATGTATATACACTGGCATATGTATGTGTTATTGTAAATATAGGTATGTTTATGACAGATTCCTAATTGATTCATATTGTGCCCGGTAGGAGAAAAAGTACATGCAGGCATATGCCATCTGAGGTCTGACAATGGACGTACTGGAAATCTGGGATATTAAGCATAAAGTGGGTTGTGTGTTTATTTACTTATTTATATATTTATTTTGTATGGAAAGGCGCACATAGGCTGTCAATCTAATGGGCCTCAATTAGCAGTGGAACAACCTCACAATAGAGAGCTTAATGAACCCTCCAAGACAATCAAAACTGCAAGGCACTTCAAAATCGAATGCATGTCACATAGTTTCCTTCAGGAGACCCATTTAAGGAATGAAGCTGTAGATAGAATTAAAAATCTATGGGCATGACATGAACATCTTTTCTCTTTCAACTCCTGAAGCCAGGGAATAGTGATACTAATCTATGGGAGCCCTAACTTTTCCATGTATTCAGTTGTGGGCAGATTATGAGGGCAGATACATAATAATTGGAGGCAATTTCAATACTAAGAGATTAATTTTGGGTGGTGTATAAAATCCGATTGGTGGGAATGCACACATTATTGCTGAAATAATGGACATTATTTTCAGCAGAGCAGATTTCCCAGCGGTACTAGTGAGAGAAGATTAGAATGCTGTCAAGGATAATATCCTACAGAAAACTCACTCTGTTCTAGGTGAAAATCACAGGTCTTTGCAACCCATCAACTATACTTACTAAAGATTATTGCACTAGTGGATATTTGCAGACTGAAATATCCTACAAAGCATTATTACACATATATTTCTCCATGGTTCATGCCTCCTATTTCAGATATTTATTATGTTTTTATGGATGCTAGCTCCTACATCTTGGGAAGCACAAGCTGGCAATATCGTCACCTCTGATCTTTCTCCAATTTCTCTTCACATAGATACTGGCCAAAGTGCTAAAAGATCCTCAAGATGGAAGTTAAACATACCTCTACTTAGAGACCCTAAATTTCTTCAGATGACTGAAACATCCATTAACAACATCTTGAAGGAAAATGCTGCATCCTCTACTACAACTTCATGGGAAGCACTGAAGGTTATATTGGGGGAGAATACATTAGACTGATAGATGAATAGGATTATCACAGTTGGAAAGAATACACAAAGACACTCAGAATGATGAGGTGTTATGCTCTTTCACTACCTCAAAATACAAATACAATGGATGTTCTAATTCATGTTGAATTCTTTTTTAGTAGTGTTAAATAGAAACATTATGAATGGGGGATGGGGAAGAGTGACTTCCAGTGAGTAACACTTACTGCTGGGGAAACTGTGCACATCTGTGGCACAGCAGAAAAAGTCTGTCTGCAGAATCCCTTTGCTTCATTGAAGAAAATGGTTTCTGAGAGGAAACACCAGCCACTGCTGTAACCAAACTCAAATTCCCCACCAACCTGCCTACACCCAATTATGGAACACAGAACCCTGGTACTCTTCAAGGAATTCTGCACTGAAAATTTTGAAAAATTAAAATTCTGTAAAATTCTGTATATTTTAATTGTCACAATAACACAGGAATATAACAACAATATAATCACATCATTTTCAAGTAGTTTGGTAATTTATTTAAAAAAAACTTTTCAGCCAATAGTTGAAAATAGTGTAATTATATTACACTCATCCCTCCCTATATGAGCACAATTGGTTCCCAACTTTCTGTTCATAGGCCAAAAACTCTAAAAGGGATACTAAGCTCCTATTAAAATACAGGTAAAAAGTATCTGATTGGTTCCTTGTGCTCCTAACTTGGGGAAGGAGTGGCAGCAGGTGGCACTGCTTTTGAAGGGTAAGTGACCCTTAGGTCAGGGAGGGTTAAAGCCTGGGGGCAGTTTGGGGCCGTGAGCAGGAGGGAGGATTAAATTCTGGTATGGGGTTCAGGCTGCAGGGCCGTGGGGGATACAGGTGGTAGGCAGTCTGTCTGCTGTGGTTTGGGGCCAGCTGGGGGAGATGTCCAGCTGTGGGGCTGATGGTCTAGTAGAGGAGTCTGGCTGTGGGGCCAGTTAGGCTGTCACGGTACACAGCTGTGGGGCTGGTTAGTCTGCCATGGTATGGGGCTGCGGGGCCTGCAGGGGGGTCTGGCTGCTGGCTGGTTAATCTGCCATGGTACACGGCCATGGGGCTGGCAGGGGGCTTTGGCCATGGGGCTGGTTAGTCTGCCATGGTATGGGGCCATGGGTGGGCAGGGGGTCTGTCCATGGGGCCACAGGGCTGGTTACGCTGCTGCAGGGCTGGCGGGAATTCAGGCTTTGGGGTCGGCAGGGGGGTCTGGCTGCAGTGGTTGGGGCTGTGAGGCTGAACTAGGAGAGGTATATGTGTCCCTAGTTTAAGTGAGTACTCACAAATAAAGTACTCATTTAACGAGGGATGAGTGTATTGCTATTTTGACAAATAAAATATATAGAATTTTGCAGAATTTTGAATTCTGTGTACAGAATAATTCAATTATTGGTGCAGAATATTTGGCACAGAATTCCCTCAGGATTAAACACTACCTCCTTTTTACTAAAGGACAGTGGTATTGGAAGAGAATAAAATTATTCTGTATTAGAATAGAATAAAATTAAAAGAAAATTTAAAAATTTTAAGAACCCCTTTGCACATTTCATGATGAGTTCAATTCCAATCAATTTGACCAATTTCTGGATGGAATATTCCTAAATACAGTGTTGCTATTACCTTAAACTGATTGTCTGAAGGAAGATAGCTTTCTATTAGAAGCTAAGCAGTTAATTGGATTGTTCAACTCAAATCAACTGTTTAATAATTCTTATGGAATATGCAGATACCACAGATATACCACAAGACATTTAATAAATCTCTCTCCAAAAAATGGGGTATTGTCTGATCTATATTTAAATGATCAGGATTTTCAATTAAAGGTTTCAGTAAAATCATACTATCCCTCTAATACTGCCAAAACAGTTATACTTTCTTGCTATGCTTTCATGCAGTCTAAAATAATCCCTGATTTAAATCTGCTAATAGTTCAAAAGTCAAAATTACCTGACTAACTAGAGCCTATTAATCATAAAGATGTTATTGAATGGATAACTTGAGTCTCTTTCACATATCATGATAAATACTAGTCACCAAGAGACCACGGTCCTTCTACAATCAGCTAAATTTTTGCCAGGTCACAAAAACTTTTTACTTGATGTAAAGCTTAAAAAGTATGTGAGTTAAAACAGTTTATGAATAACACATACAATAGCCAAACTCAATTTATGCTACTGATTATACTTCAAAAATATAGACAAAGGAGCTGAACATCTCCACTTATTCTAATAGGTGGAATAATATGTGGCACAATATACACAGAATATCCTGTTCTCTGTTTGTTTTTTCTTTTTTACAGGAAAAAAAACATTCAAATTAGATATTATTGGACTCTTGACTGATTGTGTAAAGCTGGACTTGCACCTCATAATAAGTGTTGGAGTTATTACCCCTCCAGTGCAAACATGTCTCATGTGTTCTTTCAATGTCAAATTACAGTAACCTTTTGGAAGGAAGTATGCGGTGCTCTACCTCACCTCTCCATCAAGTCCCTGTTTTTTGGGCATTCTGGGAGATGTAACACATTTACATAATTTGGATGGATGCAGTGGCCTTTATAATGGCCAAAAGTGTCATAATACAGAAATATGTTATTCCCCTCACTTTCTTTGTCTAACTGAGCTGACCAACTTCACTCACATGGAAAAACTGACATTAAACTATGAAGACTCTTGGAAATTGATGACACCGTAACTAACTTACTCCAGGCAGACTTCTGTTGTTTTTGTTGTGTTTTGTTGGCAGGGAGTTGTTTGAGAATTTTTATCTTATATTACTCAGGAGCTATTATCTATGAATATATTTCGTTGTGTTACTTTTAATTCCATACCCTGCTCTGTTTCCTTTGTCATATTTAAATAGGTCTGTACAGATACATTAAATACTTTTGAAAAAATAGAAATTAAAAAGGTACTGATGATAAACAATTATTTGGGGAAAAAGGGTCCCAGTTAAATTGTTCTCCATTCTCTGTACCAAATGTTACTGTACCAAAAGTCACAGTATTCTGTAAGAAAATGTTGAACATGAGACCTATAGGTTAGGACAGATGTGGTCTGTGTGCTACAACCTTGATAATTGATCATTTAAACAAATAAGGGTAATAATAATAAATGTAAGTATTGTAACTAAAGTAAATACTAAGAATGTAGTGAAATAGTCTCAACCCTTAGCAAAATGTGTGGCATAGAGTCTTTGCCTAAACACTCTTCAGAACTGACACTACAGATGTTTCTCCCTGACAGAGGAGAATCTCTCCCTTGTAGGGTAATTCTTTCAACAGTCCTTGAGCTAGCAGACTGAATCTCCAAACTTTCCTTAGGTGAGTCACTAGAACTCTAAAGCTACATCTACATGAGAAGCCTCTGTTGACAGAAGTGACTGTCGGAAAGGATTTCCCAGAAAAACATCTGCCAACAGAGTGCATCTATACATAAAAGCAGATCAAAAGAGCAAACCGCTTTGTTGACAGAGAGCAGCCAGAATGCTGATCTCCTTCTTGACAGGACGGCTGGCTGGAACATTTGCAAACAGGGCTGCCTGATGAACCAGAAGCCCTGTCTGTTGACAAAGGGGGTCTGAAGTGTCTACATAGCTGTTTTGTCAACAGAACACTCTCGGGAGAGGCATTATACCTGACCGAGGAGAGGTATAATGCTGCTGATGGATGTACTGGGTTTTGTCGATAAACTATCAACAAAGCACATTTGGTGTGTAGATGTGCTGCGGTTTTTCCTGACAAAAGCCCAGTTTTGCCAGGGAAAACCTCTCATGTAGATGTAGCCTAATTGTACTAAGGTCTCAGGCACCATAGGGCTGCATTGTTGTGATCAGCTGGGTTATGTCTATGCTACAAAAATAACTTCAAAGTTGCTTACTTCAAAGTAAGCAACTTCAAAGTTGAGCATCTACTGGCACCCTACTTCTAAGTTAAACTTTGAAGTAGGGCACTATTCCATTCCCAGGAATGGAGTAAGGACTTCGAAGTTGGGCTTCCTGCTTTGAAGTTAACTTCGCTAACTATGTAAACTTAAGCTAAGTTAATTACACTAAAGCTATGTCTACACATGCACGCTACATCGAAATAGCTTATTTCGATGTAGCGACATCAAAATAGTCTATTTCGATGAATAACGTCTACACGTCCTCCAGGGCTGGCAATGTCGACGTTCATCATCGACGTTGCGCAGCACCACATCGAAATAGGCGCTGCGAGGGAACGTCTACATGCCACAGTAGCACACATCGAAATAAGCTGCCAGGCACAGCTGCAGACAGGGTCACAGGGCGGACTCAACAGCAAGCCACTCCCTTAAAGGGCCCTTCCCAGACACACTTGCACTAAACAACACAAGATCCACAGAGCTAACAACTGGTTGCAGACCCTGTGCATGCAGCATGGATCCTCAGCTGCAGCAGCAGCAGCCAGAAGCCTTGGGCTAAGGGCTGCTGCCCACGGTGACCATAGAGCCCCACAGAGGCTGGAGAGAGAGCGTCTCTCAACCCCTCAGCTGATGGCTGCCATGGAGGACCCCGCAATTTCGATGTTGCGGGACACGCAACGACTACACGTTCCCTACTTCGACGTTGAACGTCGAAGTAGGGCGCTATTCCTATCCCCTCATGGGGTTAGCGGCTTCAACGTCTCACCGCTTAACGTCGATGTTAACATCGAAATACCGCCCAACACGTATAGCCGTGACGGGCGCTATTTCGAAGTTAGTGCCGCTACTTCGAAGTAGCGTGCACGTGTAGACACGGCTTTACAGCTATAAAGCATTCCTACTATGATAATAGGGATGTACTTCAGATAATGAGTCTTCATTAGGTGCCCCAAGTTAACTTCGAAGTAAGGGAAAATATGTTCAGACTCTCTGCTGGCTACTTCGAAGCACAGCCTAATCTCAAAGTTAACTTCTAAGTTAGTTCCTCGCGTAGACACACTCCTGGAGACTTATTTTGATTAAGTATTTGCTTTGTCCTCAGGCTGGCAACTACCTTTGCTTTTCATATGCAATAAAGTGTACACAAATAGATATTTGAGATCTGCAAAAACCTGAAGAGTACACTGTGCAAACGTAGGACAGAGTGCCAAAGAGTTGATAAAAAACATGGAAATGGCCAAGAAATGTTTTATGAATAGAACCTTCAATCTCCATTACTAGCTGAACCATCTGTTCTGTATTCATTCATTTCTTTGCAAAATAGATGAGAGACTAAGAATTTGTGTGTTCTGTTTTTTAGAGTTGTGACAACCTGCCAGGTAAGCAATTTTCTTTATCTGAAAACAATAAATTTCCAGGTGAATGAATTTAAACTTCTTTGAGAATATAAAAGTGAAAGTAAAATTTAAGCTTACAACAGTAGTAATGAAGTACAGGATCAAAGCAAGGCAGCTTTCCCTCTGCCTTTTTTATATAAGCAATAGAAGATATGCCATGGACTGAGACTGTCCAATGGGAATTGAAGTAGGTGCTCCAAGCCCTCTGTAATCTGGAAGCCTCTTGTCCGGCAACATCCATAATCCAGCAGAATTTTAGTTAGTTGTATGACCACTTATCGTGGGTGCAGCCAATTTTCCCATAATCCCATGAAGTTTGTTTATAGCCACCAGTCCTGGCTCTCAATGCTCTGTGCTGTCATTTAGCTCTAATTTACCTCATATGTCTTCTAAGAACCCAGTAAGCAGTGGAAGTGTTGGTAATGCTGCTAGACAATATTGATCGCCCGTGGTTTGGCTAATTCTGTCATTAGGCACCAATCAGGTCCTGCGGGTGCTGACTAGAGAGGTTCAACTTGTAACAGTTATGGCACGTTTCTTTATTAGCTTGATCCAGGAAATGTTGCGGTGAAATCACTCACCATTTGAGCACTGAGAATCCTGACTGCATTTATCTAGAAGGTAAGTCCTGTTCTAGACTAGCAGTTGCAGCACCCTTACCTAGACTGGTGAGATTTACTCACATATTTACTCCAATGAATGACAGCAGTCCCCTGGTTTGGATGCCAGCATTCTGTTTGGGAGACCATCTTTCAGTGAGGATTTTTTGTGCGATTCTGGCCAAATCATTTAAGATCTTTATGCCTCAGTTCCCTATGTATATAACAGGGCTCACAGGGGTGTTCTGAACAGAAATATGCTAACAGCTATAAAGCATTCCTGCCATGATAATACTTCAGATAATGAGTCTTGATTAGGAGCTCCATATAAATAAGCGTTCCACAGATTGGGTCATAATCCTAAGTGGTATTTAATCAATGGAATTACTTTTGGGGTAGATAGTAATAGGAGCATCAATTTGGCTAGTAGTAACTATAGCATCACAGTATTGCGCAAAGGGTAATAATGTATATTCAGAATGGCATAAAAGGTAATATTGATCTTAAACATGAATAAAACACACATACTGAGCCAAATGCTCACATTTTTCAGAGCCATATTACTAAAGTTGTTTGGGTGCCTGAAAAATGCATACTGTCACCTAATGAAATTTACAAAAGTACCTAGATACCAATTTCCATTACTTTCAAAGGAATTTCAGCACTAGTGAGCTTTTGAAACCCCTCCTAGGCAGCTATGTCTACACCGGCAGCCTCTGTTGACAGAAGTCACTGTCAACAGAGAAACCTCAGCAGTACCTCTGTCAACAGACCACATCTACACAGAAAAGCAGATTGAAAGAGCAATCCACTGTGTCAACAGAGAGCAACCACACTGCCCAGCCCTCTGTCAACAGAAGGCTGATGGGAAGTTCTGCAAACTCACCTGGCTAGGGAACCAGAAGCCCTCTCTGTTAACAAAACTGTATACATGGGCAATCTGTTGACAAAACACTGTCAACAGAGGCACTATTCCTGATCAGGAATAACGCTGCCACCTGAACAGTTGAGTTTTGTTGACAAACTCTCAAAAGAGCACTTTAGCCATGTAGATGCTCTGCAAGTTTTGTAGACAAAAGGGCTGTTCTGTCAACAGAAGCTGCCTGTATAGACATAGTCTGTGTCTGTAGGCACCTCAATAACTGTAAAAATCTATCCTACAGTGTTTTCTCAGGTAAAGTGCCTAAGGATTGGGAGTTATATCAGAGTGAGAACAGACAACAGACTTGAGAAGGAATGCCAGGATTAGACAAAATGTCAACATATTCAGTATATTGAGAACATGAGGTTTTCAAAGTGTTATTTTGTTTTAAAAATAACAGGAAATATTCAATAGGTTTAAGAACTGGGCTCTACTACATGGGACCAACAGATTCCATGTCACCAAGAGGACATGATATAATATTTCCACTTACAACATTTCATTAAATTGAAGTAACACATGTAGCTAAAATAGGCTCTTCTGTTACTCAGGTTCAGATTGTGAACCCCACATTCACACAAGAAATACCACTGAACCAAATACCATTAACGTGGTTTGTGTAAGTGCTCAATGCTGTTTTGGGAAAAAAAGCAATTCAAAGTCTGGGTTTTGATTAGGAAAGTATATATACCTTTGCCTCTCTTGTTCTGCCATAACCAGATACCTCCATTAGCCTCAAGGAAAACAGAAGCCCTCCTTGGAGAAATAGTAAAAGGCAGTGAAAGACACATTCCAGCTGTTTCATCATTGCCCCTTTCATTCTTTATATCTGCATCCACCCTGTCCTATTTCATTATTTTCCAAGCACTTATTTTAATAGATGAAAATTAAATACAGACCGATGTGCCTACAAAGCTAACAATGGACATTTTTGTACGAAATTAACAAATTATATTTCAGCATCTGCACTTATTTGTCCATGTGCACCCTACCTTCTTTTCCCAAATTGTCATCTTCACTGGCAGTAGCAGAAGAAACATTCCATTTGAGAAGAGATGAACATATTCACTCCTTTCCTCTCTCTGCTGTGACATCTACAAAAATTGCCCTGAGACAAATTAATTTTCAAGTATGGCTTTGAACTTCTCACACTGCTGTTAAGGCAAATAAAGCATGTTAATGACATATTTAGGCTTGGGAAGATTTCTTTTAAATCAGTAAATCAATTCCCTTCAATTAAATGCTGATTTTATTGTACACACAAACTGAATTATTTCCATTGATGATCATAGAAATTTACCACTGGGCAAAATGAGCAAAATCTTCTTGAGAACTCAGAGTTTTGTTTAAGGATATTTACATTCTGTATTTTGACATGTGATAGTAATGGTTTGCATTTAACTGATATAAAAATCTCAGTATAGTAATCCCTCGAAATGCGCAATTTCGAGTTGTGCTTAACTTGTATTAATGTGACTTAAGTGCACCTCAAAATCCCACTCCCACAGGCCATGGCTCAACCCCTGCCCAGCCCGGCTCCCCACCTGTGCATGGCTCTGGAACACCCCCTCGCTTGCGTTCAACTCCCCCGCCACTGGCTCCAGTTCAAATCCCCCACGTGACTCCGGGTCAACCTCCCACCCTCACACATGGCTCCGGCTTGACCCAACCACCGTGGTTCAACCACCCTTATGCATGGCTCTGGATCATTGCCCCTTGCACGCAGCTCTGGCTCAATCCCCCTTGCCCCAGTTCCATCCCCCACCATGTGCAGCTCCAGCTTACCCACCACCCTGTGGGCAGCTCAGCAACACGCCCTCCCCCCTCCACATGCCTAACCCACCTCAAACTTAATTCCCCTGCCTCCCTCCCATGGTCCCAACCCACCACTGGGCTTAACCTTCCTCAAATGCCTCCTTCAGCCCCAGGACTTTCCTTTCAAAAGGAGTTCCAGGTTCTCCTGCTGCTTCCCCAGCTGCAGAACTTGTGCTTCACTGGGGAAAAAGGCACCACCTGACATACAAAATTCAAGTTATGTGAGGGTGCATGGGAACGCAACCCTTGCATATCTCGGACTACTATCTTTACTGTCTTTAGATAATTATTTCAAGATTTTCTCCTTTGACTCCCGCTAATAACCTGTGACTTCAAAGGTTTAAACAAATACAAATAAAAACCACTTTAAAACACTGATGTTATTCATGAAATTTATATAAAAAATTAAATTCTGCCAACCCTACATATACTTTCACTTTTCCTGTTGATTACTGTTGAATAATTTTCCTAAAAATCCCCCTTTTTTGGGATTTCACAAAGTAAATATAGCATACATTAACAATGCACACTTTGCTTTTCCTGTGGGTTGAAGCTCCATACCTTGTTCATAATTTATGTTTTTCTAATGTACTGTAGAAAGTTGCTATGCATCTATTCGGATCACCACTCTAAAATCTCTTCAAAAGGAATTCTGAAACCTTTTATTTCCCTTTAAGGGATTTTGCGTAGAATTAATAATACACATTAATAATTCACATTTTCTTTTTGCCAGTTGGTGAATGAGCCGTTTCCCCAGTATTAATAATCTGCCTTAATAATGCATTTTCTACCTTGCCAGCTAGGTGATGGGAAGTTTGCTTATGAAATAACTCCCTTTAATAATAGGCATTTTTGCTTCACCTGTAGATACAGGAGCACTAGGTGAAAAGCTGAATGTATGCTGTAAATATGCACTGCAAATGATATGAATCATCTATTATGGATCAATCATGGAGACAATTTAAAGCATATACCTACTTATCAACTCTTTCAAAGCTAATTTGATATAATCTGTGAACAAATATGAAAAATGCACACCCCCAAAAAAGTGTTAGAAATTGCTATCACTCTACTGCTGGAAATGGAAAACTTAAAAAAATCTTTCTGGAGCTTCAGTAAATCAAAACAAGGGTGCAGTGGAGGAAATTTTCTCCTTGCTTTCCTGTAAATGTCTCAGGATATTGCTTGCAAATATGAGTGTGTGGTGGGGGTTCTTCCTTCTCCATGTTTGCTTGTATTTCAGATAAATTGCTTACATTTGTCAAAAACCTGAAGGTTTGAAGTCAGGGGATCATTCCATGGAAACTCTGGGATAGATTACAATCTTACAGTTTGCTCTGAGTACAGAGCACCACCTTGGGAACATCAAGCTAATTATGATTCAAAACCTCTCTGCTTGCTCTAGCAAGGAGTGAATTACTTTGCCCCTTTCTGTGCAGCTGCTTATTCTCCCATTCTGCACCCTTCCAGTTACTCTAGCTGCCCAGTAGGGGGCCAGAACTAGTGGCTCCATTTCCTTCTTCCTCACTGTTGTAGAGAAATGAGCGAGTAGTTTAGTTCTCCTCCACATAGCTAGATGTACAATGTCAGCCTGGGATTCAGCAGGGAGAGTGTCTTTATCCACCCTCACCCCTAGAATGTTTGAGTCAGGACTGTGGCAACATAGCCTCTTCTGGGACTATCCTGTCCATATCCCATTTCAACAAAAGTAGGATATTGAACCAATCTTCATGTAAGGCCTTGTTATTGTTAAGGCAGTTGTGGTTATGTATGGCAGCTATAATGTGGACAAATTCATCCCAGATCAAGGCTCTCCACACCACTTCTGCTGTACTACTCATTATGAATTTAAATGCAGCTTCACTGGTACATGGAATCTTGAGGTGCCCCTGGACAAGGGTGAATTTGCATGAACATTCAGTCCAAAGGCACTTCCAGTATTATGAATCATTCACTCTCTCTCTCTCTTCCTTTTAAAAGCAATTTACAATATGTTTCCATTCCCTTTTCCCCTTTGAGGCTTATAATAAACCTCGTTAGAAATGTTTCCTGCGCTTAATAGTTTCTTGACTGTTTTCCCCTCTGTTATAGTGCAGCACATTTTTACAAAGCATGTGACAGATTTATGTATTGATTCTCTGTAAAGCTGGCTTATGAAATGAGACAGATTTTCTTTTGCAACTAATTTCAGGGCCAAGGATTCTCTCAGTACATTAATAATTATTAAAGCTAGAAACCATCTACTTAAAAATCATATCAATATATCCACCCTAAATAATAAACTTCAGTAAGTTTAATTGCCGCTTAATTGCATAATTTTTAATGTTCCAGGCAATTTTCAAAACATATGAAGGGGTAGATGCAGTCATTTCAGAAGGAAAATAGACAAATCTACAAAAAATAAAAGGATTTTTATCTGCCTTTGCAGGTTAACTTCATTTTATATTGTAGTTAATGAGGACAACCTCCAAAAAAGCAAGAAACCAGAAGTGTCATTTACAATAGAGCTAAACAGTCCTTTGTAGCATTAATCATAGAAAAACTGACAATAGGAAAAACGAGCTGGCTGGGGATATCTAATATATTAATTTCCTGGAAGATCAGTTTGATTCATGAGTAAGTAAAAACAGGTTTTACTTAAAAAAACAAAAAAACAAGCAAGCTAAGTTCAGTGCTTTGTTGCTAGGCAGCAGTAGCTACATTTGGTACCTTCTCAAAAGGAGGTTATAGAAACTTTAGAAAGTCTGGTTTTTAAATGAGGACGAAGCATCAGGAGTTGTTCTATAATAGCAAGCTACTTACAAGGAATTATCCTTTCTTAGATGGATTTTTATACAGTGCCTGCCAGTATGGTGTCTGAGTATCTAAAATATTTCAACTACTTTGTTGGCAGCAAGACTTACACTATCTAATAGTTTCTTCAGTGGTCCAGTTCTTTTGTACTGTGTACTATCCTAGAGTTGAACAAATAATCTTTTACCTAGAAGATACAAAAAACTCCTTTACAGTTGTGAATTATCCATGTAGGCTTTGTCTACACTAGCAAGCTCTTTCAAAGAAGGGGGCTCTTTCAAAGATTCTGTGAAGTATCTGAATACACAAAGTGTCCTTTTGAAAGTAAGTTGAAAGAATGCTGTGCTCCTTTCAAAATCACTCTTCCTTTCCAATTTCAGGAAGAGCACCCCTTTTCAAAAGCTTCTTTCCACAGAAAACATGCGTAGACACTCCATGAGCCCTTTTTTCCAAAAGAGCAGTCCTCTTGGGGCCTGGTTTTTCAGTCTCTGTTCTTTCGAAAAAGTGGGGGGCTGTGTGGACATTCTCTTTTGAAAGAAGTTCTTTCAGAAGGAATCTTCTGGAAGGGCTTCTTTTGAAAGATCTCCGTAGTGTAGACATAGCCGTACAGTTTAGGATTTTCTGAAACATATTCATCACTCATGTTAATTACTCATATTGATATATTTGTGTCTGCAAATAACCCCCTTTTCATTTGCCCTTTAAAATGCCTGGCTAGTTAGGAAGCTCAGAAGAATATTTGTGGAAAGTGCACCAGAAAAAGGGTACAATCAAAGGTGAAAGGGAATTCAAATGTGTTATTCAAGCTAATATTCACAGGAAATGTTTTTCAGTAATTGCTTCTCTCTACTCTCTATTTTCCTCATGTATGTAAGCTAACACTAGTCATATGACAAAAAGTAAGTCTCTCCTAAAATTCCAAATGCTTTTTTAATTATTTCTATTTTTTTAAAAAAAAAACAACTTGGCACCTAAATTTCACCTGCAAATAATCAAATGCAGCCAGTCATCCCATTGGCAGATGAAAGAATGATCATGAGGAACGAGTAATTGTTGATCCATAATATCCCATGACTGAAACTTTTAATCTGCTTATGAAATGAATAACAAAAAACCACTGCACTTTAAAAATATGAGCCCTCCTTCAGAAATGACTATATTTATTGAGCACCACATGCACAGTGAAGATAAAGGACAGAAGTGAAATGTCAAATGTAAAAGTAGGCTTCCCATATACAACATATGGAAATATCTTGAAGTGATTGTGATGATAGCAGCGTGACAAATATTCTAAGAGGCATGCAAGGTTTCAGTCACGTGACCTTATTCTCAATAGGACTTCAGTTGCTCTAGCAGCTAATTTAATTCCACCCTTCAGCTTTTACAGCTTTCCAGCTGTTGCAAGAGCACCAGACATATTTTGACCCAATAGCAGCTGAGACACCAAGGGTTCTGAACATGCTCCTATAACACTCATGGCATGGGTTCTCCTTTTATTTCAAATGTCAGTGTTATTATGTTGTACTTGGGGCACAGCATTATTTAAGTAGGCTAGATATGACATTACTCTAAGTTGCAGGGTAAGAGGTCATGAAATCTCTGTGCAAAGCCTGCAGCTAAATTTGGAGACAACTTCTGAGGAAAACCCTTTGATTTAAGTCACTGAAGCGGCAGCACAGCTTATTCTTTCTTTTCTGCTCTTTTTGGAATAAATCAGCAGCTCAGAGCCATGTGACATTGGAATAAAGTAAGTAGCTAAGTATCTATGGTGCTAGCTGGCAACAGAAAATCTTTCCACTTTTCAGGTCTGTCCTGGCATATAATTTATTATAGCTTGTATTCCTTGCCAGTACTAAAAGTATAGTAATATAAAGTATATTGTACCTACACAGGAATAGTTTGGGTCCAGTATGCTTTATGGACCTGATCCAACATTCAATGAAGCCAGTGGAAGTACTTCAATTGTCTACTACATTGCTTCATTGGCCCCTTGTGCCATTTAAAATTTGAGTCATATGCTTGTATCAATACCACAGGCAATTACAGTATAATTTTAAAGACAGAGACACAACTGAGTCTTGAAATTTGGTTCTAGAATCAGATCGGAACTTGAACTTCCCCCAAAATAGTCAGAAAGAACAGTGTTTTAGACCCAGTGTGTTAATTCAGTCTGATGCCTTTGAAAGATAAAGATATAGAAACTGATTTGGATAATGTCTGAACACTCCATCCTACAAATACTCACAAAATCCTTTCGATGGTTCTGAATACACAGCTATTTGCTCACTTTAAGCAGTATTCTTTTCAAGATGTTCTAGTGAACAACTAATTCTATGCAAATAGTAATGTCACCACTTTTTCTCTTATTTTTTGTGGACTTTAGAGGAATAATAATGGTATTGTTCATCCCATCTTTCCAGATTTGATATGTTCCCTGAGAGAGAAGAATAGGGGGAAAACGTCACTTTGATAAGGTTATCTTGCTTAACAATTTGCATACAGAAAGCTAAATTCTTAGTTTCAGAGAGTATTTCATTTTTTGTCTTCAAAGATGACAAACCACATGGAGGTCATTTATGTCTGGTAAACAGAACAAGCCCTTACTTTTAGGAGTATTTTTGACCCTTTTAATTAATCACCTGCACTTCATGTAATTTGCTTCTAATAGATACATCTATAGGTATGGTAATTTTGTACAGCTAAATAATGGAGTGGGTGCCACAGTCTATCATGTAATCAACAGTAGAGCATGTTCATTAGAGGACAAGGGGATGGTGTATTATAATCTGTCAAAGCAATTCCTATTAAAAATTAATGTAAAATAAGAAAATAAAGAGACCATAGATCACCCCGTTATGGCTTAAGTTCTAGTTCTGCAAGACATTCGTATATTGCTAGTCCACTAGACACTTGAATGAGGCTTTGAAGAACCGGGTCCTTAGTTGATCGGAGATTGTTTATTTCCTTTCTCCAAATTTCAGTTAAGATTTTTGTTGTATTTTTGCCATTATTTCCTTTAGTACTCGGGTTTTCAATCACATTGGCAAATTATCATTCATGCTTCTTAATACTCATGAAACTGAGTGCTGTATTTTTTTAAACTAGTTCACATAATCACCAAACAGAGGGCCAACTTCTACCATATAGCACAAGCAATAGAGGCTCAATAGAAATCTATGGGAAGCTTTTGTATGTATCCAAGGGAAAAATATCCTTTGCATTTTTCATGATATATGACTCTCAAATCACCAGCATACTATGAATAGTTTTGTTGTAAATATCTAATTACCACAAAGAAGGGCATTTCAGTCTTCATGATCTCAGCTTCTAAATTTTAATCCTTCATTTTAAATAAAAAACATTAAGGCTATGTCTACACTAGCCCCCTCTTTTGAAAGGGGGATGCTAATGAGATACTTCAAGATATGCTAATGAGGTGCTGCAATGAATATGCAGCACCTCACTAGCATAATGGCGGCTACGGCACTTCCAAAGTGCCACTTTTGATCACATGTGGCTCGTCTATATGGGGGCCTTTTCAAAAGGACCCCACACACTTTGAAATCCCCTTATTCCTATTCGAAAAGGACCCCATGTAGACGAACCGTGTGTGATCAAAAGCTGCACTTTTGAAGTGCCACGGCCGCCATTACGCTAATGAGGCACTGCATTAAAAGAGAGAAACCAAAATAATACCTCATAGGAATGGAAACATTCACTAGTAATTATGTTGGGTTTATATAACTGCATATGAAATCCTGTAATTTGTACACAATTAATTTAACAAAGCTCAGTTTTCCAAAGATATATTATTTGAAGTTAATTATTCTGGAAGAAAGAAAGGAAGAAGATTCATTTTTCTACAACTCCCACTTTGTCAAGATATTCATTGAATAATGACGCTCAAACTATGATGCTAGCAAAAGATCCCTGCCCTGGATGCAGTGTATCAAGAGTACCTGGCCAACGTAAAAAGGCACAAGTTATGCTTTCTGTCACTGTCATGTGATTACATTAAACTTCAGTTGAGTGTAAGTGAGCAAAGATTTGGCTCTAGTGGTTTATATGTTCATAGTCAAGAGCAAGGTCCACTCTAGTTTTTTTTTTTCATCTGTGGGCAGAATAAATTTTGTTATGTGCACTGAGGCAAGTGTGGTAATAGAAACATATGCTGCCACCTCCAGTGCTGTGGGTGCTCTGCTAAACAGCTGGGCAGCACTTGAGTCTCTCCTGGGCAGCTGCCAAAACTCTCAGCTTAAAGGGAACACTGGTCAAGGCCCTTACCTGGGATAACTTGAGCTCAGATCTATGAGATTATATGTGTAGAACAAAGAGGAATTTGACCATGCAATAGGGTAGTAGCTGTATTTATTTTGAACACATGAGGCAACTAACTCACCATATATTCTGTCACTATTTTCAAATGTAACCCACTGTACACCTTGGGAAGTCATATCTTATTGTATAGGTAGAGCTGTCTCGTGAACAGCCACAAAAGGGAAAAGTTACTTACTTTCTATTTAATCATCTCTTAAGATATTATTTTGCAATAGTATCTTAAGTTCTCAGTTGTGGTTTTTGTAGAGCAGGACTGAATTCAGCACTTTCAATGCAGCTAATAGTTTTCAATAGGAGCTGGAGGAAAGACGGAGGGTAAATGGAAAAAGAAGTATTTGAAAAAGAAAAGTGTATCAACTATAATATGGACTTATTTTCTGGCAATGTCTTTGGAATAGACAATGTTCCTGGCTATGAACATACTCTAAATGTCTAGCCAGTAACAGGCAATTTTTTCCATTAGCCAGTCCTCCTACAGAATTTCATGCTCCTTTGTTGTGGCTGTTACCCTATGTTACTGTCATATGAATGCCTTATGTGGCATTTTTGCCCTCATTTAGTAGGATTTAGATGGCAGAGAGAGCACCGAGGGATCTCCTTTACAAATAGAGCTTTTTAAATATATGCCACACATTCAAACCACAAGCTATAACTAGAGAAAATGTAAAACAAAAGGTTTCAACAGCTGATATCAAAATTATGTACATGGGTAAATATTCTGATACATACAAACAGCTGCAGTCCATGCCCTTTCTTAATGTTTAAACTTGTGTGTATGTACACTGGAGAAGTAAGGTTTTAGAGTTTGAGTTTTCAAAATATATTCCCTCTAACTGGGCTTGTTATTGACCAATATATCACAAGAATGCAATTGCTCTAATGATGTATCGGTATAATACATCATCACAAACACAGTATCATCCTGATAATGTATTACTCAATAACATGGTAGCAGCTGGCAAAAACATCTTCTGAATTGAATGATGTAAGTTTTATTATGTTTGTTTAATTCACTTTGTTAAGAGCAGGGAGGAATGGATGTTACTCAACAAGCTGAGAAAGTGTCTGTACATCTTGAAAGTTATCATGGAGATTCATAACCCTTCAGTATCTTGATTAGAAGGGTATAATTTGCTTATCAACTTTTCAGTTAGTTCTAGAAAATCACTACATCATGCCTCCTTTTGGTGCTTTAATAAGTTTAAAATTGTTGCTTGACATCATGGCATTCAAACCATGTATACAAATTTATAAGGAACTCCCTATATTTTCCTGATATTTCTAGTTATTTTACTAATTATAGGCTGTGATGCACTTAGACTTCATTTAGTGTCTCTCAACACTATCTTTTGGAGTACTTGTTCTCTTACCCTTTTCTGGTCCTACAATCTTTATGCTAAGTCTATGGGCCATAGCTTCCATATTTACCAAACATGTTAACATAAAAGGTCCAATTTTGTCACCTGCTAGCCCTTTCCTCCTGGAGCCCATGACAGCACTGAGTGAAGTGACAAATACATTTTCTGCAAACCAAAGCATTATGTAGTCACCTGACGTTACACAACAAGCAGAGTAAAGCATGAAAACAATACAGACCTATATCCATTCTCCTTCCACCTTTCCCTAAAAGTTATTCATTTTCTGCTTTGGTAACATCTTTGGGCTGGAAGTCACAGGCTGTCTTAATTACATTATACTCTCTCTCACTCTGAGACTCACCATTGACAACGGCTGACCCACTCAACCCCCTTTCATTTTCTAGGCTGGGATCCTTTAATGCTTTAGTATCTTCTTCGATCCTGGGCTCAAAGGTAGGGGCATTCACCAGTTAATAGCTATCCACTTAGTTTTCTTAAGGAACCTTGTCTCTGCTGTGATTTGCTTTCCGCACCACACTCACATGCAAAAGCTTCCTTTGATTTAACTCCTTGAAGTTCAGGCAGGATAATATCAAATAAGTGAGCTGAGGTGTCTAGGACTTTTTACAAGAAGTAATAGACATAACTCCCTCCTTCTCCATATCCTCTTTTTTGTCATAGATGTCCATATGTTTTTCTTATCAAAATAGGAGATAAGATGCTAGGAACAAGTATGTATCACAAGGCTAAAGGTCTGGCTTCAGATTTTCGTTATATTTTGAAGAGGAAGAAAATGGTGTTTTGGTAGTAATGGCCTGATAGACTAGATCACATTCAGAAAATTTCTAAAAGAGGGAAAATTGGTATCCCAGAATTGCATAACAGAGCTGATGAAATGAAGGATGCCAAGGACAAGAGGGAGAAGCAGAAACTGGATATGCAGGCTGGAAAAGAATTGTGGAAAGGTAGTGGTAGCTACCAACTCGTGACCACGAAAAATATGTCACAAACAGTGAAATTAACCCTGCCCTATAGAATCTGATCTCCTGGAAATCAGTGAGGCTGGTGAGGGACAGGACTTCTCCTTCCCCTGTTAGGCTGTTGGTGGATGGATATCAGACCCACCTCCACAGGCAGAACAGAGGTGAGGTGACTTCTATGCTTTGACCCCCTGCATAAGCTTGGGGCACCCAGAATGGGGGTTGCTGCTGCCATCTGTATTTTCTGATGTGACTCTGGGCTGCTTTCCCTCTTCCGCCCTGAACTTTCTCTGGCTCCTGCAGGGACCTGGGGAGCCTCCAGACTGCAGCCAGAGGTTAATGCTGCTGCTCTCCACAGCTCCAGCCCCTGCAGCTTCTTCCCAGCTCAAGGCAGACCTCCCTGTTTCTCCTGCCTGGGCTCAGGATCCAGCTCTGGGATTGCTGCCATGCTCCTCCTGCCCTCATCTTGCAGTTCCTTCCAGGAATCTGGGTTCTTGGGGCTTCTGTTCCTTCCCCCTCATGACTCCTGCTTCAGCTTAGGACATCTATTCCCTGATTTGCTGCTACCACCCCCTCTCTCTTGTCCTCTGTCCTGCAGGTCCTGCTCGAGCTCAGACTGCCTGGGCTCTGGGGTTGCTGGGGCCATCACTCCCCTCCCACATGCCCTTCTCTCTTCCTTCCCTCCTTATGGCTCCTAGCTGGGCTCTGGAGGCCTGACATCTGGATTTGTTCCTGCTGCTACCCTCCTCCCCTCTCTTTTCCCTGGGCTTTGCACTGCTGCTCCTTCCCTGGGCTGTGGGGGCACTAGAGTGGCAGCTGGGGCTCAGGACTTCCATCTTACATGGCTTGTGCCTAGGTTCAGGAAGACTGCCAACCACTGGGGCTTTTCTCCTACCCAAATTCTGACTGAGCTCCAGGCTTCCCCCCTTCTGTCCCCATGGCACCTGCTGGGGCTTAGAGCACCTGAGCTCAGAGCTGTAGCTCCTTCACCATCTGTTGGGGTTTGGGGCTTCCATACCCTGGTTCCTGCCATTTTTAAGTTGCTGGGGGCCCCTACACACAGTTTCTCTGGGCTGATGTGTTAATCTACCACTTGGTCTGAGTCCAACTAGCAGTTAGGACCCCCTGTCTGAGGCCTTCCCAGAAGCACTGGAGAGACTAACACCTACTTCCACCTCTGGGAGCCTCCTCCAGCTGCTGGAAACTCCATAGATGCTGCCTTCCAAACTGGGCTTGGGGGCAGTACAGACAGGACTATGGCAATCCTGCAATCCCTGTACAAAGGCTTTGAAACTTGTACAATCCCATTTTGGATCTGGCCCCTCATGGTTACACCATCATGAAATTTCAGCTGTAAATGTCAGAAATCATTATACTGACCAATTTTAAGACCCCATGCCTGTGAAACTGATCAAAATGAGCCATGAATTTGCTAGGGCCCTACTAATGAACAATTCCAAGCAAGAAAGACAGAACATATCATATGGAAAGAAAGCAAATCGAGAGCTGGGGAAGGAGAGAAGACAGAGAAAAGAGAGGAAGACAGCAGCCAGAACCAGAGGTGGTAGGAGCTACAAGTCAGGATTTAGTTGCAGTGACCGAATAAAAACATACTGCAGAGGAAGCATCGGTGAGAAGAAAGGGAGTCTAGTATAAGAAAAGGAGTCATTTTTACAATTGTGAATCACAAAGAGCATGGAACTCATGATAGAGAGTGAAAGAAGAGGGAACAGGCTGTGGGGAGAACTGACAGCTATCATTTTCCTTCATGCTGAGCATAGGAAATAGCAGGAGATCCAAGAAAGGAGATCAGAGGCCATTGAAAGTGAAGAGGGGAGAGAGCAGTTCTGAGGAGATAGATTATGGACAAACATTTACAGTGCACTGATTTCTGGATTTTGGAGGATTCCTGATAAAGAAAATCACATGCCTTTAAACACTTAGCAGAATCACAGGGAGTACCAGTAGATGATTCTGAAGGAAGACCTATCAGAATGGGATGATTTTCTTCAGTGGCTCATTGTGAGGGGACAGTGGCATGCCTTTGATGGGCCATTTGCACATAGATTTACAACAAAGCTAGACAGCTCTGTGAAGACTATCATCCAGGAACAAAATACATGTTTAAGGTACAGATACATAGCCAATATTCAAACTTCAGATGGAAAGATGATGAATGGATTTAACCAGGATAATCATATGTAATAAACTAAACTTTTCCATTGACGCCCTGCATGATATGCTTTGCTGCTATTGTATCAAATGGTGTCTTGGCCCTGGAAGGAGCCATGAGTGATGGCAAAAATGACATAAATGGTCATTTTTCTCATACACCGCAGAATATGAATAAAATGATATTTCTGAGACGCAGAAGATAGTTTAATATGTGAGGCCATCTGAATGGCCGACATGTTTTTTATAATAGTCCCAAAAACATATAGTAAGAGTGCAAATGTAACTTTTTTTTGTCTTTGTCAGCCTTCTTGACTTCTGAGTTCTCATTATATCATAAGTGACACTGAAGAAAAGATTTCAAAAGGGACAATTACTGATGCATGTTAGGCTTGGACTCTGTGTGCAGTATGGAGAGAAACAGCAGAGGCCAGATAGATGGATTTTTGGCCTTACACAGCATGTTTATAAAATCTTTGGTTCTCTTGCCTCTTCATCTCTCTGTATGAACATTATATCCAAAAGCAAAATAATACAAAGAGGAAACTAAATCCGGAAATGTCTAAATATTTTCATCCTATAAGTCCCTTCTTTGCTTGTTTCTCTTCTTTAATTCTCTGTCATCCCTGTGCACATATGCTACCCTTGCTCACAGTGCTATTACTTAGCTGTAGCCTCTGAAAATATAGCCTGGCTCAGTGGACAAGCCCAAATACTTAGAGAGTTTCATAAGAAGTCAGAACTGAAGAACTGTATTTCTTAAAGTTGCCCCTAAAAATATTTCCAAGGTTTTAACACCTGGGGCAAACTTCTAAAACATGCCTACTCCAACATGGACATAGTAGACTCCATCATGAACAGCTTGAATGGAGAGTGAAACCTTTTGCCAGCCGTGGGCTTCTAAATACCAGTTACCTGTACTAATCAAAAGGCTTGGTCCACTGTTAGAACTAGGTATGCCAAGGTGACACATATTTGGTAACTTTTGTATACCATGTGACAAAATTCAACTCTCAGACTTGCACTTCCTAGTGATTCTGTTACCAAGTTGTGTGATCATAGCCTCTTTTCATGTCACAGAGGTCTTTGATAAAATCTTAGAGCAATGGGAGACAGGTGGCAAATTCCTACTGAATGAGTTAGGTGTCTATGCCTGGATTTTAAAGGTATTTAAATGTGTTTCTCTCCTCAGTGCTGCAAGGATTAGGCCTTGCACTTCTGCACAAGCACTATTTTATCCCCTTGCATTAGCAGAGGTCTTACTTCTCCAAAGCATACAGGGACTGATTGGAACTTTGTCTGTCCTTCCCCAGCCTAGCAGTCAGCCCAGCTCTGGCAATGAACGGGATGTCAGACACTGCAGCAGGCACAAGCATGGCAAGGCTTACTTTTTCCCAGAGCTGGGGCTGGTTGTAATTGTGAGTCACAATCTGCTTTCCAGAGTGGCTTGAGGGCCACACAACTAGCATTGCCCCTTGCTCAGGGTATACAGCAAATGCCAGTCTAGCTGTGTTGCCTGTAAGATGAGCCCTTGGGCAACCACCCAGGAGAGATTCAGGTGCCACCCAGAAGATTAGCAGAGCAGCCATACCTGCCCACAGCTGGATGTGTGTGTTTCTACTGGGGTGCACATCTGCACATAAGATGTATTCCACCCATGGATTGAAAGAAATAAAGGGAACACTGCCATGTAACCTCAGGTATATATGATTATTTGATTGCTATTGTTTTTCAAAATTTTGTTGTTGCCAGTGCACAGCATAATAATGCTTAATAGCCAACCTTATTATCAGTGTACTGATACTCCAGAATGGATTCTTATATTTCCTAAGGAAAGGATATAGCCTTCCTGTAATTTATATTGATAATGTCCCTTAAAATTTTTATAAGGCATATCATGTGCTCTAATTATTATACCATATTAATCAAATCAATGCAAAGGCAACTGCAATTGCTCAACTTTTCCTGTCAGCTGTTTAGTTTCAAGAGCTGTATATGCTGTACTTTACTCACACTGGAGAATACTAATTTACAGAGAACTGAATCCCTGGCTCTACATATCTATCACTTCATTTTTCGATGTGACAAATTCTGGTGAACCAAATACACTGAGTCCTGACTGACTTTTCTCAGTTAGCCTAAAACCAACACGGGGCAGATTGTGAATCTCTTTCCTTGAATAGCTATTTACTATGTAAGTTGTAATCAAACTAGCAGGACCACTTGCACAAAAGTGACTATTTAGGATTAAAAAAAGGCTTTATAATCTAAGAAATAAAAGGTGAATAGACCTATCCATAGAGCAGTCATTGTGGGTAGGGTATTCAGAAGCACTCATTAGCCTCTCTGTTCTCACTGAGGACACTGGTTAAAATGCAGATTCATTTAAGTGGAAGTAGGTTTGGACCCATGCCAAGTGTTCTTCAAAAATGCTAACATTTCCAGGCATGTTACATCTCTTGTCCACACCTTGTTTATGCCCTTTCAGATTGCTTGTGTTTTTAGGGCAGGGGGTGAGGGGAATGTTTTCAAAATCGTGTGAAGTCCAGATTTTAAAGATCATAAATATTGCTCCACTCAGTTGTTGCAATGCCTACAATGATTTAGGAACTTAAGTCTCATTTTCAGAAGTGACCTTGCTTCATAGGCTTCTACCTCATAGGCTTCTTGCTCTTTCAATGGGACTGAAGCTCCTAAATTCCTGCCATGTTTGAAAATGGGAATTAGCTTTTGTAACACTGAATAAAGTGATACTTAAGTACATTTGAAAACCTGGGCTTTAGATTCCTTTGGAAATTTTACCATAAGGCTTTAGCTTGCTTTATCTTTATCATGCTAGAGGCATAACTTGGTGTTATCCATTTAATTACTTAATGTTCACAGTAGTTTTGAAATCTTTGAGTAGAAAGTGGTGTGGTAGGACAAAATCCTAGAGAAGGACCATACTGAAGCAAAAAGAGAGGGGCTTTCCAGAGAGTTCTCAGAAAAAGACAATATGGGGTGGCAGGCTAATCACTGCCCCCTAAAATACTTACTAAGACCTCCCCCACACAATTCAGCACTAAGCAAGAATTAGGGGAGGATCTTAATCAGATCTAGATGGTATTCGTGTTTGGGTGGTCTGATATTTATCTGCACAGTATAACTTAAAAATATGACTGACCCTCAAGTCTGAAAGATGTGTTATTTCCCCTCACAACAGAATTCCCAGATAAGTAGTATATTTCTGATAAATGTATCTGCTTACAAAGGGTGAAGATAGCAAATCCAGAGCTAGCAATATAAGCTCCATATCTGGAAATGCACCAGACTATACCATAAAACAAACCAGTAATGGGGCCCAGTTTCAGCCTGATTGTCCTCCACTGTTGATTAAAAATGTTTGGTATCATAATATAACTGTGAGCTATTTTAACCACGTTCTCTAAAGATTCCTATTGTGGGTAGGGACATAGGTTGACTTGAGAGCAGGGTTAAAATATGGTGTACATAACTACACTGCTAGAGCAAATTATATTATCTGAGACTAGGGACAATCATGCGAATTGGGATTTGTACTGCAGGAAAAAGCAAAACAAAACAAAACATGTTAGCTGATCCAGAAAAACACTGTGGATATAGTCACACATAATGGAACTAAATCATCTGCCAAACTGTGAATCTGACAAAGTTTGCTCAAGATGTTTTAATGGTTTATATACTGAGGGACAAAAGAGGCAGTAGGTTTGATAGAAAAGTAGTTGATATTGCATGAACAATGAATTCCTGAGCCATAAAACCAGCATGAAAGGTACAGATGTATAGGAATGGATTCAAATATTTTCCTACTTACAAAAGGCATTGGTATCTGGCAGTGTTTGAGAGTAGAAAGAGGTAACAGGATATTTAGCACATTAAGATTTGATTTGTTTTGTATGTAAATAACCTGGAGAACTGTTAAATTTCCAGACTGAGGAGTTTTGATGACAATGCAAAACTAATAGCCTCTTTGTCAAGTAGAATAGAACAACCAAAGTCATAATGGCCTGAATACATTCAGTTTATGAGCAAAGAGAGGACACAAGCTGTTCAGTGCTGGCAAAAGAAAGATAGTGAAGCTGAGAACCAAAAATAAACACAGGGCTCATTGTCAGATACAGAGAAGAGAAGGAAGATCTTGTGGTGATTTTAGATAACAAAACCATCTGTGCAATAGTAGGAGGTAGTACATTGGGCAAACAATGGAACACAGCATAAATCAGTTATGAAAATCAGAAGTTATTCTAGCAATATATATTGAAGACATCTGGAAAATTAGTGCAATTTGGGTTACAACATAAAGACTTTGCAGAGATCAAGCAGGTGCAGCTCAGAGTAATCAATTCATCCAGTATTTGGGCAGAATTGGAATTATGAGGGCAGATTATCCAGACTTGGCCTGTGAACCTTAGAACAATGGAATCTATGAAGGATATTTGCTAATATGTATAGGAGATCTTGAGGCCATTGAGAGGTTCACTAGAGCAACTTATGAAAACCATGTATTATCAGGGGTCAAGGCTGAAAGCAGAAGGTACCAACACTTACACAAATTTAAAAGAAAATCTTCATATAAAGGTTGATTAAAATATGACACATACCCCCAAAGACATCAGTATAATCAAGCATCAGAAATCACCCTAGGTAGTAGGGTTCAGTTAGTGAAGAAGAGCTCTGATCTAGCCGTTAGGACTGAAGGAAAGTATGAAGGGCTTCATATAGGCACACATGAACATTTCAGGGACTAATTGCCACTGTAAGTCTCTAATGTGTTCTTACTTTTTAAAAATTGAACTGTTAAAACTATCATTCAGCATTACTTACATATGAAGACATGGTTTTCCTTTAATTTGGATTCTTATAACTACAGTTGCCAACTCAACCTCTTTATATCCAAAGCTTACATTATAATGGATAAAAGTGATGAAAAGACAAGGGATGGCAGAAGAACAGAACCTGCAGATAGAAGCAGCCATTCAGGGCCTGATCTACTGTCTTTCAGGATCTGGCATCCCAGGAACCTACACTCTTGCAGACATCATTTGCTAGTAAAACAACCCAGTCACCATTTTTTTTGTTGTGTAACACCAGTCAGAGACGACCTGTCTCTGCCCATAATGGGAGTATTGCCTTTGTCGTATATAGAGTAGTTTCCTTGTTACAGGTTAAACCTCTCAGCTGCGTCTACACGTGCACGCTACTTCGAAGTAGCGGCACTAACTTCGAAATAGCGCCCATCGCGGCTACACACGTCGGGCGCTATTTCGAAGTTAACTTCGACGTTAGGCGGCGAGACGTCGAAGTCGCTAACCTCATGAGGAGATAGGAATAGCGCCCTACTTCGACGTTCAACGTCGAAGTAGGGACCGTGTAGATGATCCGCGTCCCGCAACATCGAAATTGCTGGGTCCTCCATGGTGGCCATCAGCTGGGGGGTTGAGAGATGCTCTCTCTCCAGCCCCTGCGGGGCTCTATGGTCACCGTGGGCAGCAGCCCTTAGCCCAGGGCTTCTGGCTGCTTCTGCGGCAGCTGGGGATCTATGCTGCAGGCACAGGGTCTGCAACCAGTTGTCAGCTCTGTGTATCTTGTGTTGTTTAGTGCAACTGTGTCTGGGAGGGGCCCTTTAAGGGAGCGGCTGGCTGTTGAGTCCGCCCTGTGACCCTGTCTGCAGCTGTGCCTGGCATCCCTATTTCGATGTGTGCTACTTTGACGTGTAGATGTTCCCTCGCTGCGCCTATTTCGATGTTGGCCTGAGCAACGTCGAAGTTGAACATCGACGTTGCCGGCCCTGGAGGACGTGTAGACGTTATTCATCGAAATAGACTATTTCGATGTTGGCTACACGTGTAGACGTAGCCCTCTAGTCCAGCACACTTGGGACCTAAGTGGTGCTGATTAAGAGAATTTTCTGGACCATGGGAGGTCAATATTGTCTAGCAGCATTACCAACACTTCCCTTGCTTGCTGGTGTCTTAGAATAGATTTAGGAGTAAATTACAGCTAAATAACAGCACAGAACACAGAGAGTGAGGACTGGTGGTTGTAAACAAAATGTATGGGACCACGGGAAACTTGGCTACACCCGTGGTAAGTGGTCATCCAGCTAACTAAAATTATGCTGGATTATAGATGTTGCCAGATGAGAGTGTGTCAGACCAGAGAGGTTCAACCTGAAATAGGTTTTGGTCAGTGTCAGACCTGCTTTTAACTTTATAAAAGATTGTCAAAAACCCACACACACATGCATTCATTACTAACATATATAAAATGCCTGCCCAAATATTACTTTCCAGAATTTCCAAGAGCCTTAGGGTTGAGACTTAGGTTATTGCCACATTCTACTTCTAGCATAGCTAGTGGCCTTGGAAAGAAACAGAGACCTTGGACGCTATTATTTCTGGTAAGAATATTAATCAATTGTATCTACCTCATTTAAAATTTGGCTTCAGCCACATGTTTAGTGATGTGAATAATGCATGCAAAATAAAAGGAAGAATGCTTAAAGTGAACCCCACCCACCCACAAAATAAATTAAGTGAGAAAAGTAAGCCAGCATTGCCAGTTTTATTTTTATTCACATTCCACTTAATCGATAGCAATGACTTTTGAAAATGCAATGAATGGCTAGAAGTTCTCTAAAGGAGCTAAGACTTATTTCAAAAAAGCTTTCCTTCCTCCCTCCCCTTTTATTTCTACCCATGTTAGAATGATGTTCCTCACTCTTTCCAAAAGCATGAGCATGACCCAAAATGCTACAAAGACAAACAGCAGTTGAATCCCTACTTATACTATAGAAATATCAGTATTAACATTAAAGTTCTTTTTCATTAATGACACATGGTACTTTGTGTGGGACACTCAGAAGCCCTGAGAATTTCTTGAATTCTGCTCCCTTTGTGGAGTTTCAATGTTGACTTCAGAAGTAGCAGAGCTTTTGAGAATCCCACCCTTCCCCTGTGTATTTAAACATTTATTTGGAGTTCTTGACAAAGATTCATTTCCCCAATCCTACAGAAGTTTTTCCAGGATCAAGCTCTGGAAGTGTTAATGAGTTCAGTCACAGTAATCACCTGTTTATTTGGAATTACAGAATATTTTTACTTAAATGTACAAACCCCCTAGAGTCAGGTAATTCACTGGTTTCTTCTTATATTATTCAATTGTACTATTTAAACCTTGTTTTCAGCATTATTCCATGACCAACAGAGTGAGTAAGTTGGTTATCTTGACAAAAGCATCTGAAATCACAGCAGCTCAGGGTGTAGGACTTTAAAAACAAAACAAAACATATTGAGTGACCTATGATAAAATTGCAAGAGTTGACAACATGAAATTAATTTCTAGAGAAGAGGGCTAGCCAAAATCATTTGGCATCACTTAAATCCTAAAATGCAAGATATATGAAAGGGAGGGTGAAAATGTTGGCAAACATTCAGATGCCTGCATGTGCAACGTGTCTGTGAACCAGCCAGATTGGAATCTTCACAGAAGGTCATTTGTGGGGAAGTTCATAAACTAGAGTAGTCTCCCTGGATCCACATTAAAAGAGATTTTTCTTCTTAAAAAAAAACACAGCAATGAACACCATTGTTCATATAAAAATATAATACTGAATGATAGATATCAGCCTTCAATTTAATTTGCCTTGCATTCTTGTAACTTAGGTTAATTTTAATCCTATTTAATACGATTCATCATACATATTCTGTAGGAATTCAAATGATGGGGTTCTGTTTTATCTGTAAGAGGGTTCACTGTGTCTGTTCGTTTCAGCTATTTATAAATCATTCTGTGTCTGCTCTGCAGTTTTCATTTTGACTACTTTCTACGTTTCTTTGTGAACAGTATCACAAGATTTAAAAGCCTGGCATGTTATCACAAAGAACAAATTCTTCGATGCTTACTGGGAGGTCAGGTTTACTTTCTGCAGAAGAATAGCTACGTCTACACTGGGATGCTACATCAAAATAGCTTAGATGTAGTGAAATCGAAATAAGCTATTTTGACGAATAGCGTCCACACATCCTCCAGGGCTGGTGCCATCGACGTTCAACATTGACGTTGGACAGCACTACATCGAAACAGGCGCTGCAGGGGAACGTCTACACACCAAGGCTATGTCTATACATGAAGCCTACATCGAAGTAGGCTATTTCGATGTGGCGACATCGAAATAGGCTATTTCGATGAATAACGTCTACACGTCCTCCAGGGCTGGCAACGTCGACGTTCAACATCGACGTTGCGCAGCACCACATCGAAATAGGCGCTGCGAGGGAACGTCTACACACCAAAGTAGCACACATCGAAATAAGGGTGCCAGGCACAGCTGCAGACAGGGTCACAGGGCAGACTCAACAGCAAGCCGCTCCCTTAAAGGGCCCCTCCCAGACACAGTTGCACTAAACAACACAAGATCCACAGAGCCGACAACTGGTTGCAGACCCTGTGCATGCAGCATGGATCCCCAGTTGCAGCAGCAGCAGCAGCCAGAAGCCCTGGGCTAAGGGCTGCTGCACACGATGACCATAGAGCCCCGCAGGGGCTGGAGAGAGAGCGTCTCTCAACCCCTCAGCTGATGGCTGCCATGGCGGACCCCGCTATTTCGAAGTTGCGGGATGCGCAACGACTACACGGTCCGTACTTCGACGTTGAACGTCGAAGTAGGGCGCTATTCCCATCCCCTCATGGGGTTAGTGGCTTCGACATCTCACCGCCTAACGTTGATGTTAACATCGAAATAGCGCCCAACACGTGTAGCCGTGATGGGCGCTATTTCGAAGTTAGTGACGCTACTTCGAAGGAGCGTGCACATGTAGACACGGCTCAAAGCAGCCCAAATTGAAATAAGGGTGCCAGGAACAGCTGCAGACAGGGTCACAGGGCGGACTAGCACTTCCGGGGCAACAGCAAGCTGCTCCCTTAAAGGGCCCCTCTCAGACACACTCAGCCTGCACAGCACGCGCTCTGAAGAGCCACAGGCATGCACACCCCGTGAAGGACTATGGACCCCCAGCAGCAGCAGCAGCAGCCAGAGGCCCACACACCCACCCCTGGAGAAGCAGTGGCTGCCCTGCTCAGTGCGATACAGGAGGCAGCTGACCATCTTTTATTTGAGGAAGATGCGCTGTCCTCAGGGGATGAGGAAGCAGCCTCAGACCTTGCTGCCCTCCCAGCCCCGCCCCCCACCGCCGCACATGCTGCCGGCTGTGGAGATACCCCACGAGCATGGACCAGTGGGAGCGGCTGGTGCTCAGCGAGTGGGACAACGACCGCTGGCTCCGGAACTTCCGAATGAGCCGGCAGACATTCCTGGAGCTCTGCCAGTGGCTCACCCCTGCCTTACGGCACCAGGACACCCCCATGCGACGTATCCTCACTGTAGAGAAATGGGTCGGCATCGCTGTCTGGAAGCTGGCCACTCCAGACAGCTACCGATCCATAGGGCAGCAGTTTGGCATGGGCAAGGCCACCATCGGGGCTGTCCTCATGGAGGTAAGAGGACCCGGGGTGGGGAGCCTGGGGAGGATCCCTTGGGGGAGGGGGGAGCCTTTGGGGGGGAGCCCGGGGTGGGAGGGCCAGACACACACTGCACACCCCTCACCGGTGCTCTCTCATGTCCTTCCCCTGCAGGTTGTCCGCACAATTAATGCCCTGCTCCTCCACAGGCTCGTGCAGGTTGGGGACCCAAATGCTGCCATCGCGGGGATTGCCAGCCTGGGCTTCCCAAATTGCTTTAGGGCTCTGGATGGGACCCATATCCCCATCCATGCCCTGGAGCACAGCGGAGGACGCTGGCTCAATAGGAAGGGATACCATTCCGTGGTCCTCCAGGCCTTGGTGGACAGCCGGGGCCGCCTCTTGGACATTTATGTTGGCTGGCCTGGCAGCACCCACAACATCCGGGTGTTCAGAAATTTGGGCCTGTGCCGGCAGCTGGAGGCGGGGACCTACATCCCCCAGTGGGAGATCCCTGTGGGGGACACCACCATGCCCCTCTTCCTCGTTGCAGACGTGGCATATCCCCTCTGGCCCTGGCTCATGCACCCTTACACGGGCCATCTCACAGCCAGCCAGGAGTGGTTCAACACGCGCTTGAACCATGCGTGCCAGGTGGTCGAGCGTACTTTCGGCTGCCTCAAAGGGCACTGGAGGTGTCTCCTCACCCGCCTGGATGCAGGCCTCACCAACGTCCCCCAGGTTGTGGGCGCGTGCAGCGCATTCCACAACCTGGTGGAGAGCAAGGGAGAGGCCTTCTTCCAGGGCTGGGCTGTGGAGGCTGGCAGGGCCGACATCCAGCCACCCACTGCCCCCAGTCGCCAGGTTGACCCTGAGGGGATCCGGGTCCGGGAGGCCCTGCGGGCCCATTTTGACCAGGCTGCGGGGTGAACGCTGGCAGGGCCAGCTGCGGGTGAGCCACCCACTGCACCCCTCCATCCTCCACAACACTCCCTGCCCCCACGCCCACACCACAGAGAACCCGAGAGCACACCCCACCCACACTTCTGTGGAATAAATGGAATTTTTTTTAAACAAAACCACGCAACCTTCTAATAATTATTAACAGAAGAAGAAGGGGGGAAATATGTACATGGGGGGGGCAGGTACAAAACAGGGGTAGAACAAAAACTATTTACAAAGATGGGGGGAATATGTCCAAAGGAGGGGGCCCTGGGGGGCAACGTCCTCGGCCATGCACCCCTATTGTCCTGAGCCTGCTGTTGGGGAGCGTGACCCACGTCTCGGACGGAAGCCTGGTTGAGGCTGCGTGGGGCCCAGAAGAACTGGCAGATAGGGCCAGGTGGAGTCCGGAAGCCCATGGTCCCCCTCGGTGGCAGGCCCCAGGACGGCTGATGGTGGAGGGACGGCAGGCGGAGCGGCAGGTGGAGTGGCAGGGGGGTCCAAGTGCTGCGCGATGTTCTCGAAGGTGTGCAGGAAGGCCCCCCAAGCCTCCTGGCACCAGGCCAGTGCTCACTCCTGGAGATGGAGCCGCTGCTCCTCCACCTGCAGGCACCGCATGGAAACCTCCAGCTGACGCTGGAGGATGGCGAGCAGCTGGGGGTCCGTGGACACCCCAGATGGCTCCGCTGCTGTTGGGCTCATCCTGGGGCTGGTCCGTGCTCCGCCGAGGGGCTGACCTGGTGGGATGGCCCCAGTGGGCTCTCTGGGACCACAGATGCCACGTCGGTGCTCTCCGGGCCCTCCAATGGTGCAGCTGCGGAACAGAGGGGGGAAGAAGAGTGGAGACAGCCATTAGTCTGGGCCCTGATCCATGGCCCTCGTCCCCCCACCCCTCTGCTGCTGGTTCCCCATCCCAGTCCCCCGGAGATGATGATGATGGGTGTCCAACCCCCCCGCACCCACGGGGGACCCTAGGTTCTGCTCCCCCCATCCCCAGGGATGGGGCATGGTGCTGTCCTGCTGGGGAGCAGGGGCTGATGGACTCTTCTGAGGTACATGCCACTGCTGTCCTCGGGGCCATGGTCATCTGGGTGTGTGGAGGGCCCTGGTCATGTCTCTTGTCTCCACCCCTTAACCCTGGGGGTGTGCACCGGGGGGTACATACCTGACGGTCCACTCCCATGGTCAGGGGACACCCATTGGGTGGACGCCGTGCTGGAGCTGCAGCAGGGGAGGTCGATTTGGAGCCCCCCGTCGGTGGAGGCCTCCTCCTCCTCCTCCTCCGGTGTCCCAGAGGTGAGCTTCTGGGGGGGCCCCTGGGGTGTAGGGCTGGCCTCCGGGGTGGACTCCATCTCCGGGGCCTGCTGGGGCCCGTCGCCCGATGTGTCAAGGGTGGCCAGGGGGGCAGAGGTGTACCGAGGGCCCAGGAGGTGGCCGGGGGGGAGGAGGTGTACCTGAGCTCCCTGTAAAAGGGGCAAGTGGTGGGGGCGGCCCCAGATCGGCTGGCCATGTACCGGGCCCAGGCATAACCTTGCTGCAGCTCCTTTACCTTACTCCTGACATGGTCAGGAGTGCAGGCAGGGTGACCCCGGGCAGCCAGGCCCTCGGCCAGCCAAGCGAATGCATCCGCTTTCTGCCTCTTGCTCACCATTACCTGGAGCACCTCCTCACCCCAGAGCCCCAGCAGGTCCCAGATCTCGGCCTCCATCCAGGACGGGCCCCGCTGCCTCTTCCCCCGCTGGCTGGCAGGCTGGGAGTCCTGGGTCCCCTTGGGGGGGGTGCCCTGTGGGCGCTTGGGGGGCTGGCTGGATGCCATGGGGTGCAGGGTGGTGGGTTGGGGCTGCTGAGGGACATACAGGCTGTGCACGTGGCTGTGCTGCTGCCTGCATGAGCTCTCAGCTTCCTGCACAGGAAATAAGGGGGTGGGGAGCTTTAAGGGGCTGCTGCACACGGTGACCATAGAGCTCAGGGGCTGGACAGAGCGTCTCTAAACCCCTCAGCTGATGGCCGCCATGGAGGACCCCGCTATTTCAATGTTGCGGGATGCGGATGATCTACACATACCCTACTTCGACATTGAATGTCGAAGTAGGGTGCTATTCCCATCTCCTGATGAGGATAACGACTTCGATGTCTCCACCTTACGTCGATTTCAACTTGGAAATAGTGCTCAGCACGTGTAGGTGTGGTGGGAGCTATTTTGAATTTGGCACGGCTACTTCGAAATAGCCGGCTAGTGTAGACGCGGCTAATATGAAAATGTGGAAGTGGTCTAGCCTAACAGGCACTATTTCAAAAGGAACAGTCAATATGAAAGTTGAGATCCTATTATTAACCTGTTTCCATGTGGCTTCTGAGAAAAGCAGTTATCTCAGTATTTCTTATTTGTTCAGAACTAGGGAATACTAGAAATCTCAGGATGGTCTGTTTTAGCAAGACACGAATTAGTGGATACTTCCAGATTTGTAAGTTCAGATAAGTACTTTGCACTATGAAGTCCTATTGTGAAATCCAACTTCTGAAGTTAATCAGTTACTAGTCAATAGGCAGCAAAGCCCGAATCTTGCAAAGTAGTTTTGTGAAAAGTGCCGTAACAAGGGAACCCAGGTTTAAATTAACCTAGATGGTGGTTTGAACCACTGACAGCATCTTGGAAGAAATATATAGTCTGATTTTCGATTGTCCTATGTAATCACTTAGACCAAGGCAAAGTTGGAATAGAGCACTTCCATTTTGTATTAGTATCATTTTACATTCACTTCACACAGTGTAAATGAATGCACCTGTTTCAGGGCAATGAAGTACCACGCAAAGAAAGGCCAACACAGTTGGAATTACTGAAGTCTGTTGAAGAAATGCTGTAGCTCTCCAAGCCATAGGGAGAATAATAGACTGGAAAGATAAAGAGAAATCTTAAAATGACTCAAAGGACCAAACTCAGAGATGAAGCAGGTATGTTTACATTAGGAAAGCTTGTGTCTGTGTTCCATTTGTGCAACTGCTAGCTTCTGCATAGACACAAAAATAGACTGACTTCAAATATTTTCGACACATTCTCCCTTTCACTCATTTTTGGACTCATCTTTACTTAGATCTTCAGCATCTCTCTTACTGCTTGTCCATATAGTTAGTGCTGCCAGGTTCTGATTGGTTCTTTTTGGGCTTTTCTGGAAAACAAATGAAAATAAACAAGGACCAAGAACAGGTACTAGAGATACATCTACAAACATCAATCTATATTAAAATTGTTTGAAAAGTACAAAAATGGATGTAGGTATAACCAAAGCCAGCTGGGAACTAGCCCCAAAAAGCCAAGCACAGAAAGATGGTAAAGCAATAACCTGTGACAAATAGTGTTGAAGGCAATGGCAATCTCCAGAATAATTAAGAGTCAAAAAAGAGTAGAATTCAAGCAGGAAAGAATAAGGCAGAATCAACAGAAGCTGGCCCAAGTGGCATGAGGTAACATGTCAGAGTTGACAATCAGGTCATAGCAGAAAGAGTTTATCAAACACAAAAATGATGGAGAACTGGGATGGGAAGATAAGAGAGTGCACAGAATAGGACCTGGGGTGAAAGTAACAAAGTGGTGTAAGGATGGGAGCAAGAGTTTGTTGTAAGCTGGAGATTCTGTTTTATGTCCCCTTCCCCTAAATCTCACTGAGTCTGAATACCAGTTAGTTATGTGTGAACTCTGTCCATGGAATGAAATTTATTGAATCCAGACTACAAGAGGGGATGAATTCTGAGTAATTAAAACAGAATTTTGGTCATGAATCATCCTCCTAAAATTGTGAAGAATATAAACCAAATGATTACTTTGCACCGGATGTCTTCCAAGCCATACAGGTAATCTATATCAGAACATTTTCATGAATAATGAAACCACCAAATTTTATGCCTCTTTAATAATGCATTCATAAATTTGGTTTTAAGTTAAGGATAGCATTCATTTATTGATCATGATGCATTATCTGCACACTGGAAACTACTAAGCAGTTTTCATCTCCTGTGCTATTTCTAAATAATTCAGAAAGAAATATCAGATTTTTTTCCATTAAAGTTTGTATCTTGCAAATAGAAGAGGACTGACTGACCTGTGGCAAAAGTTCATGTGTGTTACCTTTATTTCTCAAAACAGTCACATTGAAATCAATGGAGTAAGCTATTACTCAGTATGAGCAAGGATATCTGTCCTTTAGTTTGTATGATTATTGAATGCTGTAAACATATACACTTAGCACTGATTATACTAATGATAAAAATATCAGTGCATATTTCACAGCAAAGACAACATATTTACAAATAGCTTTCACATGTTTTGCTAAAATGCAATATTCACATGCTAATGTCTTGTGATCCTATTTATTTAGTTTTCCATTAAATCTGGAACACTTCTTAGTCTTGACAGTCAGTCCTCAGCATAAGAACATTGGTGAAATTCAGTTCAGGTGTCTGAAATGAAAAACTAATTTAAATAACCAAGAAATAATGAATACGCTGTAGCACAAATCCACATTCATTCCAAAGGTGAAGTCTTTTGAAATGTACAGACAAAGAACTATGCAGCTCAAAGATTTAAAGGCTTATCCATGGAATATTTTAATATTAATGCATTTCTCTGCAAGGTTAGGCTTTAGTTCCCCTTTTTATAATTTGGTGGGTGGAGAGTAGAACAAACAGAACAGATGCCATGGTGACATTGAAAACAAAAAGGGAAAATATTTATCACAGATGGAATAAAGGGCACTACAGAGAAGTTAATTAGGAACACTGTAATTTCTAAAAGGCTATTACAGCTTCTAGAGTACAACTGAAGAAAGAATAGAATTAGAAGAGACTCACTGTAGGGATCTACAGAAGAGAGCTTAAGAATTATAGATGACTTTAGAGGAGACAAGTTGCACCACATGAAACAAATGAATAAGGCTGTGTCAGTCATGGTAATCAGTGGAGTCATGGGGACAAATTCAAAGGTTGAATGTGAAGTGGGGTGAATTTGATGCCCTTACAATTGTTTAGTCTCCCTTAGGAGAAACTTATCTTCATTCAGATGACATGTAAGGCTGTGACCACACGAGCCCCTCCTTTCAGAGGCGCTATGGTATTGTGGCATTTCAGGATATGCTAATTAGGCACTTCCCTGAATATGCAGCACGTCATTAGCATGACAGCTGCACATGCTTCAAAATTGCTGGTTTCAAAATGCACACCACCTGTGTAGCCAGAGGACCTTTTGAAATGGACTCCTGATTTCAAAAGCCCCTTATTCCCAAAGCCAGATGGGAAGAAGGGGCTTTCAAAATCAGGGGGTCATTTTGAAAGACCCCTAGCTATACAGGCAGCATGCATTTTGAAACTGGCAGTTTTGAAGCATGTGTGGCTGCCATTATGCTAATGAGGCACTGAATATTCATGGCAGCACCTCACTAGCATATCCCAAAGTGCCATATTACCAGACCCCTTCCAAAAGGAGGAATTAGTGTGGCCACAGCCTAGGAGACTCTATGTTAGTGAAGAAGGCGTAATACATGTTTCATCTAAAGAGTTTTCCACTTACTATTGATGAGTAGTGCTCCTTTAGAAGTTGCATGGTGCTCTGAACTAACTTACAAGTTAATAGTCACAGAGTGGTAGCTGTGTTAGTTTGTATCTTCACAAAACAAAAAAGCAGTCCTGCAGTACTTTAAAGACTAATAAAATTATTTATAGTTGAAGAACTTTCATGGGACAGACCCACCTCTTCAGAAAATTCTGATAAATGTAAACTGACATGAAGAGAATATAACAAAGATAGAAAAAAATGAAATGAAAACTGATGAGTCAGCTACCTAGGACAGAAGGAGGCAGGGATAGAAGGGCAAAAAAATTACTTACTGCAAGTGTCTATTAAATTAAGTGGGCTGCCTGAGATCATTATGAACATCAAAGATGGGGAAACTCTCCTTGTACTGTGTAAGATAATTGATATCTTTGCTGAGGCCAAGGTGTAAAGTACCAAACTTGAGAACAAACTGTAACACCAGATTAGAAAGGGAGATATTTGAACTGAAGTCTCTTTGTTTTAGAATGCATGCTTTCAAGTCTTGAATGCTATGCCCTGCTCCACTGAAACACTCACTGACAGGTTTATGTGTATTTAGATTCCTAATGTCTGATTTGTATCCATTCGTTCTTTGGTGAAGTGATTGTCCAGTTTGTCCAATATTCATAGCAGAGGGGCATTGGTGGCACATACCACATTGGCAAAGATAAAGGAATATGAGTTCCTGATTGTGTAACTGACATGGTTAGGTCTACTGATGATGTCTCCAGAGTAAATCTGTGGACAGAATTAGCAACCGGTTTGTTGCAGGGAAAATTTCCAGGATTAGTATTTCTGCGGTATAGCTTGGAAGCTTTTCCTGAGGTTATCTGGTTGTACATAGAAAAGGACAGGTCTTTTGCCCGGAACCTGTAAGAGTCTAGCATCATCTTCTGGTACAGGTTGTAGATTGTTGATAATGCATGGGATGGGTTTGAGTTGGGGGCTGTAGAAGATGACAAAGAGATGCTCTGTTTTTAACCTTCTTGGGCCTATATAAAAGTAGCTGGTTTCTGAGTATTCATCTGGCTGTCCTTTTTCCCGCCCCCCAACTTCTCCTGGTGGATAATTAAGTTTTACAAATGCCTGGTAGAGATCTTCAAGTTTTTGGTCTCTGTCAATAGGACAGGAGCAGATGTGACTATATTTAAGGACTTGACTATAAAAGATGGATTGTGTGATGTGTCCTTCCTGGAAGCATGTATGTACAAGTAGCAGTCAATGGGTTTCTGGTACAGAGTGGTATGGATTTGGCCAAGACTAACAATTTTATTTATTAGGTTATGAGTTTTCATGGGTAAGACCCACTTCTTCAAATTGCATACTGTAAGGGGTTCTGTAAGAAGTCAGCAGTATCTGCGGTAAACACCATGCCCTAGTAATCAGGTATTCTTCCTTCTGGGAAAAAAGTTTAGGGATTAAATTCACACATAAAAAGGTAGGTCTCTTAACACAAGGCTGTAATCATTAAGAAGGTAGGAGTGGCTTTTTGGAAGAGATAATCTAGTTCTGGATACCTAGCCTGAGGTAGGGACCCTAGACCTGCTAAAGTCTTCTAGAAGATTTGGGCTCTTAACGGTAGTGCCAAACTTTAGGAGGTTGCATTCTGAATGCAGAGATAGAGCTCTATTATGGAATGGATTGGAGAAAAGCACTTGCTCACAGAACTGCACACACCAGATGTGATTTAGGTCCATGGGGTCTTCCCCCCATTTTGGCTTATTTTATTTAAATAAGAATCCTTGCACTGAAATGGTATATGTAGACAGGTTTCCCAGTAAAGATAGAGCAATTTCCATGAGAACTTTAAAAGTTACTTACATTTTTTGTTGATATTGAAGACTATTAGGGAGTAGGAACTCAACAATGGCACTCTGATGACCTAAAGCACAATGGAGCTCTCAGTAGGTACAACTCTTTCCACCCCAAGAGATATTTCCCTCTATCTTGAAGACTTAGGTTGATTCTGGTTGTTAGTTCAGTCACAGTCTTCTCCCTAGGTCTGACTACATAAGTATCTAACTACTTAAAGGAGTTTAGATCTCATCAGAATTCTTACAACATATTTATTTTTGTGCCCCAAACTCCACCTATGGAAAGGTCAGTTTCCAACACCTTTTCTAATGCACACACTTCAAGAGTTAATTTGTACTAGAGTTAATATCAAAATGAAATATCTTGGTTTAATATCAATATATTTTGCTCTACCTGAACCAGAATGGTGTTCATTTTGTCAGCTTGTGAAAGTTTTCAAAATTTTAAATATTGAGATCCATGAAGGATTTTGTTTTGCTTTCATAGAATGGTGTAGGAGGGCTCAATCATTTCTCTTGCTGACCAAATCCACAGACAGCTCAGAGATCTTTACCCCAGTAAAACTCTCAGAATAGTTTATAATATTAATTTCCATATATAAATAAAGCTCTCCCAAGAGCCCTCAGCTCCTATAGCAGACAGAAACCTTACCTCTTCTCTCTTTCTGCTTATTCTACCCTCCTTTCTTTTCCTGTGCCTTTTGTATTTAGTGGCCTAATTAGCTCTTAGTACTCCTTGGCCCATCAATTAGTCACAGCTCTTCTTAATGAGGTTTGCTCTGAAGTAATTAATTAGGGTTGTAATGACCAGAGAATAGGATCAGTTGTTGCCCAGCACTCAGATGGGGAAAACCTGTCCTACTTTGTTGGCCATTAAAAAGTCACTATTTGTCCAGAAGTGAACAAAACATGACCATCAGTTTTACAAAGCATCCTTGCAGAAGTTCATTCTTCATAAGAAACTGTCTCATAAAAACACTCAATAAAAGACAGAATTGAAAGTACCAATATATGTCTATCAAAGTAATATAAAAGCATAGGACAAAGTTCCTGTCACCATTTCACAATCTTTGTTAAATCAGCTCCAGCTGATGACATATCTGGGAATTTGGGGTCAGAGCTATGGAAAACCCTACACAGAAACATCGAGTCTAATTGTTTCTTGTCTGTTGATATCTAAACAAAGTAATTTTCAGAAAACAGTGAATAATTGTTGCTTACAAAAATCTGAAGAATACAAGGACATAGTTCAGTGGTTTGAGCATGGGCCTGGTAAACTCAGGGTTCTGAGCTCAATCCAGAGGGGGCCATTTAGTGATCTTGGACAGACAGACTTAAAAGTGGGAGGGGAAAGGAGGGTGCTTGGTTCTGACAGAGGTCTGGTCCCTTCCTGTTCTATGTCATGTGTATCTCCACATAGTTAGAAAACAACCAAGAAAAAGCTTTATATCCCAGGATTTTAAGACACTTTTTTTAAGGAATGGGAGTAAAGCTGATGTGTAACACAGAAATCCTTTCTGGATACTCCTGTGGTGCTTTTGTTCTCCAGAGTTCATTCCTTAGGTCCAGTGCTACTAAACTCAACTAGGGCATGTCTCAACAATCTCCTGTTTGATATGAAAATGGGGGTGACCCAAAAACTAGTGTTAAATTCTAGCCCTCTAAATGCAGCTGAAAGATTGTCATTAATTTGAATAGGACCAGGATTTCATTTGTAATGTTCAAATCTAGTTCATGTAATTAAAGTGCACTAAATTTCAGTTAGATAAAATGTAAGGCACATCTTTCAATCAAAAACAAAGGCCATATCCTGCACAAAGCTGCCTCACCACTAGCAGCTGACAGACTAAAAAATATTATATAGGACCAGTAAGGCACTGAGGCAAATATTAAATTTAATGAACTTTAAATCATTAGACCCCCACATTGAAGTGGACCAAACTACCTAACACTTCCTGAGTGTTTAGAATCATTAAAGGGCCACAAAGACAAAGAGGAGAATACTGCAAACCTCATTGCAGCTCTTCTTAATCTAGATAATGCATCACTTTGAAGAAGCTACAGGTATTTTTTCCTGTTAGGACTAATGGCCACTGAAATCTGAAAACAAAACAAAATTCCGCAAAGATTCCAAGAACATCTTTCAAAACAAACAAACAAACCTCCCCAAAAAAACAAACAAACAAACCTGAAGTCCCACACATGTCATGCCATATGTTTATTAAAATATTACACTGTGTAACACATTGAATTCTTCCTCTTCTACTAAAATGCAACAGTACTGTTTCGCATTCTTATTAAGATGCAGCCAGATTTACAATAACATACAACATAAGCTAGCTCTAGACTTACTGCTTGTCTTGGTTTTTGAGGTCTAACATGGCAATGCATCTTCAAAAGTTAAAATTTAATTAAAAAAGAATTTCAGCCATGTTTAATGTTCTCTCTGGAGGTCATCAGGCAATTTAGCTGGGTTGCACTGAAAATATTATTTGCTACTACTGTAAAAGATTAGAGTTTCATTTAATATTTTTAAATCAATGCCAGATTTATTTTAAAATTAAAAACATATACATTAAAAATAACATTAAAATGGCATCATGCCAAAGGTGAAATTATGTCTCTGCACTAAATCTCACAGACTGATTATGAAACTAATATAGTTTCTGCATGTGCATTCGAACTTTGTATTAATCAACCATAAGTTGTTCTATTAACATAATAAAACTCAGACAAGGATGGCAGATAATGGAGAAAGCAGAGCAAATGACAAGAACAGCCAACTGGAAGCACAGCAGACAGGGCTGCCCAGTGACCTGGAAGCCCTGTCTGTTGACAAAGGGACCTCAGAATGTCCATATGGTTTTTTTGTGGAAAGAGGTGTTCTGCCTTTTGGGGGACAGGCAGAAGTCTGTCAATGAATGCATTTTTTTATGTGAACTGTCTGCGGGTTTTGTTGACAAAATACCTGTCAAACCAAATCATCTAGTGTAGATGTAGCTGATGGGTTTCTTGAGTGGGAAGGAGCATTCTGGCTTTTCCTGTAGTTTTGGGAGGGCTGAAGTTTCCACCTTGTAAGTAGCATAGATCTTAATTTGAAAGAACGGTGCAGCGAAGAAGTTTGGAGGAGAATCTTGTCTGATTTCTAACAGTTCTGTACACCTCACTGGGTTTTCTCTCTATAGTTAACACCTAGTCCTGTTTTAACAGGCAACGTAACCTAGGCCCAGAACTGAAATATTCAATGACTGTCACATTGCAAGCCCCTGAAACTATGTCTGCTCCATTGCTTTTTAAATAATAACAAAGGGATGCCAGAAATTACAAAGTAATATATAGCCTCTGTATTATTTAGCTGTTGAGAGATGGCTGTTGAAAGATGCTCTGTTAAAGAAAAAAATTCTGACTCTATGTAAAAAATGAAATTAAGATGCATTTTATGCACTATTTTTAATATTTCTCCTTTGTGCAATTTCCCTCATACTTGCAATTTGAGCGGAGTTAAGGCACCATCAGAAAATTTTCTTGCATACCATTGTTTATTTAAATTGCCACTGATATTATCAATCAGCATCCTCAGACTGTGCCTATAGTTAAACAGTAGTCCAGCCAAATAATGGTAATACTATTATCTACTTTCTTCAAAACAGATTAATATTCAGTAGCTTTTAAATTATGCCCCAGACAGAAATTCACAATCCTTTGACAAAGATGCATTCAAACAGTGTGTGTTCTGTGGTATTTGGAGAATTATAATCCTTACAGGCTCAGAGAGTAGCTATGTTTAGTCTGTAGCTTTGCAAGTAACAAGCAGTCCTATGGCACTCCAGAGATGAACAAATTTATTAGGTCAAGGTCTTTCATGGGCAAAACTCACTTCCTGTGACTAGCTGTGTGCAGTTACACAGCAGTTCAGGTAGTTTTACAAATAGCAAGTAGGGTTTGAGTAATAGACAGTGAAGACCTAGATAATATTTCAGTCTACTTCATGTGCCAAAACAATGTTCACATCCTAGTCCTAAAATGTTGTCAATCCCAGATCCATCTGTCAGGCTATACTTGCAAACACAAGAAGCCAAGGATTCAGCATTTCCAACTCTTATATACAATGGAACAATATTAGCTAGTTGAATTAAAATTCTCTCTGAAAAGTTTAAAACTACATTCCCACGCATTGCAAAATTCAAAATTTATTTCACATTGCTGGGTGCCATTATGTTAGGGATTACAATCATTTTAATTGTTTTGTTTTGCAGATTTTTTAAATGTTGCACTACAATGCAAAACTAACAATTTTGTAGAATGCCAATAAAACAAAGGAACTACCCACTGTCTCATTTCCTTTGACTTAAGGAATTCACGATAGTAGGGATGATATTTTACCTCCTTTGTGATGTTAAGGTGCCGTATAAGGAAAATTCTGAGAATCTGACTTACATGCTATTTTCAGGGACCATTGAGTTACCCCAGTGAAAATCCAATGTAAATGGTATAGGAATTATCTATTTTCCTTTCAGTAGTGCAGGTTAAACTGCTCTAGTTAGGCACTCTAGTCCAGCAACATTCATGGTCCAGCATGAGTTTAGTTAGCCAAATTTCCACTTACGTTGTGGCCAGTTTCCTGTGATCCCATAAAATTTGTTTACAGCCACCAGTTCTGGCTCTCAATGTTGTGTGTTGGCGTTAAGTTTTAATTTACCTCTAAATATCTTCTAAGAGCTCAGTAAGCAGTAAAAGTGTTGGTAATGCTGCTAGACAATATTGACTTCCCATGGCTTGGCAAATTTTCTGGTGCAGCACCAGTAAGATCCCCAGGCTGTGGGAGACCTAAACCTAGCTGCCCTAATTACAAATAAAGTATAGTACTAACTTCTGTACAAAGTAGTAATAAGAGTTGTACTATTCTCGAAAGCAGTAACAATCTTTCTATATTTCATTTACAGTAGGGTCTCAATATTCGCGAGGGTTCTGAACCCAGAACCCTCGCGAATGTTGATTTTTGCAAATGTGTGTGTGTGGGGAGTGGGCTCAGAGCCTCGGGAAGCGGTAGCATGAGTGCTCCCTGCCTTGGAGCCCCAGAAACTGGTGGCTGCAGATGCTCCCTGCCCAGGGCCCCGGGGAAGTGGCAGCTGAAGATGCTCTGGTCTCTGAGCCCCAGGAAAGCCGCAACAGCCACCAGTGTTCCCGGTCCCAGAGCCACAGGGAAGCAAGGCCACTCACAAATAACTGAATTTGTGAATGTGGCAGTCACGAATGGCGAGATCCTACTGTATTTTCTTTTGGTTGATGATTGAATAAGAAGAATTTTTAGAAACTTCCCTGTACTGTTATAAATAAGCAAATTAACTCCTTGAAGCTTTGCACACTTAAAAAATTTTTATTGGGTAAAGGCAGTCATCTTCTAATAATCATACGGGTAAAAAAATCCTTTTTCTATGGAGTTCTTTTAAAACTTACAGTAAGCTTATAGTACATATTTACAATGACTTTGTAATGTATTCTATAATCTCTGAAAGCTCCATTAGAAATTCAGCTGCATTTAATTTTAAAATCTACTTTTTCTCCAAAGTATTTGAATAAGTAATGAAGCCAAGCAATTTCATATGTCTTTATTAATGCAGTTATAAATTTGGATTTTAAGTTAAAGAGAGCTTGTATTTATTGATCATGATGCATTATGTACATGGTGGAAACTACTAAGCAGTTTTTACCTCCTGTCATTGTTCTAAATAATTCAGAAAGTAATTTCAGTTTTACTTTTCCATTAATGCTTACCCTTTTAAAATATGAAGCTGACAATGTATGCTGGATATCAGATAGTTGAGGGTACTAAATAGCCCATACTGCTCAAAGAACGTATTACCTCAGAGTTACAGATGCCTTGGAAATGGAGTTGTTCATAACTCTGAATAAGATTTATGGGATGCCCTTTGGGGCAGACTGATCAGAGTGCAGGCTCACAGCTATCTCTGCAGACTTCAGTGTCATCATGTTCTATTGGTAAGTGACTGCACTGTGTGTGGGAGGGTTCACAGACAACAGGTTCTATGTCCCGAACAGAGTGATCAGAGAGGCACTGTGGGGTGCTGCACAATCAGTGAGTATGCAGTGCAGGCTGTGGGCCTTTACCACTTAGCTGATCTTCCAAAGCATATCATGAAGACAGCAGCTTGGACTTCAGCAGCAAACACTCCAGGTCAGGTTCCAGCAAGAGCTAAGGCTGTGGCCACGCTGGGCCAAAACTTTGAAATAGCCATGCAAATGGCCATTTTGAAGATTACTAATGAGGCGCTGAATCGAATATCCAGCGCCTCATTAGCATTAGGACGCTACCGGCTGCGGCGCTTCGAAAGCGCTGCTTTCAAATACTTGCAGCTTGGCGTGGCTACATGGGGGTCCTTTTCGAAAGGACCCCGCACTTTCTGAAATCCCCTTATTCCCCTCTGCTGAAAGGAATATGGGAATTTTGAAAGGTGCCATGGCCCCGCCAAGCTGCAAGGGTTCAAAAACAGCGCTTTCAAGGCACTGTGGCTGGAAGCTTCCTCATGCTAATGAGGCACTGGATATTCAATTCAGCACTTCACTAGTAATCTTTGAAATGGCCATTTGCATGGCCGTTTCAAAGTTTTGGCCCAGTGTGGCCACAGCCAAAATTTCTTTTTCAGGTTCAGACTAAGCATGCAAGTTTATTCCTCTTCCACACTGAGGGAGGGGGAATGGCTTATGGGAAAGTAGCACAGGCCCCAGCACTGCTCTGCTCATCCTGCTGGGGCAGGGGGGCCTCACAGCTGTGCCTGTGAAATCTAGCATCTTCCCCTCCTAATGGTAATTGGCTGCTGGCCCAGAGTGCTGGGGATAGGAACCCCAAACATGCTTTCCTTTAATATGCAATGCAGGCCTAGTAGATTTTTTGTTGTTTTATTTATTTGCTTGTCTCCACTGCTACCTGTCTTCATACTTCCAATTCCATATGGTATCAGGTTGACCAGTTAATCTGTAACTCCAGGGTTTGTATCTTTGTATGGAATTTCTGTACAATCAGCATCATGTTTCTTAATGCAGATGCTTTTGAAAATTCTCTAGTAATTAGATGCTGTAATTATTTCTGTTATTCCTAGGATAAAAAAGTGCAGAGTCATTAAAGAAGATGGATGCACAATTCAACACAGAAGACTGTAGAATACACTTTTTTAGGACAAAATAACCTAAGAGGTAGGCTAATTCAATGTTGTCTCAACACTAAATATCTGGATTCAAATTACATTAATGGATGAAAAGGATGCAGTTTGTTTTCCAGAAGGCCCCATTTCTGCAATCCATCCTTATTTAGCAAACTAAATGTGCTTGACTTCAAGCATCTGCTCACATACTAATGGGACTTGAGTATGTGTTTAAATGCTTTACTTGGTTGACTCAGGGCCTCAGCCTGAATGTTTCTGCATCCTGCCAGGAACTGCCTTTAGCTCCCTGGGTCTCTGCCTGCAGCACTCCTACATCAAGTGCATCTGCTGCCCCCCATGTGCAAAGTAGCCAGTCCGCCTCCTTCAAGCTCTAGGGAGTGACTGCCACTATGGTGTGCTGCAGATCTTCTTATATGGGCCTGCTGGGCCCTGATTGGCTGCTCCTATAAGCCATTCTATGATTTTCTGCCTCCTGCACAATCTTACTAGGACTCTATCAATCTGAGAGACCAATGTGGAGGAAGGCAACCCATCATTTCATATTACAGAGATCACAGAATGGAAATTACCTTTTATTACAATTCAGGAAAGATTTTTATTGATTATATCTCTTATTATTCATCTTAAAACAAGGGGATGTCAATTATACTCAGGGCCATAACTTTCCATTTGACACCTTTACTCTCTTCCTATAAACTCTGATTTGAAGAGGGATCAGGAGACATATCTTGCACCTGAGAGCCCTCTTACTTAAAGTTGTTTACTTAAAGTCTTTCCTAAACTTAGTACCAATCTTGAAACTGATGAGGAAAAGAGATTTTAAGATTTCTTTGACATCTCAAATTTTTCTAGACCAATTCCCATATAGTTGGTACTGCATTACATGAACATTTGTCAGGGTAGCAGAAGAGAAGGGATGAGGTTATTTGCCTCCTTTGCTTCAGGTTAGAGCCCATGAATTGAACAGACTTCATAGGTTAGAAACAGGATATTTCCCCCTCTTTTGCCAAGCAGAGGATAAATGATATGCAATGGATATATATTGCGCCAGGGGAGGACTGGGAGGGGAGATTATCATCTTTAAGATCACATGTTCCTTCTCTGTGCCCCTGAGATTCACCATCCCATTTGAGATATACTGAGACTCCAAGTAAAGGCACTGCAGCTGTGCCTGTCCCTCACACAGAACTCAAGAGATGGAGAGGATTTTTGAACCCTTCCCACTTTCCTGTGCACCTATGTAAGGATCAGTGCAGTGTAGCCCTTTGAGAATTACCAAGCTATTTCAACAAAACAAAGCAGCAGAAATGTAGTACTTTAAAGACTAACAAAATGATTTATTCAGTGATGAGCTTTCATGGGACAGACCCACTTCTTCAGCTGCTGTTACTATTCAAGCTATTTCAGAGGTTTTCCTGATATTTCAAAGATTAGTTGATACACAGAAAGATGTTCTCTCTCCCCATACCCAGCACAAGCTACTAGTTTAGTTGTCGTTGCAATATACCTTTCTTCAAATAAATTCAGAAAGAGGATTAAGGCTAATTCCCTACTGACCAGGCTCTGAAGTTACTAACTAAAATTCACAGAGGCCAGCCCAAGTTTCTAGTATACAACCTGTAGAAGTGGCAGTATGATTTTTTTCTGAGAATAAGAGTGGTGTAGGGGGTGGGGGTAATGACTGTAATGAAAATGAGGAGTGATAGAAAATTAAAGCAGTCTCTTGAAAGCCTTAAATTTGTCATCTGTTTTCTCAGCTGCTTTATTTCCATAACCTCTAGAAATAATGAGTGAGTCTTTCTTATTTTTCTGCTGTTCTGGTACAGCACTAATAGCTGGTTAAAAGCTTTATTACTAAAATACATTATTCCTAGCATATGTTAAATTTCTACCCTAACTGAATAGTTAAGCTGCAGTCTAACAAATTCTGTGCTACAATATCTTTTCACATGTACCACCCAGAACTAGGATATTGAGTAAATACATTTTCAGGATTGGAATATTTTACAACTTCCAGCACTTTTGAAGCAACAATCATTTCAGTTTATATGTATTATTTATTGAAGTAACTTCTCACTGTTTTTCATACAAGGTAATTAAAGTTGATCAAAACCTTTGCATATACACTTTAATTAAAAATATTATTATACATTTATACTGATGGATGTAATTGTTTTCTGTATGAATTAATTTAGATAAAATAACCAAATATTTCTCAGACAAAATGAACCAATATAATATGCTTGGGACACGGGAGTTCTTAGGAATTCTTTCAGTATCACTTACTGAACAAACTCAGTACATGTAGTCTCCATAAAAATGTATCCAGCTTATAATTTCCTTTGCAGTTGTGTAGCCCACGTGAGCTCTAGATCTAGAGCAACTGGTGTATACTCCAGGCGTGGGAGTCCCTACAAAAATGCAGCATCATAAAAGCAATTTCAGTATTATAAAGATGTACAAACATACCCCTCCCCCTAACCTGAGATGGAGTCTGTGACTACATCTGAAGTATTACCCATGAATACTGACAACTCCACTAGGAATTGCATAGAATCATAGAATGCTAGAAATGGAAGTGACCTCAAGGGCTCATCAAATCCAGTCCTGTGCACTCACTGCAGGACCAACCACCATCTATCTCATCCCTGACAAATGCTTATCTGACTTGCTCTTATATATCTGCAATGATGGAGATTCCACAACCTCCACAACCAATTTATTCCAGTGCTTAGCCACTGATGACAGTTAGGAAGTTTTTCTAATGTCCAAATGGAAGTGGGGACCTTCAGTTGCTTGCCAATCACTCCTACAGTGGCAACTGGAGCCCATTGTCTGGCCACTTCCTCAGTGGCAAAGAGGGAACCCAAGCCAACCGACTAATTCAAGTCCCAGCCAGGGTCCCTTTACATGGCAATCACTTGCAGCATCCTCTCTGATTCCTCAGCACCTTTCCATGGGCCACTTCTCCGTGGCCCCAGTCCCTCCTTTGCCTTCATCTCAGGGTCTCAGCATTCTGGCCTTAGCACTCAGTCCTGAGTTGCCTTTTTCTCACTGGGGATATGTCTAGATTACAGTGATTTCTTGACAGAAGCTTTTGTTGGAAGACATCGTCCAACAAAACTCCTGTTGACAGATCACAGCCAAACTGCCAAGCAGGTTGCAAGAGGGATCTGCTCTGTCGACAGAGAGCAGACGGACTGCCTGGCTGCTATACAGACAGAATGGACCACTGGAAGCAGACCAGACAGTGTCTTGGAAGCCCTTTCTGTTGACAGAGGACTCCCAGGAAACTCCAAACTGGCTTTCTGTTAACACATCTCTGTTGGCACAGGCATTAGGCTGAATAGGGAGTGGGATATGGCTGTCGACAAAAGTGCTGAGTTCTGTTAATTTACTGTGGACAGAACACCTTGGGAATCTGGATGCTTCCTGCATTTTGCTGACAAAACCCTCTAGTGTAGACATAGCCTGGGTCTCTGCCTACAGCAGTGCTCTGTCCAGAGTGCTTGCTGCCCTCTGCCTGCAAGGCAGACAGTACTCTTCCCTCAAACTTCAGGGCATAACTGAGGCTGATGGGCTCAGGAGATCTTCTTGTATGGGCCTTCCTAGATGGCAGGGCTGCTCTATAAGCCCTTACCTGACTGGATGCCTCCACTGCAGCATCTCTTGGGCTCTATTAACCTCTGAGACCCCAGTGTGGGTCAGACACCCTAACACAACCCCTTATAAAAGAATGCACAGCCCAACCATTAAAATGTGTTCTGCGATCAAATCATACCACTTAAGCATTACCCCACCGTAGACATATCCTACACATTAACGCTTACATTTGCATTAGGACATGTAGCAAGAGGGAACAATGCTTCTCCTTTGTATCCCCTTTGGGCCTGATCCAAAACCTATTGAAGTGGTTGGTAGATTCTTCATTAACTTTAATGCACCTTGCTTTTGAACTTCTATGCTCTATACAACACCATATAGTAAACCAGTTTTTATATTTTGCCATGTTCCATACCGGTTATGACTTTGTTCTATGCTACGTCTAATTGTTGCTGACTTGGAGCCTAGCATTCACAGCATCTTCAGAAAAGCTTGCTGCTAGCAGGTCTAATAGATTTATTTTAATGCAGACTGTAGTGTTGCTGGGAAATTGAAGCTGCTGTTAAATGTTCAGAAAAGTAGTGCAGCACTTGTTATTAGCAAACAGCTAAATGCACTACTGACATCTGTTTGATATCCTCATCTCCAAAGAGAACATGAATCTATAGACAAAAAGGCTGCTGCTCAGCTTTACTGTCAACTTACCATCCAAGAGCTGTCATTTGGCGTATAGCCTTGAAATGCCTATATAGTATACTCTAGCTATAACTTGTAAATTGCAGTGCCTCAAACATGTATCTGATGAGAGCAAAGACAGAAACAGGAAGAGTCAGAGCCTGTAGCAGAAATTCTTCACTTGCTAAGGCACAGATGGTTAGGCATGCTGAATATCTGCTGAGCGCTTTTAAGTTAATGGTTGTCCCCTTAGATTTAGCTTATAATTACAATCATAACTATGCTGTTATATATTTCATAAGCTTCCCTAGTCTATAGTTTACTGACTAGATAGTGAGACTACATCTTTTCTGGTAAAACCTATGTAACAAAATTGCCCACAACTGAAGCAGTACTGAAAATATACATTTTCACAGTTTTCTATGCAATTTGAAACTCTGTAATAATGCCTTATACCATGCAAACCCAGAGTGACATAGAGGTCAACAGACTAAGCACAAGTGGAAAAATGAACGTACACAGGTACAAACAAGATCAGTATTCTTTCCTTAGTAACTGATGCACATAATAGAGTACCCATTTTGTATAATCTTGTTGTGTTTTGAATGTCATATATACATAGCAAATACCCACCCTGTGAATCTTCAACCTTATACGGGATATATAGTTATAATAAAAATCAGTCTTAGACTTCTAGTTTTCTTGGCTGATTTCTTGTAATCGGCCACGATGTAACTAAAAAAAGATTGTAGCATTGTACTGAGCTCCCCAGAATCTTGTCACAGCAAGCTATTTTTATTATTTAAGAGAATGCATCAGAGCTGATAATTCAGTCAGATGCAGTAAAACTTGATCTTCCTATTGTATTTCAATTCCTAAACCACAAATTTCTTACTGGTTCAGATGATGTATTTCAATAGCATTTTTTACTAAATATCATCTGAAAGGTTTAGGACGTAGTGTATTGAAAAGCATTGTGAAAGACCCAAAATGTATTATACATGTAAAAGTTTAACATGGGCTTAAATGTACATAAAAGTTTCCAATATGACCTTGTCAGAAAATGTAGAAGTAGTCCTAATCTGAAATAGTGTTTTGTCACCTAAAAGGAAGCTTCTGTTTAACTCTCCCTGGGTGTGTCTACAGTAGCCAGCTACTTTGAAGTAGCTGGCACAACGTCGAAATAATACACGTCGTGTCTACACGTGCCATGAGCTATTTCGTTAGGTGGCGAGACGTCGAAATTGCTATTCCAATGCGAAGATGGGATTAGCCCCTACTTCGACGTTGAACGTTGAAATAGGGCATGTGTAGACGATCTGCATCCCGCTACATTGAAATAGCAGGGTCCTCCATGGCAGCCATCAGCTGAGGGGTTGAGGGATGCTCTGTCCAGCCCCTGTGGGGCTCTATGGTTGCTGCGTGCAGCAGCCCTTAGCCGAGGGCTTCTGGTTGCTGCTGCTGCTGCAGCTGGGGCTCCATGCAGCATGCATGGGGTCTGCAACCGGTTGTCGGCTCTGTGGATCTTGTGCTGTGCGGAGCGAGTGTGTCTGGGGGGGGGGCCTTTAAGGGAGCAGCTTTGGGCTTTGCTGACCCCTTATTTTGATGGGGAGAGCTTGTGTGTGTGGACGCTCCGCATTTGCTTCCGGGGCATCTCCTTTCGATGTTCTCTGTCTCTACTTCGACGTTGAATGTCGATGGCGCCAGCCCTGGAGGATGTGTAGACGATACGTGTTGAAGAAGCCTATTTTGATGTTATGTTGAAATGGGCTACTTCAACATAGTGTGCTAGTGTAGACGTAGCCCCTATGTGAAATGTTTACTGTGTTTGTGTATGTGTGTGCACCCATGTGCAAACCTGCAAGCATTCAATCTTTTCCCAAACTCAAACAATAGAACACTAAATAGAACATTGTGTCTGAGTCCTCCTTTGCCTAACTAATCAATGCCATAGGGTTCCTTAGTTCCCTCTAACAAAGAATGTATATGTGGCAGAAGACACTGCTTCAAGTGCAAGGTATTATTTTTGAAAACAAGGAATCTCAATCCTACTTGCTTTGGGCATTACCCATCTTCCTGAATTTTTATGAAAAGTGGTGTATTGATTCCAAGAAAAGAAAAAGAAAACGCAACAAATCAGGAGGTTGGGCTTATTTTAATTGATTTATACTGCAATAGCCATCCCATCTAACTCTAACTCTGTGTGTCATTTTTTTTTCTTTTTGTTATAAAGGTCTGTGATTTGGTCAAACTGTGACAGTAAACAAGAGTTTTTTTCCCCTGGCAAAGGTGTATTAGTTATATTAGAGTGGATGCTTTGGATGTTCTTATTTGTCTTGTATGGGATATTGAAGTTCATACACCAGGATATTGTACTGGGGGAAGGAAATCAGGAGGGTTTCATCAATGTTACTTTATTTACACAAATGATTTCTACACATCTGGTCCAAAATTTGGTTGAGGCTCTGAACTCAATGTGATGGCACTTCTGTTTGTCTGTGACATGATCACTTGTGAACCTGACAGCTGATCAACTGTAAAATTCTGTGGTAAGATCTAGGTATTTATGGGCAGACCCCTACTGATTTTGGTGAATACTAAAAATCCTAATTTGTATTGTTGTAAATGAGAAAAAAAGCAGAGCCACAGAGTGCCCCATCTGCAGGAAAAGGGATCACTCTGGTGCCCTTTGACTCTGCCTACAGAGATCCCAGTCAGCACCATAATATTGCCCTCGAATGCTAAGTTTGTCTAAGTATTTGCTAGAGTATATAACTTGCTATAGTATATAACTAGCAATTTGACCCAGCATTGCTAGGGTATTTAAGTGAAGTAAGCTTTTTTTTTCCCCCCAGCCCTCTCCCCTCCCTCCCCGTGCTGCTGGGCCAAGAAAGAAAACAATATCTCAGCCCTGGCCATGGCTTTCCTCAGCCCCAGCCCAGCAGGAGTCGGGGGAGGTATAGCTGGGGACACAGCTATTTTTCTGGCACAGCAGTAGTGTGGGTCCTGGGAGCCAGGGCTGTGGTAAAGAGCTGTGGCTCTGGCACAACTGCAGAGAGGAGGGCTATTTTCCCTGGCCCTGCAAAGAGCAACAAGGAGGGCCTGCCTGGGCTTGGGATGGTTTTCCCAGCCCCCGCATGAGCTTGGAAGCAGGGCTGGGGTTTATGGCCAAAGTGCCTGGGGGGGTGTAATTTTGTGGGGGAGTTGTGGGGGAGGGGCAGGAGGGCTCTCCCTGCATGTAGTTGTGGCCAAGTGCTGGGGGCATGTAGGAAGGCACTTCTGTCCTGGCAGGGCAGAGAGCCCTGTTGCCACGTGGTCACTATTTTCCTGCTGTTGGTGCCCCCAGTGGTCACTGTGAAGTATGGCTGTTCCCTGCACTTGCTGCCCCCAGTGGTGAGTCTGAAGTATGTCGTCCCTCCTCTCGGTGCCCCTCCTTTTACATGTTCTGGGAAATCCTTGGATTTCAGGCATTTCCCACTTTCCAGACACAACAAACCCCTGCTCTTGGTTTAAGTTAGGGTAAGAGGAAGCAGCATGCAAAATTCTATGGTCATAACTCTTATGGTTTAAGTGGAGTTCTTGAACAAATATAGCAAAGACAGAGGAACAGACACACTATAAAATATATAGGAGATTGCTAATGTTCTTTGCCAGATTACTCTGGAAACAATGGACCTGGAATAAGATGACACAGTCTAGGATTCTTATAAATATAACAAAGTTGGCAACTTCTTTCCTAGTTGTTTCATAGTATTCAATCCTGACTGAAATATATAACAGGCTTTAAAAAACACACACACACCAAAGAACAAAAATGTGATGTGCAAAATAGATGATACAGTGTAAGGAATTTGTTTGCAATTCGTGGGATACTCCAATATTAATAAATGATGATAGTGAAAATAATGATCATGAAAGATAAAAGGAATGACAGGGTAAAGTTTCACTGCGCTCAAGATGTCCTTTCTTCTCAGACCTCTGAATAAATTAGTCCTTTTACAATTATTAGAGCGGTAGCTGTGTTAGTCTGTATGTTCAAGAACAACTAGAAGTCCTGTGGCACCTTGTAAACTAACAGATATTTTGGAGCTTCTGATGAAGCAGGTCGTTGCCCACGAAAGCTTATGCTCCAAAGTATCTGTTAGTCTATAAGGTGCCACAGGACTTCTTATTGTTCCTTTTACAATGTAACCTTTCAATACCCTGTTACAAACTTATTTTAGTATACTTATCAGTAGTAAATAATCACACCCCAAAGAAAAGGCAACATTGGAAAGTGATTGTTTAGTTTTGAAGACCTTTCTTCAGTTGCTTATTTTTTTTGCATATCACAGGGCACTACACTGAAGTAGCCAGCAGAGAGTCTCCACACATTTTTCCTTACTTTGAAGTTAATTTTGAAGTACGGAGCCCAACTTCGAAGTCCCTACTCCATTCCCGGGAGTGGAGTAGTGTCCTACTTCTAAATTTATCTTCAAAGTAGGGTGTGTTTAGATGCTCAGCTTCGACTTTGCTTACTTCAAAGTAAGTTGTTGTACTTCAAAGTAAGCAACTTCTAAGTTATTTTTGTAATATAGACACAGCCATACAGTCCTATGCATTCTGTCTCAAGAATATTTTCACTATGGTGAATAGTTTAAAACATAAACTGTTAGTAGTTATGAAGGAAATTGAGTGGCTCCAGGGATTGCTAATAGGTTAGATAGAACATTTGATTTCTAAGTTGTGAGTTCAAATACAGTCACACTGTCTTATATATGAAATTAATGGTTCATTTCATTCCATTGTAGACAGATTCCACAAATCACTTCCATATTTGCCAGAGTTACTAATAATCTAAACAAAAGGACAAAGAACTAAATTTCTTACATGGGGACATTTTCACTACTATTGTGTGCAACACAAATGAACAAAGAACCTTTCACAAACTAGTTTAGTGGAATGTTGCTTGAGTGCTACGTACATGTAAAACTAGTGGGCAAAATTTCTCATGTATAGTTCCAATACATCAGTGAAATTCTGCACCAAATTAATATGCTCTCTTGATTGCAATGTGCCATGTGAGACATAAAGAGTTGGGGAACTTCCTGTGATTTGCACATGGAAATGTAAAATTCTTTTGATTTCAATTAGTTGATGGAGAGACAATCCACATCTTTTGCTAGATTTCATAGTAGAGCAAATCACATATGATGAATTGTACTACAGAACATTGACTAATGGTTTGTTGGAGGTATAACGATAGTAATAATAACCCTAAAAAACTTTTGGATTGACTGCTTACCTTGGCGAGTACTAAGAAAATAAATAAGGACGTGCATACATCTTAGAATTTCTAGGCTCTGCATAGTATAAGCAGACAATAAAAATGAGTAAGGGGACTCATACTTCTAAGTAAATCTCCACACTGAAGATTTTTATGGTAATTTTACCAGTTTAGTTTTGTATACTAAACAAAAGATTAAAAGATTTGAAAAGTAAACTTCAGAAGAAAATTAAATCTGAATTATTGTTCTAGTCATTGAGAATGACATTTTGTTCTGTTTCAGGACATACTGATCACTGATTATTTAACAAGGGAAATAACTCTCCATGATGGATGACTTATTGATGATATATGCTCTGTCTTCTGCAATAAACGGATTGTTTACCTACCTACAGCAAAAGAAGTAGTTCTCACTAAAGTCAATTGATGTTTTTTGCATTGACTTCCAAGCGAGCTGGTTTGGGTCTATAGAGCAGATTAAAAAGTAAAATGAAATTGAATTTTGATGTGCTAAACTTGATTTATAAAAAAAAAGCACAAAAGAGAAGAAAAACTGTGATTGATGAATGGGGGTTTCAAAACCTGCCTTTGTTTACCTAAAATTAATGTATCAAGATAACACTACAACCTCAAACAAAGATACATCCAATGAAAGGGAAAAATGATATAACTGTAGGATTTTATAGTGCAGTTCTGTCGCTGGACAACTGGTGATTAAATGCTTAGTAATTAGTTCATCCAGACTTAAAGGACACCATAAGTGTCCCTAGTTGCTGGATGTCTTTCAAACATAAGTCTTGTATAGTTTCTAATCCTGGAAACACTTATGCCCATTGGTAAAGTTAAGGCACTTTGTTTGTAAACTGAACAAAAATCCTGTGTTCCTTTATACAAAAAGGACAAAGCTTTCAGACAAAAGGCAAAAATCCTTCAGGTTTTCTGAAATTAATTTACTGAGTTGTTGCCAACATCAATTTTTTTCACCAACTTCTAAACCTTCAATATGTTTGTGCCAATCAAAATATATTTAATAACATAATGAAGCAATCAAAATCTAAAACACAGAAAAGAACAGCTCTGAGACTATGTATTTTCATCACCAGGACTAGTGAATTAAGTAGTTTCAACTCATTTTTCAAGGGTCTGATTATAAGAAAATAAATCACTTCAAGTTATTTACACTTTTAAGAGTATTATAAAATGGGAATTGCCATAATTCATGAGAAAAGTGAAGATTTGAGATTAAGACATTGGGCCTGATTCACTGTTGCCTCCAATCAATTGTAGACATTTACACCAGTGTAATATGAAATTACGTGTTAAATGTTCCTCTTTTTATCAAACAGTAAAAGCCAGTGGATGGTTTAGTGATACTGTTCAATAATTCCATGGGGAGGACAGTCTATAATTCACAGCACATAGAAGGTGGTTTTGGCTATGTGGTAGTTGTAATGGGAGGCTTGTAGCTGTGCATTCATATGGGCAGAAAGTCCCAATGTAGATGTATCACAGTAGTGTAAAATTGAGCACGTACAGCAGAGCTGACAGCCACCACAGACCCGCGGGCAAGGTGTGTGTGGGGGCCTGGCTCCACACCCCCAAAGGGGTAGAGCTTTGGGTGAATGGAACAGGGCGAAGGGCAGTCAGCCCTTAGTGCTGTCTGGATCATAACACAGACCACCCCTGCCCCCAGGCCCTCAGAAGCTGCGTGGAGCACAGGAGTGATACTCCCATGGCATTTCAAAGGGGCCTAGATTTCTTGGCCATTGCCACTGCAACAGCTGCGGTAGCTGGGAATTCTAGGCCTTTGAAATTCTGGGCCTCTGCGAATTTGCCCCCTCCTTCCTCACTGTCAGTAGGCCTGATCACATACAGTGGGAAATGAATAAATTGCCCTGGTGCAAGATCTACTTTGCACTTATGCAGACTGCCTATACTTAGGTTTTGCATGATTAACTATACATCAATGGAACTGGTGCAATTTTCCCTAGCCAAGACAACCTACTGCCTTACACCATAAGAAAACGGAAGCTAGAAATGCTTCAGAGTCTAAATGTTCTTTCTCTTGAGAGGTAGGTGAGAAGGACTGATACATTGCCATTCAGAAATATTCCTTTTGGAAATTTAGAGCACCAAATTAATCAGTTACAAGGCACTGAGCTGCGTGTACAGCTAGACATTTGGCTGTCACCAAGCGGGGCCTTGAGATGAGCACTCAGACCTGAGGGTTACATCTACATGAGAAGCTTTTGTCAACAGAAGTCACTTTGGAAGGGATTTCCCGGCAAAACTTCTGTCGACAGATCACATCTAAACATAAAATCAGATTGAAAGAGCAATCTGCAGTGTTGACAGAGCAGCCAGATTGCCTGGTCCTTCCCTCAACAGAACGGCTGACCAGAACCTCTACAAACAGAGCTGGAAGCCCTGTCTGTTGATAAAAGAGCCCCAGAGTGTCTACATGGCTGTTTTGTTGAGAAAACACTGTTAAGGGAGCAATTATACCTGAGCGGGGAGATGCATAACGCTGCAGTGGCTGTGCCAGGTGTTGTCAACAAACTGCACATGCTCCCTGGGTCTTCACAAGAAAAGCTCAATTTTGCTGGAAAAAGCCTCTCATGTAGACATAGCCGAGAAGAGCAGAGGCTCAAACAGGAATATGGAGAAAAAATAAACAATTGCAAATTGAAATCCATATGGTCTGTTCATAAAAATAAGGTTATCATATATATTAAAAAAAAGAGGACACCCCTGAGAGGGAGAGTATTAGTTGCTGCCAATTCACGTAGTACTAATGTGTTATAGTATATATAGTACGTTAATACATCATGAGTTGGTAGCAACTGATACAGATACACTCCCTCTCAAGGGTGCCCTCTTTTTTGAAAGATCAAATATGGTATCCCTAATAAAAGGCAGCTTGTAGTATTCACAAAAGGGTAATTAGAACCTGTGCAAAACATGGTAAGAAATTGGGATTTACTGGATACTGCTATAGCTGATATGTGTCATCTAATGGTTTAAGCATCAAAAGAATCCTCAGCTGCACAGAGTCAAGATTAGGACTTGTTAGTAAATAATCTCCACTTGTGACAGTGACATGTAAGTCATGGACTACACCATCTTACTTGTGTTAAATGAATTTTGGTTATTCTCCTGATTACTATTGCTGCAGCTGGCAAGACAAGTTTGCTAGTTGAGCCTTAAAATCCTGTTCATTAGGCTTCTGCATGACTTTTAAGATGGAAGAAGTGGAAATAAATATCTAGTATTATACTGCCTCTGTTTCATCATTCACAAAGAAGCCAGAGATGATTGCTGGGATAAACAACTTATAAAAATAAAATTCACATCATATCCAACTACTATAATTGAAATAGCACTGTAGAGTCAGAAGGGTGATGAAATGTGATGTCTAGCTCCACTATACCCAGAAACAGAACAGAATGCTGTAAAGTAGCCATAGCTGAAAAGTTAAAAAACAAGGCATGTAAATTTAAGAGATGTAGACAAAAATATACAGTCAGGCAACATGGGAAACTGACATTCAAAAAAGAGATCTAATACTCTGAGCATAAGACTGGAATTCCTCTGCTTCAATCCAGCTCCCTGTGTGAGTACGGGAGAGTGACTTAATCTTTACCTTACCTTTCCTGCATGTGAGATGGACACAACAAATGGGAGACTGAGAAGGCAATTGTATGGAGACTGGGATTTATTTGAAACCTATTTGCATTTTGTGCAGTTTTTTTCTGTTATTGAACTTTTCCCTTTACATTCTGATTCAGTTACATGAAGAAAGATGGTCTTTGTGCTAAAGGGATGCCTGTCCTATAAGACAGGAATAACAGAACAGTTCTGAAAGCTACTCTAGGAAAGAGGCCACTCTAACTATTGTACACATTCAGAGAAATCCTGCCCTTAATGAAGTCAGTGGAAGTATTGCCATTGATTTCAGTGGGGACCTTAGCTCACACAGGCTACGTCTACACGTGAAGCCTACATCGAAATAGGCTATTTCGATGAATAACGTCTACACGTCCTCCAGGGCCGGCAACGTCGATGTTCAACTTCGACGTTGCTCAGGCCAACATCGAAATAGGCGCAGCGAGGGAACGTCTACACGTCAAAGTAGCACACATCGAAATAGGGATGCCAGGCACAGCTGCAGACAGGGTCAATGGGCGGACTAGCGCTTCCGGGGCAACAGCTAGCCGCTCCCTTAAAGGGCCCCTCCCACATACACTCAGCCTGCACAGCACGCGGTCTGAGGAGCCATAGGCACACAGACCCCGGGCGCCGCAGTCATGGACCCCCAGCAGCAGCAGCAGCAGCAGCAGCAGCTAGAGGTCCACCCAGCCCTCCCGGCAGGAGCAGGGCTTGCCCTGGCTCATGCCATGTGGGAGGCAGCTGACTACCTTCTTGCCCCAGGGAAGGAGATGCCCCCAGGGCAGCAGGGCTCAACCCCTACCCCTGCAGCACCCCGCTCCACCCCCCGCCTCACACGCCGGCGGCTGTGGAGCTACCCCACCAGCACCGACTGGTGGGAGCGGCTGGTGCTTGGGGAGTGGGACGACGACCACTGGCTCAGAAACTTCAGGATGACCCGCCAGACATTCCTGGAGCTGTGCCAGTGGCTCACCCCCGCACTCAGGCACCGGGACACTGCCATGCGGCGTGCCCTCCCTGTGGAGAAACGGGTCGGCATTGCTGTCTGGAAGCTGGCCACTCCGGACAGCTACTGATCCGTGGGGCAGCAGTTTGGTGTGGGAAAGGCCACCGTCGGGGCTGTCTTCATGGAGGTAAGAGAACCCACAGGGGCAGGGCAGGGCGGCCAGGGCAGGGCGGCCAGGGCAGGGTAGGGCAGGCCAGGGCAGGGCAGGGGGGCCAGGGCAGGGCAGGGGAGGGCAGTCCAGGGGGGCCAGGGCAGGGCAGGGCAGGGCCACGCACACCCTGCTCACCCCTCATTGGGGCTGTCCCATGTGCTTTCTCTGCAGGTCGTGCGTGCCATCAACGCCATGCTCCTGCACAGGCTCGTGAGGCTGGGGGACCCACATGCCACTGTCGCCGCCTTTGCCACCCTGGGCTTCCCCAACTGCTTCGGGGCTCTGGATGGGACTCACATCCCCATCCGCGCCCTGCATCACAGTGGAGGACGATACCTCAATCGGAAGGGCTACCATTCTGTCGTCCTGCAGGCCTTGGTGGACAGCCGGGGACGTTTCCAGGACATTTACGTGGGCTGGCCTGGCAGCACCCACGACGCCCGGGTTTTCCGGAACTCGGGCCTGTGCCGCCGGCTGGAGGCGGGGACCTACATCCCCCAGCGGGAGATCCCTCTGGGGGACACCACCATGCCCTTCTGCGTCATCGCAGATGCGGCATACCCCCTCCGGCCGTGGCTCATGCACCTGTACATGGGCCATCTCTCCGCTAGCCAGGAGCGCTTCAACGAGCGCCTGAACCGTGCGCGCCAGGTGGTGGAGCGCTCATTTGGTCGCCTCAAGGGACGCTGGCGATGTCTCCTGACCTGCCTGGATGCGGGCCCCAACAACATCCCCCAGATTGTGGGTGCCTGCTGTGCCCTGCACAACCTCGTGGAGAGCAACGGGGAGACCTTTCTGCAGGGCTGGGCCGCGGAGGCCGGCAGGGCACACGTGCAGCCACCTGCTGCCCCCAGTCGGCAGGTGGACCCAGAGGGGACCCGGGTCCGGGAGGCCCTGAGGGCCTACTTCGACCAACAGGCCGCGGGGTGAACTCTGCCCAGGCCCCCTACTGCCCACCCCTTCCTCCCCCACACTCCTGCCCCAACGCCCACACCATGGAGCACCCCACCGCCCCCCCCTCCCACTTGTCCTGGACAAATGACAGCACGAACGTGTGGGTGAACGTAAACTTTTTTTTCCTCTTTACGAAACCTTTTTTTTTTTTGTAAATAAATAAATATGTGAAACAGAAACCAAAAAGGTGGGACAAACGTTCAACAAAAGCAAGATGTGCACAAATAAAACAATATGCAACAACAAAGCAAAGAAGTGTGCGCCATCAACAAAAAAGAAAAGCAGGGAGGAGAACGGGGAGAACTATTTACATGGGGGGGACGGGGCAAACGGGGGCACCAAAAACAAACAATCAAACTATATACAACAAGGGCGGGGCCACGTCCCGGGCCCCTCGCCCCTAGAGCCCAGCACTGGGCGTGCCCGGCCGGGAGCCCCGCCGTGCCTGCAGTCGGGTCCGCGGCTGGGTGGGAGCGGGCTGGACAGGAAGGTACCGGCACCGGCGAGTCTCAGGGGGCTCCAGGGGTCCCTCGGCGCTGTGGCCCTCGCGGGTGGGTGGTGGGGCGACGGCGGACGGCCCGGCGACGGCTGGAGCAGCTGGTGGTGGGGCTGCAGGAGCGGGCATGGTGGGCGATGGCTCGGCCGGCGCGGCATGGGGGGCCAGGTAATCAACCATCCGGTTGAATGTCTGCATATAGGCCCCCCATGCCTCCTGGCGCCAGGCCAGCGCCCGCTCCTGCAGCTGGAGGTGCTGCTCTGACACCTCCAGCTGCTGGCGGAGGATGGCCAGCAGCTGGGGGTCCGTTGCCGCTGGCGGTAGTAGGCGCGGGGTCCGCCATCTTGCCCTCCACGGGGCCGGTCGTTCCTCGGCCGAGGGGCTGCCCTGGAGCGAGGGTCCCGGAGGGCTCTTCGGGACAACCGAGGCCTCGCCGGCGCTCTCTTCCGGTCCTTCAGATGGTGCAGGTGCAGGTGCAGGACACAGGAGAGGAGGGGGGAAAGAAGAATGGAGACAGGCATTAGTGTGGGCCCCGAGCCGTGGCCTTTGTCCCCCCCGCCCTGTGCTGCAGGTTCCCCATCCCCGTCCCCGGGAGATGCTGCTGTGATGGATGCGGTTCAGGGGTCCCCCTGCCCTGCACCCCGTCCCCTGGTGGGAGCGACTCTCACTTCACCCCGCAGGGTCTGAGAGCAGGAGAGCTTTCTTAGGCCACAGATGGCCAGTTTCTGGCAGGAGTGACAGCACCAGCTGTTGGAAGAGACAGTCCTTCCAACCCGTCGTGGGGAGAAGACCCCAAGGGGGGCCCCTCTGGGATGCAGCTTTCCCCCTCCTCTGGCTGGCTGCCTACCAGCTCTCCCTTCCCCTAGCCTCTACCTGTGGCCCCCGCCCTCGCACCCCAATTCCAAGCCAGCTCAGCTCCTCGCTCCTGTTTGCTCAGGGCAGAGGTGTCACCTGCCAGCTGTAGCGCCAGGATCCTCCTTTGGCCCTGGGAGCTCCTCGGCTCCTGTGGCTCATATGTAGCCTGAGTCTCCCTTTGGCACTCCCCTCACTCCATCACATGCTGCTGCTGCGGGGTGTCCCACCCCCTCCGCCCGGGGGCCCCTCGAGGTTCTGCTCCCCCCTGGCCCGGGGATGGGGCATGGCACTGTCATGCATGTTGGGGGGGGGCACGGGCTGATGGCTGCAGTGCTGTGAGGGCCATGGCCCTGGTGTCCTTGGGGCCATGGCCATGTGAGCGTGTGGGGGGCCCTGGACACATCTCTGTTACCCCCGCCCTTCCAGCCCTGGGGTGTCCACCAGAGAGGGGTACCTACCTGTGGGTCCGCTCCCATGGTCCGGAGATCCCCGGGGGTCGGAGGCCCTGCTGCTGCTCCGGGATGGCAGGAGGAGGATCTGCAGGCTGGATTCTGCAGAGGAGGAGCCTCCCTCCTCCTCCTTCTGCAGCGATGTCCCGGGGATGGCCTCCGGGGGGGGCCCCGGGGTGCGGGGCTTGCCTCCGGGTCGGACTCCGGCTGCAGGGCCTGCTGGGGCTCGTCAGCAGAGGTGTCAAGGGTGGCCGGAGGGGAGGAGGTGTGCCGGGAGCCCAGGATGTCCCTGAGCTCCCTGTAAAAGGGGCAAGTGACGGGGGCGGCCCCAGATCGGCTGGCCGCATCCCGGGCCTGGGCATAACCCTGCCGCAGCTCCTTCACCTTACTCCGGACATGGTCCGGAGTGCGGGCAGGGTGACCCTGGGCAGCCAGGCCGTCGGCCAGCCGAGCGAATGCATCCGCGTTCCGCCTCTTGCTCCCCATTACCTGGAGCACCTCCTCCTCGCTCCAGAGCCCCAGCAGGTCCCGCAGCTCGGCCTCCGTCCAGGAGGGGCCCCGCTGCCGCTTCCCAGACTGGGTGGCCCTCTGGCTGGGCTGGCTGCCCTGGCTCCCCTTGGGGGGGGTCCCCTGAGGGCGCTGGGGGGGCTCCTGGCTCACCATCGCCGCTCTGTGGTGGGCTGAGGGCTCTGCAGGCTGCCCGCGTGTGCAGGCTGCAGCCTGCACGTTGCCTCAGCTTCCTGCAGAGTCAGGGCAGGGGAGGGGACCTTTAAGGGGCCTCTCCACGCGGCCACCAGTGAGCTGAGGGGCTGGAGAGAGCGTCTCTCAACCCCCCAGCTGATGGCCGCCATGGAGGACCCGGCAATTTCGACGTTGCGGGATGCGGATCGTCTACACTGTCCCTACTTCGACGTTGAACGTCAAAGTAGGGCGCTATTCCTATCTCCTCATGGGGTTAGCGACTTCGACGTCTTGCCGCCTAACGTCGAAGTTAACTTCGAAATAGCGCCCGACGCGTGTAGCCGCGACGGGCGCTATTTCGAAGTTAGTGCCACTACTTCGAAGTAGCGTGCACGTGTAGACACAGCTACAGTGTCCCCTGTTCTCACCAACTTGGATTCTGCATAACCCATCTTCTCACTGGAGTCTTTGCAAATGCTTGTCCTGTACTATTTATTTTCCCACTTGCTCTTATGGCTTCAAATAAGAATTAATCCCCATAATACTAGTATTTAAGCTCAACTTGCAAACCCACTATATTTGCATAGGTTTGAAGTAAGCCAAAATGAGTTTGCTTTTCCCTTATGACAGCAACTACTTACAGAGCTATTGAGAGAATCAAATGTTTATAAAGTGCTTTGAAGACATTGAGTGCTTATTAATTATAAGTTAATTGGAGTAGGAATTATGCTTTGGTAAATAATAATAAATTATTAACATGGCTTAAGGGTGCTAGGGTACCAGAAAACTCTGAAGAGGGTTGTTGAGATTTATGCCTTTAAAGATCTTTTTGAAAAGAGGAAAGCTAGTTGTGATGTTCAGTGAGATTTGAGGACACAGGGAGAAGAGAGAATAACTGCACTATTCCCACTCCTTGTTGGACTTGGTTTCTCTGTTGGTTGGCTCAGTGTTACACTTGGCAGAAAGGGGGCTATATTGCTGCTGAGAGAAGCTCAAGCTTTAACATCCACGGATGCAGGTGAGCTGTGTTTCAGAGGTAGTGCACAAGTACCTGGGAGAAAAAGCTGTCCTGAATAGCTCACTATAGGTGAATTCCATCTGGAAGTCATATCTATTGTACAGGTGGGATGATGTGGCACCAGTAATGACCATAATGGGCAAAGTGAAGCGAGAAAGCATGGTCCAGTTATTAGGGTGGCCTAGGACTTTGGAGACCCAATGCACATTCTTACTCTGCCATTGAGTTGCCCAAGATCACATAAGAAATGTCTTGGGGCCAGATCTACAAAGGGACTTCAGACCCAGAGACACACAGCCTTGCAGCACCTTGAAAGCCATAAAAACAACACAATACACAGAGCCTGATCTAAGTGCTCGGCTTCCTATACAATACATAGAGAGAGAGGGGTGCTTTTCCTCCATGAGCCAAAATGCAAGACAGGGAGCTGCCTAAGCTAGCCAATAGGAGATGCAGATGAGAAGATTGTATGCTATGCCCTGCCCCTCTGATGAACAAAGGTCCCTAAGTTCTGGACTGCAAGTAGGTACCTTGTTCTGCTTAGTGATCCACAACCAGTAACCCTTTCCTAGATTCAGGCTGCTTATGAACCTAAGCTGTTTCTTCAGGCTACTTTGCTCCAGAAAAACAAACCAAAACCCCACTAGGGTCTCACATTATACCATTTAGACCACTATTTAGAACACTCATCTGGAAGTGGGTAACCGAGTGTAAACTCTCCACAGTTCCTCATAGGCAGAAAGCATTTGAACAGGTGTCTCCTTCTCAGGAGAGTGCTCAAACCACTGGATTATGAGACAATCTGACGTTGGGGGAAGGGAATTTCCCTTCATCTCTCCTATGAAAGGTTTTTCTCCATGGTTAAATAATTAAACAATTATTGGAACATGGACTTGTCCTGTGTTCTCCTACCTTCCAGGTGGGTGCACTAACCACCAGACCACAGTGCTGCTCTCTCTCTCACTGGCTAAGAGACTTCTTCTTTCTCCAGCTCAATGACTACTGAAGTGGAAGAGACCCCTTCTGGCCAAGAGGGGGAAATTTAGCTTGGGTGTCCCACATGCTCAGTGAATATCACAGATGGAGTACTAGTAATGAGATGGGCACTTCTCTCTCCTCCTCCCAGATTTTGTACCAACTCGGTAAGGGGCCTCTAAGAAGCTCTGCAGATGGGAAGGGGTGCAAAAGAGGCAACTGCCCAGGATCCTGATGATTCAAAAGGGCTCAGGGCTCCAGCTGTTGCTGTAGTAGCAGAAGCTGGAGTGTCAGGCCCCTTAAATCACTGTTAGAGTGACACTGAGGTGTGCTCTCAGTGGTTCTGTGGGCTGCTTGGGGGAAGGGTATGGCTCAGAGCGCTCCAGGTGGTGTTGAGGGCTGGCTTCCTTCAGCTCAATCCCCTCTGCCTGAGGCTCCACCTTTTCCAGGAGCACAGCACTGTCCACCCTCCTCCCACCCCCAAACACCCCTTGTCCAGTGGGCTGACAAGTCTGTTGGTATCCCTGCCTCCAAGCATGCCTGTCAGAGATCGGGTGCCATGTGTGAGGACGGCGCTCAGAATAAGGAGAGTTAGGGACCCTTAAGGCTATGACAGAGATCCCGAAATCTGTTGCTCAGCATTAGCTGCACTCTGTCATTGCTGAATGAGTCAAATCTATAATGGAATCAGATGAACACTCAATACATTTTTCCAGTTTGACTATAAACCTACACTTGGAAAGTAACTATTTTCAGTTTCAAAACAATTAGAATATTCTATGTTAGACATAATGAAAGGAAGCCATGAAAAAGAAGGATGGTTTATAGGGTATATGGAAACAATTAAAAAAAAGCCTGTCTTCTGAGCCATGCAATCTCCTTAAATGTTAATCTCCAGAAAGCTAACCACATGCGGTTGAGGGGGTTGTCTTGCAATGGAAACCAATCTTTAGGGGGCAGAGAAGAATTAGAACATTAACAAACAGCCCACCATGCACCACAGCTCCCTCTGAAGACTCCTTGCATTCTTCTCATTCTGAATATTTCATGATCACTTTCATTGTTTGTTTTTCACACTAAGCCTTTTATAAGATAAAAAAATGACTGATATGAAAGTTTTAAAAATTGTTACAATACAGTGCATGCATCATACAAATATTTTCTTCTCTCATCTCCTGCTATTCTTACTGACTACAGGAAATCCCGTAGGGCCAGAACTGAAGAAACTATTCTGACATAGGGAGATCATACCAGATCATGGCACTACCTCTGCAAAAAAATTCCTGGAAGGAAAGAAAAGAAAGCTTCTGTTTCCAGTTACCAATCTGCAGGACAGTGCCAATGATTCCTCAGTTACCAGACCAGGGTGTTGTGGCTCCTACAGAGAGAAATAATGGGCTTTCTTCTCTAGATAGGTCCTTGGGCTACCTACCTGAAGGAAGCTGTCTGTCTACATAACACGTTCCCATAACATAAGACTAGAACTAGAGGTCAGCAAATTAAACTAATGGGTATCAGGCTTAAAACTAACACAAGGAAGTTTCTTGTCATGCAGCACATAGTAGGCCTGTGAAACTCCTTGCCAGAGGATGTTGTGAAGACTGGGATATTAATGGGGTTCTAAAAAGAAATAGGTCAGTTTGTGGAGGTTAGGTCCATCAATGGCTATTAGCCAAGATGGATAAGAATGATGTCGCAAGCCTCTGTTTGTCAGAGGCTCAAATGTGATGATTATGTGTTCTGTTCAATCCTTCTGGGGCATCTGGCATTGGCTTCTGTCAGCAAACAGAATACAGTACTGGGCTACATGGGTCTTTGATCTGACTTAGTACAGCCATTATTGTGTTCTTATGCCTAGAAGTTTCTTCTCTTTTCAGGCAGACATTAACTTTTTGCCTGGCTGTTAAGCTGTCAGTCCAATATGGAAGATCTTGTCCCGTGCTAGAATTCTGGCAGGAAGTGCTCTCCCACGTAGTCCATCATCTGGTATAGCTAATGAGCTAGACCAAGTCTATGACTCTGCTTCTAGTGGGAGGGGTTTATCTGAAATGACCACAGCTCCTCAGTATTGCCAGCAGCCTCCATGACAGAAGAGTCCCAGTAAACATTCAATTCCTGAATATCTGCAGAGATGATATTTCCATGTACAGGGTCACAAATCATTTTACAGTGTTATTAATAAAATGATGCTTAAGAGAGATGCACTCTGCTATGCCATTTTAGTTTGAACATTAAACATTTCAGTACATTTTAGAGATATGTTCTTCCCACAGTGCATTCATGCAACAGTAACAGTATTGGAAGTCATGCATTCTTTCATCAGTAGAAGAATAGGATGATTTGGTGTTTTAAAGAGATATTTTCATAAACAATAAAGTTCTATACTGAAGATAAATTAGAATTTCACTGATTTACAATTCTGGGTAGGTATCAAATGGATTGTGCATTTATCTTTTTGAGCAGAGTTGCTTATTGAAGCTTATTTACCTTTCTCGATATGCTCACGGGAAATTATTTCAGACACTGGACTATCATGGCTCTAAGGAAAATGATTAACCCTGTGGTTACAAAGATTGTGATTTAATAGATGTTTTTTTACTCATTCTTTGCTGCGAAAAACTCAATGTTTAACATGCAATTAAGTTTTTTCTTCAACAACTTTCAAACCAAAAAGGCTGTTGATGTACCACCCCATGCTGAGTAAATTATTCCTCTTTAGGATTTTCATAGTTTGGTCTAGCTGGAATATCATATGTAAATGTGCCGTGCTGACATTAGGAGAGCATAAAAATACTCGTATGACACAAGAAATATTTTAAATCATTTCAGATCACTATTTTATTTTCAAAATGCTTAGCATGAAAAACAATTACAGTGATAATGAAATATTCAAAATCAAATTTTTTCTGTTGTTCATTGTTACATATTTAGAGTGATGAAAGACATTTACAAAGTGATGAAAGACATTTACATTTACATATCATCTCTCCTAATTGTTATTGGCTTCCAAATGCATCACCAATAGAACCGATATCAGATTTTAAAGAGTATTTAGAGACCTATGACTCAGTGAAATCAATTGATGTTAGGCATGTACATTGTGGAAAATATGTGCCCCAGCACCTTCCTCAGAACCAGAATCCACGCTCACTGAAGTCAATAGAAATTTTGTCCCTGAATCCCAAGGTAACAGGATTTAACCCTTCAGATGTGAGTTTGTTCAAGTCAATATTCTCTAGGGAGCTCAGAATTTGTTTCCCCATTAAGTTTGGTATTAAAAGCAGAGCGCTGCACTAATATTTTGAGAATTTCTGTTATTTATGAATTGTGTGTATGCAGTACAGGTATTAAGATCTAGGGTCAGAGCTTTAAATTATAGTTTCTTCTGTACTGCACAGAACAAATAAAATTTTAACTGTTACACTGAGTTCACTGATAAAAATCTTCTAAGCATGCCATCTAAAATCCATGCCTGCTTGGGGTAATTTCTGATCTAATCAGAGAAGTAACATGACAGAAAAACCTATTTCCTCTGTGAAAAATATAAATTGCCTTGTGATTTTGGAAAGTATAACTAAAATGGTTTACCAAAGCATAAGTGACATAGTAGATAAAAGGTTTACCATTAATACATTGTTCCTTCACTTTCGTGGGATGAAATCAAACAATATTCAAGAGAAATTTACCAGAAGCCATTTAAACCAAAGGATACAGAAATTATCAGCTAAAAAATAGAAATAATAAAACCCAATAATGCTCTTCAGAAAATATATTCAGTAAGCTGAGGTAAAGGTTCTTGGCACTTCACTGCAAAGATAAAGATCTCTAGCCTAATTCTGAAATTTTTAGACACTAGCTTTGAATTTTAAAAGAGTGTGCGCGTCGGGGGGGTGGGGGCAGAGGGGGAACCCTCACATCAATATGTGACCATCATCTAACTAATCTGTCTCTAACTTAAATGTCATGCCAATAAAATGTGTCAACTCTCTGGGCTTTCTTTCTTTCTTTCTTTTTAATTTACCACTAAAGCTGTGCTCAGCTTAGAGTTCACTAGTGCATTATCTTCAGTATTACAGCTGCTTGATTACAGATCAAACACAAACAACCTAAATTGGTTGTAAACACACATAGACTTGTTGTGTTCTAAGAATGGCTGCAAATAAAGTGAAAGATCTATGACATTATAAAATTTAACTTAATAAAACTCAACAAAATGCATTTTGTGTGTGGACATTCTACCAATTTTGTTGACAAAACCAGGGTTTTGTCAGCAACACTCGCTAACGTATCCATAATCCAAGAGTTTTAATGAGGGATTTGAAAGAGGGCAATGAGATTAAACAACTTCATTCCTATTTGAATAAATTAAAATTTAGAAGCCACAAAAATAATAATTCAATATAGAAATTGTTAGGTGAGAATGACACAGTTAATAAGAGTATAAGAACATAAGAACTGCCATACTGGGTCAGAGCAAAGGTCCATCCAGCCCAGTAGTCTGTCTGCCAACAGTGGCCAGTGTCAGGTGCCTCAGATGGGGTAGACTGAAGACAATGATCAAGTGATTTGTCTTCTGCCATCCATCTCCAGCTTCTGACAATCAGAGGCCAGTGACACCATTCCTACCCTTGGCTAATAGCCTTCTATAGACCTAACCTCCATGAATTTATCTATCTCTTTCTGAAATTCTGTTACAGTCCTAGCCTTCACAGTCTCCTCTGGCAAGGAGTTCTGCAGGTTAACTATGCACTGAGTGAAGAAGAACTTTCTTTTATTAGTTTTAAACCTGCGACCCATAAATTTCATTTGGTGTCCTCTAGTTCTTGTATTATGGGCACAAGTAAATAACTTCTCCTTATTTGCCCTCTCCACAACTGTCATATTGTGTATACCTCTATCATGTGCCCCCTCAGTCTCCTTTTTTCTAAACTGAAAAGTCCGAATCTTTTTAGCTTCTCCTCATATGGGACCTGTTCCAAACCCCTAATCATTTTAGGTGCCCTTTTCAGAACCTTTTCTAGTGCCAGGATATCTTTTTTTAGGTGAAGAGACCACATCCGTACACAGTATTCAAGATGTGGGTGTACCATAGATATATATAGGGGAAGTAAGATATTCCTTGTCTTATTTTCTATCCCTTTTTTAATAATGCTTAACATCCTATTTGCCTTTTTGACTGCCTCTGCACATTGTGTGGATGTTTTCAAGGAACTATCCACGATGACTCCAAGATCTCTTTCCTGATCAGTTATAGCTAAATTAGTCCCCATCATATTGTAAGTATAGTTGGGGTTATTTTTTCCAATTTTTTCCAATACATTTCCTCTGTGACCTTTTGCTGGTTTCTTTACACTAAGGATAGTTGTGAAGCAAAATTCTGAATATGAACTATTGGGACCCTTGAACTTCAGGAAATTTTGAATCAGAGCTAAACTTTGAATTTTGCTTTATTTCATATTGTAGCACAAGAGACTGAAAATGTTGTTAGCTTGATTTTGTATTTTGACTCTGATTGCTGTGAGCTGTTTGCTCTGTGGGAGCTGAGATAAATAAGCCCCTCAAAGCTTACAAGCTTTCTGATTATACCACTGGTGGGATCACTTTCCATCAGAAGTCTGAATGTGCCCACTGGTATACAATGAAGATTAAATCTGAAGAGAACATTCATGTTTGCACCAGTGAACCAAAGAGAAATCTGAATTTTTTACAAGCATAAGAGCCAACAGAGCCACCAAAATAAAGGTCATGCTTAGAATGAGATCACTGCATCAAGGGTTTTTGTTTTTGTTCCTTGAATGTTATCTGTGTGTTAGTGGGGAAAATAGAAACAGGATTAAAAAAAAAAAAAAGAATCAGCTGTTGCATTAGGTCACAAAACTGAAAGGATTTATGTACATGCTCACTTAACTTTACTACCACAAGTAATCCAGCTAATGTTAGTGGTACTTCCCTTAGAATGCAACAGCAGAAAGAATGGGTTTAGAATGACACCAGTTTTAGAACTTACATTTTGTTTTTAATTTAACATCTTGCAACAACTGGGATGTAAACAGAAAATCACCATTCTTGAGTCAGTTTCTGTCATTCTGAAGACATCTTTGTTAGCAGATCACCAGGTTTAATACTCTCTCCCCCACCCCATTTTTCTAGTATACAAACAACTGGTATATATGATTCTGCCACTATGGCCAGTTTTTATCCCTTATTCAGTGTAGCCATAGTTGTATGTTTCTATTTATTGAACATTCCATCAATTGAATCTTATTTATTTTTTCAGTGGAGGTTCAATGTGAAGTAGGAATGAACTTTCCTTATATTGGCACTCATCAGCTCAGCATAATTTCTCACCTAACGAACCAGTTAATGCCTCGCACATTCTCTTTTGTACTGTAAATATATCAAATATTTACTTACATCCTACAAAATCACCCACCATACATTTTAAAAGAGTGGAGGTTCATGTCAGCCTAATGCCACCACTGGATTCTTCTGCATCAAAGGATCTGTTTAGGAGAGCTATATGACTGACATTTGCTGCCTCAGGATCTAGCCCATAGAAGTTTAAGAAGATTGAAGAATCTAGGTAAATATAACTACTAGTGGAGTAACTTCTGATAGTATATGATGTTTCAAAAAGGGATTCCATGGCAGACTGGATGTCCAAAAGGTCTGTCCACTAAAATGGCCTACAACTTCTATCCTTGTATGTTTTCTTGCCTATATATATCTAGTAGTACTGGTAAGAAACAATAGTGGAGCAGCTGGCCTGACACTTGTTATTCCTTCCCCCTATTAATTCTAGACTACAGTTTCAGTGAGTACCAATTACAACTCCTGACTGACTTCCCAGTGGTCTTGAGGAGGTCGAGTTCCCACATACCAGGAGAGCACAAGGAGACTCTATAGTGAAAGTTTCACTGATGTTCACATACCTGATGAAGGCTATAATTCCACAACACTGGCCTTTGGAGCAGGTTCCTGAGCTACAGCTTTCTGAATCAAATGGCAACAAATATGTTATACAGCAATGCTGATGGACACTTCCATGAGCTAAATCTAAATGAAAGAGATGAAAATTCTTTCTGAACTCCCTAGGCCTTAGACATGACCAGAATTTTCTGTATTTAGATTTAAAAAACAAAACAAAACAAAACAAAACCTTACCAATTTTTCTTTTTCAGTTTTTACTTAGCTTTACTAATAATTCATGACATGACCAATTTTGAATGTGTTCATTTCTACTATACCAATCATGGAGGTCAGTACATTAAGATTCCGCAAATAAAGACAGAAGTTGGTTAGGTATCATTTAGACAGCAAACAGGCTCACTGTGCCTAAGTCCTGATACAAGTTGAAAAAGGACGGAGATGAAGACTTTTGCTAGCAGTTATGGCCCTGATACAGCAAAGCAATTAAGCTTATGCTTAAATTTAGCGAGTAGTTAGGTACCTGCTTTGCTGCATTGAGACCTACATGACGTTTCCTTTGAAGATTAATCATTTCACTGCTCTTGGATTTTAACTTGGGCTTTGTATCCTTTACCAATGTTTATTGCTCTAAGGAAAAAAACAAAAGCACTATGCTTCCTAGCTAACTCTGCTTATTTTAAAAGTATCTGTATTTATGCCTTTAACTAATTTCTTCCTTGTTGATTATAATAATTTTAGATTGATACATGTTTTAGCTTTTCTTGAGGTGTTTGATTTAAAACCAGCTGTGAGGGGACAGCAACCTGTATTTATAAGAGAGTTTAATTGCTAGCTTTATGGAACAAGGAGCCATAGGAGACTTCATCTGCCATTTAAACGGACAAAGGGACACAATCAACATCAAACAACATTTCTCTCAAATGTACGGAATTATCTCTCCTTGTCATCGAAGGCAGGACCAAATGTTTCCACTGTAATTTGGTACATTCATGAATTTCAACATCATGAAGAAAATTCACCAGTGAATGTAGCCCATAAAGTTTTCCTTCATTTCACATAACATAGAACAAAAATATTTCCTATAATCATATAACTAATATTTTACTCTTTTACTGTAAGGTATATTCAACTACAAACTTAATTTAATATGGTGTTTTTAAGTAGATAGGTAGATACCTATTCCTTCCACACTGTATTTCGGCAAAAAAATTATTTAATGTTACTACCATATGTTTCACCTATAACTGATTTCAGTGATAATGCAAAGAAGGGAAATACAGCTTCTTTTGAATTCAGTTTTGTTATCATTGTCTTGTTTAGAAATATGAAATTTGTCACTGACTTTAGCCAGACTTCACTAGACTCTCAGACTCAGCAATCAATTTTTTGTTTTTTGTTTTTGTTTTTTTTTTTCCCCTGGGTGGAAGGAGGAAAGGAATTGATTTTACCACAAGATTGCAAAAGGGAAATGGTGGAAGATGGTTTATTTTTTTCCACCATTTTCTCCATTGTCTTTAGGAAGAAAAAAGTCAGGCTAGAGATAATAGAAATAAATCCCGACTACTCACCTAACTTCTCACAGTGAGAAGCCATCCTGACTTGCACTCTCTGGCACATGACACAAGCATTATTAATTTCAAGGAACAGCCATATAAACTAGGGACTCAGACCAGAACAGGGGCTTAAATTGCTATTCATGCACATCCTGGCACTGGGGGTTGTGAGCAGCACAACCATCCCTGGTGAGCTGGAGCTTATATGCCAAGGCTTTATGGATAGGGTAATCTGAGCTGTGTCTACACTAGGCATTATTTCTGAAAGCTGGGAGCTATTTTTTTTAAAGAGTGCTCACACATGTACACATGCCGCACACTCTTTTGAAAATTAAATTGAAGGAATGCGCCCCAGCATCTGAAATTGCTCTTCCAAACATGAAATAGGAAAAGCCGCACCTTTCAAAAGCTTATTTCAAAAGAAGGTATGTGTAGACAATATGTGACCTGTTCTTTCAATGACAGCAGGGTATGCCATAGCAGCGATCAGCTGTTAGGCAGAGACATGCTGTCCAGCACCTGTGGAGCTCTATGGTCTGTGCATGCAGCAACCCTTAAATCTGTGCACACCCAGAAACTCCGTTGCAGGGAGCAGAGAGCGTGCAGGCAGCAGCCACCATACATGGTACCCCTGCACAACTCAGCCAGACCCCCAGGGGTTTCTGGCACAGCAAGACCAGCAGCCAGTGAGGAGAGAAGCCCTAGGGCCTTCAATTTGAGTGTGCTCAGGGCTCCCAGGGGGCCAGCCGGGGGGGAAAAGCAAGTCCCCTTCTGTACGGAGCATGAGCTCTGGGAAGTGCTGGGCCTATGGCAGGACAAGGAAGTCTTGTGTGAGATGGGCAGAAAGCAGTGGGACGCAGCCACTTTTGTCTGGCTGGCCGAGGGCCTGTCTACCTGTGGCCACCCTGCCTTCACTCAGGATTAAGTATTCAGCATGGTGAAGGAGTTGTGAAAAATGTACACCTGAGCTTGGGACTTGCCCAGCCAGTCGGGGGTCACCCCCTCTCCATGACCCTTTTACTAGGAGCTCTGAAGCCTCCTGGGCTCAAGTGACATCACCTCCCTACCCTCCATCCTTGATACCTCTATGGAGGAGTCGCAGCTAGAAGAGCCTGATGATCTGTGACCATCATCCAGCCCAATGCCAGAGCTTGCAGCGGCAGCAAAGTGGACTTTTTTTTTTGCATTTGTACATGTGTTATTATTTAGGTATAGCCAATACTAATTGAAGAAAAGAGCATGCCCCTCCAACAGCTGCTGATTCCTGCCCCTTCTGCAATAAGCCCTGTGGCTCCAGAATCAGGAAGATCAGCCATCAATGGACTCACAAATAGGAGGGTGATATGAAGTCATCCTCATTATCACATTACTGCCAAGAGAAGAGACAGACAATACTAGGAAGGAAAAAGGCTTAGGTACTCCTGCCACAAATGTTTAAAAGAGTATAAATTAAACTGTGGAGCAGCTTATTTAGGGCAGTCAGGTGAATTTAGCATAGATGAAAACACAACGTGCATCATGCAAAACAGCCCCCTGATCAGCCCTGAGCATCCAGCATGTTTTCATGAGAGGTTTGAAAAATCACATCGAGTGCTCAGATAATCTTGGGTCAGCCAGACATAAGCTTCGAAAATCCTTGAGTTGCCCAATTGTATTTCTAGATGGGGCCAAAACGGCTATTTTTATATCTCCATGCTTTTGAAAATGTTGGTCTTGCCTAGAAACCACCCTTTAGCTGCTTCACATTCCTCTCCTGCCCATTCATGCACAAGAAAAGCTATTTTGTAATGCTTTTCAAAGCCTCTATCTCTTTCTGAGGATTTTCTGACAATTCAGGCACTCATTGTTTTGTCTCAGCTGGATCTAAGTACCTAAGGACACTGGAAAAGGGCAGGGGAAAAGCAAGTAAGCTGTGGTACTTTTCCAAACTCAACTGCAAAATACACTTCTGTTATGAGACTTAAAATAGATTGAAGATATGGTCATCATGCACTGCCTATATTCTGCTTTGAAAATTGCCCTTGTTCTCAGAGTGCTTCCCACTGAACACCCAACTCATTCTTTGAAAACACAGGGAAGGCACTTTAATAACTATCCCATATAGATACTTTTGCAGAAGAAAAAGACTACACTCAGAACCTACATGCTGAACTCAAGGATTGTCCATGTTCGTACAATGTTTTGCATAAAAGCAGCCACGCCCTCCCAAACTTTCCTCTCATCTGTATATATCACTCTTGGCTAAATTAGGATACATCCTCATATGCAAATAAGTTAATAAGTTGGCCCTTGATTCATCTTTTCACATTACTGTGTTAAGAGAAGTGTTTTACATCATAACTGTGGCAGAGAAGAAAAGGTAACAAGAAGAAAATGTTCAGTAATGGACTTACATTGCAAATTGACTTAATACACATCAGATACAATGTTTCTGGAGCGCAGAACAGCTCACAGACATTCACATCACATACAGAACATAAGAACATAAGAATGGCCATACTGGGTCAGACCAAAGGTCCATCCAGCCCAGTATCCTGTCTGCCAACAGTGGCCAGTGCCAGGTGCCCCAGAGGAGGTGAACCGAAGACAATGATCAAGAGATTTGTCTCCTGCCATCTGTCTCCAGCCTTTGACTAAAGGCTAGGGGCACCAAACTTTACCCTTGGCTAATAGCCATTTATGGACCTAACCTCCAAAAATGTATCAAGCTCTATTTTAAACTCTGTTAGAGTGCTGGCCTTCACAGCCTCCTCCGGCAAGGAGTTCCACAGGTTGACTGTGCGCAGTGTGAAGAAAAATTTTCTTTTATTAGTTTTGAACCTGCTACCCATTAATTTCATTTGGTGTCCTCCAGTTCTTATATTATGGGAACAAGTAAATAACTTTTCAATATTCACTTTCTCCACACCATTCATGATTTTATATACCTCTATCATATTGCTGCTCAATCTCCTCTTTTCTAGACTGAAAAGTCCCAGTCTCTCTAGCCTCTCCTCATATGGGACCCTTTCCAAACCCTTAATCATTTTAGTTGCCCTTTTCTGAACTCTTTCTAATGCCAGTATATCTTTTTTGAGGTGAGGAGACCACATCTGCACTCAGTAGTCAAGATGTGGGCGTACCATAGTTTTATATAGGGGAAGTGTGATATTCTTCGTCTTATTTTCTATCCCTTTTTAATAATTCCTAGCATCCTATTTGCTTTACTGACTGCCTCTGCACACTGCATGGATGTTTTCAGAGAACTCTCCACTATAATTCCAAGATCCCTTTCCTGATCTGTTGTATCTAAATTTGCCCCCATCACATTATATGTATAATTGGGGTTATTTTTCCCAATGTGCATTACCTTACACTTACCCACATTAAATTTCATTTGCCATTTTGCTCCCAATCACTCAGTTTGCTGAGATCTTTTTGAAGTTCTTCACAATCTACTTTGGTTTTGACTATCCTGAACAGCTTGGTATCATCGGCAAACTTTGCCACCTCACTGCTTACCCCTTTCTCTAGATCATTGATGAACAAGTTGAACAGGATTGGTCCCAGGACTGACCCTTGGGGAACACCACTAATTACCCCCCTCCATTGTGAAAATTTACGATTTATTCCAGCCCCTTGTTTTCAGTCTTTTAACCAGAATGCTTTGATTTGCAGCCCTCGTCATCATTTCCTCTCACAAGAATGTAACTTTTCAAGTAAATTCTCCAGGCTCAGCAAGTGACTGTGCTTCAGTCAACAGACTGCTGAGATCTGTTTGGAAGGTAAGGTTTCTGCAATGCTTTGCATTAGGGTGGATGTTTTCAGGGCAAGGGGAATAAAGACCTCTCAATTACATTTAAAATGTGCTAAGATTTCGAGAAAAAAAATGAAGTCAGTTGGGTTAGGCCCACCTATACCACTGGAGAAAAACTTCCTGTCTGTGATATAGCATGTTGAGAACACATACCGTAATATTTGCTGCAAATAGTTTGTTGAGCATATAAGGGTAAATCTACACCAGTGTTTCTCAACGTTTTTTTATAAAGTACCTACTTTTAAAAAATATTGTAAGTACCCCCAGTCTTCTCTCATATACCCCAAAAGGTATGTGTACCATTCATTGAGAAACCTGGTTCTAGAGATCACCTGAGGTTTTTAAACAAGTGCCATTCAACCTTTCCAGACTATTGTAGTCTTTTCAGGAGTCAGATTCATTTGGTATACCACTAAGTCTCACTTCACTTAAGAACTACTTACAAAAACATGCAAAAATATCACATAAAACTACTACTGAAAACTTGCTCACTTTCTACCAACTTATTATCAAATAAATGAACTGGAATAGAAATATTGTACTTACGTTTCAGTATAAGGCACCTGAAACAGTAGAAACAAGTCACTGTCTGAATGAATGTTTAGATTGCAGCCTGCTGTAGAACTAGGCATATATCTACATGAGTTGGTGTACCCCCTGGAAGACCTCAGTGTGCCCCGAGGGTACACGTACCCCTGGTTGCGAAGCAGTGAGTTACAGTACCCAGTAGATTGACCCAGTGAGAGTCAATCTTCCGATGTTCGATTCTGCACACCTAGCCATGATGAGTGAAATCAAACTATCGGGGTTGACAGTTGACCCCTGTACTCCTCAATATCATGAGATGTGAGGGAGGTTGACGGGGGAATTTCTTTCATTGACCTCCCTCAGTGAGAGAAGCCAGGTAAGTAGATCATAGATAAGCTGATTCCAGCTATGCAATTGCTGTATCTATGATTGACATTAAGGCCTAATATAGACCTGGGCTTATTTGCTTGAAGCAAAATCTACACTTTTATTTGGTCCCTTCCTACCTCTTTGTGGGGCCCCTCAGTTTGTCCCCCATTTATTTGCTAGGGCAGTCAGAAGAGTCATCTCTTTACCAGTTTCTCCTCCTTCAGCTGGGACCACTACTCTTACCCGCCCCACACCCACTCATAAAGGAAAAGAGACTCAGAGGCTGCTGTGGTCATTATTTCACTCCACCCTTCTGTGGAAAACAAGATGTCTCTGGAGGCTGTTCTACCATTGCAGATCTCTCTTCTTCCATCTGTTACCCTTCCCCAACAACGAAAACAAAACAAAACAAAACAGTCACTTATTTGCTGTTAATCATTTTCAATATTTAGTAAGAGGAAGGAAAATTTACTTTAGGATGAATAAGCAATGAACTAATGAGTAATTAGCTACTTTTACTTACATGTATTTTATTAGGTAAATGGAAAGTTTGTACTTCAGAGGAAAGAAATAATTTTGCACTTTATGAAATAACAGTGCATTTTCTTGCTTAAAATATCATTAACTGGCACTTTAAATGCACAGATGTTAAAGATCACTCAAAATAAAATATCCATTGGTGAGAAACCATTTCACTACCTATTAATGATGATCCTGCTCCTCCAGGGTGCTTAAGTGACTTTAAACGTAAATAAATTCTCTGTTTTCACTTACACACATGCTTAAAGTGGGACACATGCTTAAGTGGCTTGCTGAATCAGTGTTTTCTATTGTACGCTGGACATTTGCAATAAATTCTATCCTGGTTTCTTTTTTGAAAAGTCATCTTGAAGAGAATGTGATAAGAAATTTTTCCATGCTACCTCAATGTTTTATTGTGCTGAAGACGTCATTGAGCACCCTTGAGGTGTCAGGCAAAAGTATTTTCCTTTTGATAGTGGTAGAGTTACCCCCTTGACTGGCTTAACTACTTTAAAAATGGATCATTTGCTCCCAACCGAATACATTTTATTTGTTCTGATTTAGCAGGCTCTGTGTGGAAGGGAGATGAAGAGATTTTGATCTAAATAATTTGTTTCTGTAGCTCCTGTGAAAGAAAAGCCAACTGCAAAAGAACATTCAAGAAATCACCACAGATTTTCTGGATGACTTTAAGATGGTCAAGTTAGTTCTCTCACCTACTATGAAGTGACAGAAGGAATAACTATTAAATGATGTAATGGAAACAGATTAAACTGATGGAGTAAGCCGATATAGTTATGGATACCTGGAACCCTCTTTCCCTACTCCCATATTTTTTATTCTTAACCAAGCTTTCCAAAAATAAGAACTTAGTTTTTCAAAAAAGAAATCCCACAAAGCCAAAAATGTTACTCTGACCAAGCAAGGCCTGTGCTTCATTATGTGCCTTGAAAATCTGTCTCCTTGGTGCTTGGTAGCCCTCAGTCTTTCACTATGATATAAGCAGCTGAAAAACTTGAATAGACCAAACCCTTTCTACTGAGAACTCAGTGTTTACTCTGCCTTTGTAGAATGGCTTTCTCATGGTTAAGTGAAATGTACACATTACTCAATAATATTATTTTTTAGTTATTTGCAATAGCACTTAGAGCTTTCCAAATATAAAAGAAGTATGGTCCCTGATATGAGGCGGTCACTAAAGACAGATGGAGAAGAAGACAACCTAAACCTCAAAAACAACAAGAAGTCCAGTGGCACCTTATAGACTAACAGATATTTTGGAGCTTAAGCTTTCATGGGCAAAGCCCAACTTTATGAGAATCATTTAACTAAGTGGGTCTTTGCCCACAAAGGTTATGCTCCAAAATATATGTTAGTCTATAAGGTGCCACCGGACTTCCAGTTGTTTTTGAAGATACAGACTAACTCGGCTACCCCTCTGATACTTGTCACCAACCTAAATCTCATTGATCTGAGCTCTGTCACTGTTGAGTGAGAATAATGAGGAATTTAGCAAAACACAAGTAATGGATGGATTTGTATTGATGGACAATGCAGATTCATGAAATACTTGGACTGATTTGCAAGAACCCAACTTTGAAAACAGTGATCTTTGCATCTCATTGCACTTAGTTAGAAGCCATTGATCATTATCTTAAGCACCTCAGCTCATCACCTAATAAATTATTTTGTTAGTCTTTAAAGTGTTACTGGACTTCTTTTTTGTTTTGATAATATATAGACTAGCATGGCTATCTCTCTGTTACTTTCCACCTTTGTGAGCTCAGGCTGCAGGACAGTTAAGCATGCATTAGCTCTGGCTGCAGGATTCAGAGCAGGGCTGCTTCATCTTGTTATATGGAGCTGAATTGCTCTGATTGTTTTTAAAATTTGTTCTGCATGAGAAGATCCTTGATATGAATGTCATGAATACAGTGAAGTGAATTTATCAGATTAATTTGGTTTAAAATACCTTTTTAGCTTTGTTACTTAGTAAAATGTCCCAGATACCCAATGTGGCTGGAGATAAACTGAATTTGGGCTAAAGGCAATTGCAATGGTATTAATTGACATCAGAGTACATAATCCTGCGTTGGATATCTGTTTCAGAGAACAGATTTGAGTAATCAAGTGAAGAATAGAGCATACAGTGCTTCCACGTGCATAACTCATATTGAAAAAAACAGGAATTTAAGGTACACAAGGACAGTAAGAATGATGCTTTTGAATTTAATTTCTTTACATAATATTATTAGATTCTCTATGTGTGGCTAACATATTCCACATTTCTTTTTGGGTTTTTGTGATGGTCACCATGGTTATTAAAGGTTGGTACCTATGGTTTACCTCATCAAAATAAAGTTTTCTATTGTATATTTGTTGTAAAAAAGATATTTTTCTTTTAATATATTGCACAGTTTTTTCCTTGCTAGTTGCAAAAACAGGAAACATTCTCTAGAAAGATGAATAAAGCATTGTTTCTGATACAAGCCATTTGAGAATACTTTGAAGATGGGACACTTCAAATTTTGGGCTCTTTTCACATTTACCTCAGCTTCCAATTTGTAATATTGCCCTTGGACTGAACTACAGGAACAATATAGATCAAAGCATTTTCAAAAGTTCAATTTGTAATACTAATAGCAAAATAAACCAATATACAGTTAAACAGGGGAAAGTCATGCATTTGTGCATCTCCTGAACTCAAACAAAAAATCCAGTTGAATTAAGAATAGAATAGCCTTCGTTTATTTAATTCCCAAGAGGAGACTGATGCTGCCTGGTCATTGGACAATTTATTTTTTTTTTTACTAATGACATCAGTTTTGGGAATAAGAGCAGAGGTCAAACACTAAGAATCATTCAGGATGGTAGCCAAACCAGCACTTGTTATTGACTGAAATACACTACACAAAACCCACAGGAAATAAAAAGAGCTAATGTAACTGCACTATATTACTAATTTAGACCCTCTTTTCCACATGCCAAGCATTTATTGTGTTGTGTTATTCTTTGGAAAATGGAAATAAGTGGTGTGAGCTCTACAACTGTATCTGCTAAATTATAAAATGACACTGGTTTGGAAATCTAGTCTATTCTGACTTACTAATAAATCTGTATACAGTCCTGTAGATGGGTGGTGGGACAAAGGGGGTAGTTGCCATGGGGCCTGGCATTTCACAGGGACGCAGAGCTTCTGTCAATACTACCACTACTTCAATAGCAGCCAGATCCCCAGCCCCTTCATCCCCATCAGAAGGCCTAATTGTATGCACCTCAGTTATTTTCCTTTTCCCTCTTACATATCTGTAGAAACTAAACAACTACTTATGTATCTCCCTATTGATACCTTTCAAATGAAAAATACATGCTAGAAGCCATCCTGTCATGTGCATCTCTACAATACTATGATTTAACAAATTTTTGTGTTGGGGAAGAAAACTATGTTCAGGAAATTGAATTAATTTTTGAGCTTGCAAGAGGGTACCAGTTGCAGGCCCATCATTGCACATCAGCCAATGTTCATTGTACTTTGGCAAATGTAATCTGATTCTCTCAGACCATCCAGTGTGGTTTGTAAATTGTTGATGATAATGGAGGTTAACTGTCTCATGGCCTATGATGAAAATAGTCCAAATGTGTATGACAGACTTCTGGTTTCCAAGCCTTATTAGTCCCTTAGAGGCTGCTGTTTTGAAAGGGCAAGGAACCGTGCAACCATACAATAAGTTTACTGCTCTGGAAAAAAATGCACAGCTATATATTCTTAGGGAACTATTCAGCAGTGCCAGTCCTGCAAGATTTCCTCCAAGATATAACGAGTTTTACTGGGAAACTGTTTACATTTAAATGTGTTGCACTCCTCTTTGATCCTTGAAGAGTGTGTATGATTATGCTAATGTGACCTGCCAAGAAAATGTATTAGAAATACCTCAAACCAACATAAGTCAACCTCTCCAGATTATAAAAAGCACATCCCATATTTCCCGAGTCATTAGTAAGATTGCCAAAGCCTAAATGTTTGATATAAACACAATGACAAAATAGCTTTCAGTTCAATAAATCTTGATATACAGTTTAACATAATGAAATACGTGGTTAAATACTCTGTATTTTTCATTGAGATCATTAACTTTATGATTGCTGTATAAATGGAAAGCCATTGTTAATACAGTTTGAAACAATAATCAACAATATAAAGTTAGAATATCATTTCCTACAAAAGGTATTTTCCCCCAAAATCAAGGATGATAGTTTTCTGCTACTAGCTACAGTATCCCATCTATTATTTTCAATTCTCTTCTACCTAAAGAGACATACAGGCTGCATCTACACTAGCAGGTGTTTTCAAAAGAATTTTTGAAAGACATGGATCTTTCGAAAGATCCCATGAAGAATCTATGTATGGAACAGTAACAGAGAGGAAGCCGTGCTAGTCTATACACTATCAAAACAAAAAGTAGTCAAGTAGCACTTTAAAGACTAGCAAAATAGTTTATTAGGTGAGCTTTCGTGGGACAGACCCACTTCTGGTCTGGCTATGGTCTGAAGAAGTGGGTCTGTCCCACGAAAGCTCACCTAGTAAACTATTTTGCTAGTCTTTAAAGTGCTACTTGACTGCTTTTTGTTTTGACTACATAGCTGCGTCTACACGTGCACGCTACTTCGAAGTAGCGGCACCAACTTTGAAATAGCGCCCGTCGCGTCTACATGCGTTGGGCGCTATTTCGAAGTTAACTTCGACGTTAGGCGGCGAGACGTCGAAGTTGCTAACCTCATGAGGAGATAGGAATAGCGCCCTACTTCGACGTTCAACGTCGAAGTAGGGACCGTGTAGACGATCCGCGTCCCGCAACGTCGAAATTGCTGGGTCCTCCATGGTGGCCATCAGCTGGGGGGTTGAGAGATGCTCTCTCTCCAGCCCCTGCGGGGCTCTATGGTCACCGTGGGCAGCAGCCCTTAGCCCAGGGCTTCTGGCTGCTTCTGCGGCAGCTGGGGATCTATGCTGCAGGCACAGGGTCTGCAACCAGTTGTCAGCTCTGTGTATCTTGTGTTGTTTAGTGCAACTGTGTCTGAGAGGGGCCCTTTAAGGGAGTGGCTGGCTGTTGACTCCGCCCTGTGACCCTGTCTGCAGCTGTGCCTGGCATCCCTATTTCGATGTGTGCTACTTTGACGTGTAGACGTTCCCTCGCTGCGCCTATTTCGATGTTGGGCTGAGCAACATCGAAGTTGAACATCGACGTTGCCGGCCCTGGAGGACGTGTAGACGTTATTCATCGAAATAGCCTATTTCGATGTCGCAACATCGAAATAAGCTGTTTCGATGTTGGCTGCACGTGTAGACGTAGCCCATATGAAATGTGTTCTTTTGAAAGTACTTTTGAGAGAATGCAGCCTGCCTTTCAAAATCACTTTTAATTTCTGTTTCAGTAACAGCACCTTCTTCTTCAAGAGTTTTTCAAAAGAAAGCATGTAGACTCTTTGCGGGCTGCTCTTTCAAAATAGCAGTCCTCCATGATGCCGGCCAGGTGGCATGAAGAGATGCCCCTGCCAGCACAAACAGGGCTCTATGGTCAGCACGTCTGGATGTGTTTAATGAGGCAGGGACCCAGAAATCCTGTGGCAGGAATCTGAGTATGCTGGCTGCAGGAACCCCACAAGACTCCAACAGCATGCTCGCCCAGCAATGCCAGAACCCAGTGACATGCCCCACTGGCCCCATAGCTATTGCTCAGGACCCCCGCACTTCCATGGCCTGCCACTGACTCACCACAGGGATCCCAGGGGGTCAGCTAGGGGCTGAAGAGGAGGGCCCCTTCCTGAAGTGAGGGAGACCAAAGACCTGCTGGGACTGCGAGGGGACGAGGAGGTATTCTTCCACACCAGTGGCCAGTGCCAGAATCCTATGGCTATTGTCTGGCTGTCAGTGGGACTGACCACTTTGGGCACCCCCTCACCACATGACTGACCAAGTAAAGTCAAAGGGCAAGAAGCTGCAGCAGACATACTGCCAGGCCCAGGATGGGACCACCTGCTTGGAGGCTATCCCTGGCCCAAACCTCCATGCCCCTCTTGGCTTCCCACCCTGGCCCTCTCCCCTGTTTCCTCTGGGGCCTGTGCCTCCAGTCCCTGATGGCCCCTCTTGGCCAGGAGCCCTTCCCACCCATGGTGGGTTTGTGACCCAAGCATGGCTTACCTCCATGAAAATAGCCCTGACAGTGGCCTTGACCACCTCAAACTGGTGGCTGACTGAGCAGTGGCTGTCTGGGGTGACCAGCTTCCAATATGGTGATCGCAACCCTTTGCCCCAGGAGGAGTGCAGGCTGCATCTAGGTGTCATGGTGCTGAAGGGTGGGGGACAGCCAGTAGCATAGCTACAAGAATGTTTCCTGCCTCATCCAGAGTTTCTGGAGCCATCACTTATTGTCCCACTCATGCATCACCACCCATCCCAACACTTGGCACTGGTGGGGTAGTGCCATAAGCACCTGATGACATGGGGCATGGGACATGGATGGTGCGTCATGATGAGGGCCTGCAGGACTATGGCAGGAGGGGTCGACTGCTGGAGGAGGTAGAGGCTGGCGAGGACAATTGTGGCCAGCAGTCTGACCCAATCATCAGGGGCATCCCTGGCTTTGCAGAATCCTGGTTTCACTCCAGGGACAGAGTCTGTAGTGCTGTATCTTGCAGAGCAGCACTTGGCATGTACAGAGTGAGAATATTTGGCAGGGGCTCTTTAAGGGAACAGCTGGCACTGGGTCTGGGAAAGGCTTGTCCTCCATAAGAGCCAGTCTGTGGTGTTTCCTGCTCATTTTTCAAAAGGGCATCCATTGCTGTGTGGATGTTCTATTTTGAAAGGCTGCCTCGATCTATTGAAAGAACGGATCAGAAGGTTGATCCGCTTTTGTGGGTATGTGCATTTTTTCAAAACCCAGTCTTCCAAAAGCTACCGTCTGGAAGATCACCTTTCAAAAGTACACTGTAGGGTAGATGCAGCCACATAGGTTTTTTTTGTTTGTTTTGTTTTGTTTTTGTGGGGGTGGGGGTGATTACATCACCTTGTATCCATATGGCCAGCAGGCTTTGTCGTCTGCATTTAGAAGCTAGGCAAAGTAAAATCCTAATAAGTCTTGAAACTCTGCTGAGCAATAATATAAGAGCTCTGGGCTTTTTAGATTTGAGAGGTCCGTAGAAATCTCCCTATTAAATTGTTTAATCTTGAAAAATACTTAAAGAATTAACTTGTCCCAGTGGTGTAAAGGTGTAAGATACAAATTTAAAGATTAGCAGAAATAAGGGAAGTCTTTAGGGAATGCAACCTTCCTTCTTTAAGAAAAGAAAAAAAATAAGGCCAGATTCTGCAAAAATTTATGCATGTGGTTAGCTTTATTAATATATGCTTCTATTAACTTCAATGGTCCTAAATGTGGTAGTATGTTTGAATATAATCAATTAACTAATTGTTAAGAGGCACACATCAGGATGACATTTGTTCAATTGCAGTCATTTATGAATGATTTTTGATATCACACCATTCTTCAATATTTTATTATGAATTCAACAATTCTACAGCTGATAGAGTGGATGTGGTAGAGGGCTTTTGCTGGTTTTCTTCTATTTTGTGTGTTTTGTTTCTGTGGGTTTTCTTAGATGGGAATGGCATCCTTTATGGGGAAGTTCTACAGAATTTAGTAAGTGCTAAATAGTGTTAATTTGAAATTCAGTAAATTTGGGTCGATATTATTGTAAAACTGCATAAAATCCTTTTTTGTAAATTGCAAACCATCCTATAGAATTCTACAGTAAGGCTGTGTCTACACTATGAGATAAAATCTATTTTATTGAAATTGATATCTTAATGCTGGGTTCCATCCATTCGATTTTGAGCATCTTTACATCCCACATGCTCCCCACAAAATCGACTTACTACTACCACATACTAGTAGCTTAAATTGAGTTTAAATCCGGTGCTGCTGCAGGGTATTGTGGGAACATATCCCACAGTTCCCTGAGACCCATCGCATTCTGGCCCCAAAAGTAGATGTGGGTGTATGACGTCATCTTCCCACATTTCATTCCCTTCTTTCCCTGCCATGTTAAGTATGTTCAAATAGACATGGGTGCTACACTGAAATGTCATGCCTAGGCTTTCTTATGGAGTTGAATATTGATTTACACCTCCTGGGAAAGAGGACTCTAAGTAGGCATGGGTGCTACACTGAAACTGGAACGAATCATCAGTAATGGCCCAGGGCAGCTAAAAGACAGCAAACTGTTGACAGCCACGAAAATCGTGACTGCCCATGGAGGCCCTTTCAGGAACTGAATCTGGATTTAGGCCACCTGCAAAAGAAGACCCTTATGCTTAAGAAGACCCAGTTGTTACACTGAAAATCAAATTAATCATTAGTAATGGGCCAGAGAGGCCAAAAGACAGTACACTTTTGACAGCCACGAAAATCGTAATGCCCACGGAGGCCCTTTCAGGAACCTTTATCTGGATTTAGGCCTCCTACCAAAGAAGACTCTTAAGTCTAAGTAGACACGGTTGCTACACTGAAATTTCAATGATTCATCAGGCTAAAAGACCCCAGACTACAGCAACGTGTGCACTGGAAAAGAAGACGCTTAGGAAAAGAATATCACCCCCCCAACCAGCCTTACTTTGACAACTGTGATAATTCTATAGCTAATACATTGCCTTCATAGAAACATGTATGGCTCAGAGGATCTAAAAGAACACCTGCTAAAGCCAGCCCCGAAAAATTGTGACAGCCAAGGGAGACATCCCCCAGGCAGCTACAAGGCCCCTGGCTATAGCCAGCCCCTGAAAATGTTGTCCACTGAAGGAGATGTCCCCCTGGAGGCTAAAAGACCCACTGCTACACCCAGCCCCCAAAAATTGTGACCACCAAGGGAGATGTTCCCCGAGCTACAGCCAGTCCCTGAAAATCATGACTACCAAAGGTGATATCCCGTGGGCAGTCAAAGGACCCATTGCTGCAGCCAGACCAAGAAAATCATGGCTGCTGACTGAGATATCTCCCAGGTGGCTAAAAGAGCCCTGGCTATAGACCACACCTGAAAATTGTGACTTGCATGGGAGATGTCCCCTGGGTGGCTAAAAGACCTCCAGGTACAACCAGGCCCCCAAAATCATGACCCTTACGCTGCATGATCTGCCTGGCACCTTGCACAGGACATCCTTTTATTGGTTCGGGGTCAAACCACGTGATGCGGCTGGGCGCAGGAATGTTTCAGGAATGTGGCGCCTCTGGGAGAAGGGAAGAGGAGGGATGTCAGGGTCAGGACAACATGAAAACATCTGAAAAGAAGCTTCCCATATTATCAGACAAGGACAACCCCCACCCATAGCCTAGCTGACACATGGTACGGGGGGCCAGCAGCTAGCACCAAGCAGAGCAGAAAAAAGGTAGTTTGCAGGGGTATACACAGAAACACAGATCCCACAGATGCACTCCTAGCAAAGAAAAAGTAAGATTTGTCAGCCTCTCATGACCCTACAGCCATAGGCTTGCAGTTGCCAAATTGTAACAGTCTTCCGGTCTCCTTCCTCTGCAATTGAGAGCAGTGGAGATGTAAGAGGCCAGAGTGGAGAGTTGTGGTGCATTGTGGGGCACATACGGGACATCTGTGGTGGCTAATGAATTTGATTTAAAGACATGCCTCATCTTCACTACCCTTCATTCAGAATTTTAAATTTGAATTGAACACTACACCTATCAGGTTACTGTGATTTTAGGAATTCGATATCATGTCAATTTTAGTGGTCCATAAACTGAGCTAATGAAATTTACAGTGAGGACAGGCACTTGGAAAAATCAGACTAACTGACTTAAAATTGATCTTATCTTGTAGTGTAGATTAGGATTATGATTTTCCATTTTATTTCATGACATGCTCAATACCACATGACTTTTCTAGCAAATCGTAACAGTACCACAGCTCAAATTTTGAATATTCAAATTTAATGTTCCAAGCTAAACCATTTTAAAATGATATTCATTTATTACATATGAATAATTAATACCATCTGAGATATCCAAATCTGCTTGTAGATAACCCTTATTAACAGAAACAGGCTAAATTACTCAAATTATATACTGTGAATTATCAATAATGTGTAATAATACACCTGCAATTCCATCGAGAATTTAGTCTTACTTCTCATTGACCCAGCATACAGTACAGTATGTTGCTGGACAACGTGACCAAATCTGAGAACCTAACCTTGGAAAGGTGTCTCCATAAATCAGTTATCCCATGAAAGCATCATACCACCGATGCTTTCAACACATGGGCAAAACAAAGCAAGTGAATATCATTCATATCTCCTCTTGATTTAGAGAAGGCATGCTACATTTGGGTGGGTGACAATAAAAATGTGGTTGTTGCTGCTTGTAAGGAATTTACAGCTGATTTAAGTATGTGGAAAGGTTACTGAAATGAAAGACTAGGGATAGTCTTTATGACATTGCCTCATGCTGGCTAACATCTTCCTGTGTCACCCTATTTACTGAGGTGTGGACACACATGGTATATGCTTTGATCAAAGCCAATGAAGAGACAATTCCTGGTAATTTGATCAAAGACACCTCTCCAGAATATTTCTTCAAAATACAAAATAGTTAAACCTAATTTATTTTTTTTAAATTTCCAGCAGTGAGACCTTAGATGAAAACTCAACAATCACACAATGCTTGTGAAAAGCCGACATCATCCAGTGGTCTGTGTGACCTTAACTTTTAAGTCACACAATTACTTGCTGCCTGAGAGAACTTCTTTTAATGGAACAAGACTGATCTTCCTTTCAAAAAATGTTCAAAATATACAAATACAGAAACTATGTATTTAATAATGTCAGGCAGTCTCACTACAGGAATTTCAAAGGATGAATAAATCTTCAGACAGAGAGCTTACAATAACTTTATTTCATAAACACCAATGTATATTTTTGTACCATTTTTAAAGACATATGCCATTAGAGTAAATAGGGATCCTCTGTCAAATAGCAATTTTCAAAATTTCTATTGCATTAGCTGGATTCTATGTTAATTATATGTTAACAATGTAACAGTTAAACCAATTATTGGAGTCACTGCCAGACAAGAGAAAACAGCATTTAAAGTGCAAATTGGCTTTGAGACGGAACTTATAAATATTCCTTGTAATTGGTACAAGTCATCTTTTGTGACCATTGACCTCTAATTTTCAAATTAGTTCTGTAGGGGTGGAGATATACCATTATATGAAAAAAATTTAATGGAAAATGTTTAAATATAATTTAAAGCGAAGCTTCTATAAACTTGACAATGCTCAGATTTCTGTGATTTACTCATATTTTCTATCCATCCACCATTCAGTGTGTTTGATTATTCAACAAGTAAAAGAATTAGAAATAAATCACATTCAATCACCTGTTATTGATGCATTCCACTTAGTCAGTATACCATTATCATGTTGGAAATCCTTGCAAACACTCAGAACCTAATTAGAGCTAACAGGTTATTAGCCATGCGGCATTTAATCACTGTTTCTTTATTGAAATGTCTTCTTTTTCCTTTTTTCCAGCTTATTGCTCCAGACAAATGTGAGGCATTTTTTTAAGCATTCAGATCTCAGAGATGTGTCATTTAGCCATACAAACAGAAGTTCTCTCTTGAAAAGGAATACCCACTCTTACACACACATAATATAATCATAGACTTGTATACCCTGTATACAAATCAGACATGAAACCCTTTGCCAAATCAAAATGTGACCTGCTTCCATTTCACATTTACACATAACTTAGTGTAAAATTTTAAGAGGCGGGTAATCATGTTTAGTGTGGGAGAAATAAAATAGGTCATGTACACCACACTGTATTCAGGGTATCAGAGTGCAAAAAAAAATTCAGATTAGACCAAAGCATGGCACACAAGAACCACATGATGTCACAAAATAATGTCTAATAAATGTTATAGAATCAGAATTCAAAATAGAGAAGTTAAGAGTTGTAATATGTTAGTTTGTGTGCTGAAATGCAAAGATGTTTAACCCTTTCACTAAATGGTTTATGATCATTCAAATTAATCCATTTTTATTGGCACATTGTAAATATAGTGCATTTTAATCAAACATGTCAGACATCCCTCCACGCCCTGTCTCTCAGAACCGCAGCTCCCCCTGCCCATCCAGACCCCACTGCTGCCCCTCCCTACCTGTACCTCCCCTGGTCCTGACCAAAGCTCCGTCTGGACAGGGCCCCCAAACCTATGGTGGGAGGGGATCCTGCAGCTGATGCCACTTGGGGTCCCACTCTCCCTTGGGTTTGCAGCCCCCTATCCCTCCATGCTCTGATACTCCCCCACCCTGTGTCCCAAGCCCACTCCCTCCAAGGTTTTCAGGTCTCTCACCCCATTTCCCAAATCCACCCACTCCAAGTTCTCAGACCCCACAGCCTCTGTCCCAAGTTCACCCCTACTGTAAAGAGTTCTTTGCACATCACTTCCATGCAAATAGCTATGCACAGCACAGATTTTTTTCTTTTGGACAAGAGTCAGCGTGAAGGGGGCAAAAGGAAGGGACCATGGTAGAGACAAGATATGACTGTGGGCCTGAGGCCCCTGCTGGGGTTGCTCTGGGGAAGGTTAGTGGGGTCCATGGGAGAAGCTCTCCCTCAGAGCAGATGGCGGCTATCCTTGCTTGGTCATAGGCATGCATCTTGTGACCAGAATCTACCCTCCACCTCTTGGAGGAAGGCCTCCCCTTTTCCTCCACAAAGTGGTGCAGGGCACAACAAGCCCCTTCAGCTTGGTGGATGTTGCAGTTCCCCACACTGAGGCCAGTGAGCCGGCACATGAAGGGTGCCTTGTGACGGCCGAAGGTGCTCTTGGCCTGCATTCTGGCACGGTTCAGATGTGTACTGAATAGTTCCAGGCTGTGGGCTAGCTGTTCAGTATGGGGCTTCATCAGCCACAGCATGAAGGGGTAGGCTGTGTCCTCCATGATGCAGAGTGGCATCTGCACAGTTCAGGATTCTCAGGGCCATGAATACAGCCACAAATTCATCAAGGTCTCCCAGACAGATGACCCTCTGCAGCAGGATTGTGTTGATGACTGTCACAACCTGCAGTGGGAGGCAACCAAACACACACAACAGGGACGTTGGGAAAGAGTTCCTGGGACCTGTGACGGTGGGGGAGTCCACAATCCCTCCTGGCCTCTCCCCACTGAGGTCTCCCAGAGGGGCCCCCCATTAGGCCACCCCTCCATTAGCAGTGAGGGTGGTCCTCCAGGAATGGGGCTTCCCCCCACCCCAACTCCACCCCTCATACCTCAGACCCTGCTTCCCAAGGGCCCCTCTTTGGCAAGACATCTCATCCTCCATGGAGGGACTACAGCTCAAGAATGTGTTACTTCCATGAGGAAACTTCCACATGTCCAACTGGTTGCCCATTGAGCAGTAGCTGCCAGGGGTGGTGAGCTTCCAGAGAGCAATTCAGACCTGTTTCTCCACAGGGATGGCAGGCTACAGCTGGGTGTCATGCCTCTGGATGGCAGGGGTAGGCTTGGCACCGAGCTCCAGGAGGAGCCTCCAGAGCTTTGGCCTTCAAAATTTCTGGATACACTGCTGGTCATCCCACTGCTACATGACTAGCCAGTCCCACCAGTCTGAACTGGTGCAGTGCCTCCAGAGCTGCCCGTGTGCTGGAGGTGAGGGGCAGGAGGGCAGGTGCAGATGTGAAAGTCCTGCAGCCAAGACACCATCCCCAAAGGCGGTCCTGGGCTCACCCTTGGTGAGGAAGAGGAAGACAGCTGTTAGAAAGCTCAGCAGCTGCTGCAGCATATTGGTATGGGGCCACCGTAAGCCCAGGGGCAGCTCTATCTGGTCCCTCCCAAAGACACGAAGGAGGATGTAAGCACACTCACAGCAGAGGCAGAAAACAGGTGTCTGTGAGGGTCCCTTTAAGTGCACATCTCAGCGGGGCTCCCAGAAGGAACTGATGCGGTTCCAAAATGGTGATTTTGCTGATAGAACAGACAGGCAGTCTCGCCACTCTCTGTTGACAGAGCAGATTGGTTTTTTGGATGGCCGTGGTGTCTGGACGCGCTCTGTCATCAGAAGTTTCATTGTAAGATATCTTTGGACACAAAGTTCTGCTGACAAAACCCTACAGTCTGGACATAGCCTAGAATACTTAAGCTGAAAGAATTTTTGAAATCCAGCTTCCTTTGACTCTGTACTATTTATTTTTATTCATCTTTAGTCCACAAGCTGTCCAGAAATATATGGTGGTGGTGGGATCTAATAATAATCTGGGAGAAATAACTTTGTTAAGGCTTTTTCTTAAGTGCTCCTTTTTCAACCAGTCATTTTTTATTTATTTTTCTAGGTCTGTGACCCCACTTTGAGCTTTCTCTCTCTCTCTCTCTCTCTCTTTCAAGTTTAAAGATCACTTAAGCCAGGTCCATACTTAGACTAATCAAGGTGCAACATTTTGACAATACATTTCTTTTAAATAACTTTCTGTGTACTTGCTTTTTAACACTTCAAAACATGTCCAAGTTTCTTAGGGTTTCTAAAAGCTAGTTCTTACTAAAATGTACGTTTGAAGCCAAATGCAGCTGATGATGTCTATTTGCAATCAAAGAAGAGTTGAATAAGTCAAATTGCCCTTACCTATAATAGAAGAAAAAATGAATAAACCAAAGAAGCATTGCAAAATGTTGCAATTCATTTGCATATGTCACTTGGGATCAAACAACTATGATATAAACAACAGATACTAATATGATCATGTTGCACTGAAGAATATATCTATCAGTGTACACCTGCGATGAACTTGCTATTATCAAGGTTATTGAGCACCTTAGATCTATAGCTTCTGACTGAGCAAATTTTAAATTTAAGCACTCATTTGAGTGCTACATTTGCCCTGTAAAGCTTTCATCTGAGGCCTGGTCCAAACTCCACTGAAATCCATGAGTTTTTTGGTTTACTAAATTACTTATTTCAGGGGTTATGTGGTAAAATGAGATATTATCCTGAAGTCTGTTATCTTAAGCCATCAAGATTGTCCTATATGGAGGAAGGAAAGCTCTACTTCTTCACACAGCATTGAGGGAAGCAAATGAATAGTAACTGGATACAAATCAAGCCACAGGGACAGCACAGATGGGAGAGGCAGACATAGTTTACTTCCCATGCAGCCTATCTGCTAGCTATTCCACACTATATCTGTGCCTTCCACCATGTGTGCAGAAAAACAGAAATAGCTAGCCAAAATGGAGGGTCAGGAAGAAGGTACTCATGGCCTTCTCTGTTCACAAAGGCCTTGAGACTTTCCTGACAGATCCCATATCACCACGTCATGTGGCTGTCCAAGTGCTCTCTGTGGTATTCTGTCAACTTCAACAAAGACTTACCTCAGACATCACAGGAAGACAAGACATCAAGAATATGATTTAACTTGGCCTCTGCTTTATTACCAACACATCTGGGAACTATCTGGCAATAAGTCATGCAGGCTACGTCTACACGTGCACCCAACTTCGAAATAGCTTATTTCGATGTTGCGACATCGAAATAGGCTATTTCGATGAATAACGTCTACACGTCCTCCAGGGCTGGCAACGTCGATGTTCAACTTCGACGTTGCTCAGCCCAACATCGAAATAGGCACAGCGAGGGAACGTCTACACGCCAAAGTAGCACACATCGAAATAAGGGAGCCAGGCACAGCTGCAGACAGGGTCACGGGGCGGACTCAACAGCAAGTCGCTCCCTTAAAGGGCCCCTCCCAGACACACTTTCATTAAACAGTGCAAGATACACAGAGCCAACAACTAGTTGCAGACCCTGTATATGCAGCACGGACCCCCAGCTGCAGCAGCAGCAGCCAGAAGCCCTGGGCTAAGGGCTGCTGCCCACAGTGACCACAGAGCCCCGCAAGGGCTGGAGAGAGAGTATCTCTCAACCCCCCAGCTGATGGCCGCCATGGAGGACCCCGCTATTTCGATGTTGCGGGACGCGGATCGTCTACACGTCCCTACTTCGATGTTGAACGTCGAAGTAGGGCGCTATTCCCATCCCCTCATGGGGTTAGCGACTTCGACGTCTCGCCGCCTAACGTCGATTTCAACTTCGAAATAGCGCCCAACACGTGTAGACGTGACGGGCGCTATTTCGAAGTTGGTGCCGCTACTTCGAAGTAGCGTGCACGTGTAGACGCAGCTGCAGAGAAGTTCATCTTTCCTTTAGAATCTTTATCACCTGGAGTAGTACTATTATTAGATCCCTACCCATTGTAACCTGTTTCCACAACGAGTGTTGGCACACAATTGCCCTTCATCGTTTGATCATTAAGGAGGCAGTGAGAGGGAGTTGTGTCCTCACTGTACCAGCCATTACACATCACAGCCAATTCCCAGTAACTTCTACTCTGATTCCAATTCTGATTCATCCATGACCCAGAGTCTCTACTGAATGAATACCTACCAGTCGAAGGCATCAGGAATTTACCCATTTCATTTCCCCACCCCACTGCTGGATTCCCAGGTTTAGCGAAGGAATGAGTAAGAGCGTCCACGGTCAGTTCCATTCACTAGTTTGAGAAGTGTAATGGCTCTTTCAGATATGTAATTTCATTATAAGCAATCATCAGCTTTTTCTGCTCCATGTAGTTTAGCCACTGGCTGATTTACTCCGCCCTTGTGACATGTGCTATTCACAAAGGCTTTGAGACTTTCCTGACAGACTGTTTGTTCATGCAGCTTCTTAAACTAGTTACAATTATTCCCAGGGAAAGGAGGTGACCTACTCCTTTGACACATTCACTAGAACCTGAGGAAAGGGCTAAACAGGAAGAATTTAGCATATAACTACTGAACTATCCTCCCCAATAGGGGCCTATTTTATTCATTTGGATGACACCATTGATGCGAATAACCCATTGAGCTCCTACGCCAAGCTGTGATGTGAATGGAACCACTCCAGTCTTAAACAAATAAGATTTCAGCTCACCACATGAAGTTCAACAATAGGAACTCATTGAGATACAAAGGGAAATTTCAGTTCATGGCAGAGGTAACTGGAAAAAAAGAGTGTCGTACCTTCAGCAGCCACCGTACTAGGCGAAGCTGTATTTCTTTGACTGGGTACTGCTCAGCCTCTTTACACTCTGGTTATACTAAGACTTACTTCACCATCTCATGGTTTGTTTGTTGACTATCTGAGTCAGAGTGTTAGAACTCTCCCTTCCCATTGCAGATCTCTAAACTCCAAAGCCACATTCAAATCTTCCTTTGCTGTACCCTTTATTTGCCCTTGTACAGCTCAATAGTGTAACTAAAAACAACAACTAGGATCCACATGGAACATATGCTGCTCAGTAAATGAACCAGTTCAAGAGGGCCACAGCTTTTAAATGTACATCATTAGCTTATATGTGGCCCAGCCATTAGTTTAAAATAAGGTGATGTGAATATTTAAATGTCTTTTTTTTTAATCCAGACTGTTTAAATACAAATATGTCTCTCATTTTTATTAGGTTTTACACCTCTTTCAATGATAAAGCTAAACGTAATTCTATCTTCCAAAAATTCTACACATGCCATTTATTATCTTTTAGAAACAACAAAGCTATTTGCATTGCATTTGACAGATGTTATTTCTTTGGAATTTTTGGATGCTGCAGAAATTACCCAAAAATATAAGTGTTTTAAAAAATCTGTCCTCCTTTAAATGCTTCACAATCCACAAGGGAACGTTAAGACTCCTCAGATAGGTTTGCATTCATTGAACGAAGTTATAGTAGCTATTTTCCAATTTTACAGTCCACTGCATCCCACAAAATATGATTTGTGGGATTGTACCGAGCCAATCCATGTACATGTGCAACTTTCCTCAATCCACTAATGCTTTGATATATAGACTAAATGAAATATTTCATTTGGCTCTCTGAGGATTGCAGTGTCCCAGAGTTAAACTTTAAAGAAGTCATGTAGCTAATTTATGCCACAAACTTTTCTTTTTTAAAAACCCGGTTTCTCGCTGATATACATTCATTTTCACATTAGTGGGTCTGATCAGTCTCACCGCAGTGCAACTAGAGATTTTCAGTTCACTCAGATCTTCAATTCTGGATGTACTGTTTTATATATGTTAAAGCCAAAACATGAATGTAGTAAATCAGAGTGTCACCACATGGCCTCTTCCCCTTTCCCTACCATTAATTCAAATCTCATATGAGGACACATGGTGGGTGGGGGGATGTCATTCAAAATAGATTATAAATTTTAAAATCCTTTTGAGAATCCAGAAGCATTGCAGTAGCCTATAAGAACTGAAATAGCTGGAAATAAATAAAAATAAAAATAAAAATAAAAAAAAATCACTCCTTTTTGATCAGCTAGATCACACTTTTGAAGAATGAGCTGAAGTGACTATTTTGTGCACTATATAGAATATTGGTTTTATATTCTAAACTGAATGATCAATATGGTCTTGGAGTTTCATGTAAGAGTTACTTAAAAAGAACACTCACCCACTAAACAGACCTCTATTTCTTCATCCCACTTCCTTCATAATTATTCAAATGTAACTCCCTTAATTTATTAAATGTTAGAACAAAGTAGACGGAACATCTTTTAAATGTTTTGCTGACAAATGCATCACATTACAGTTGCTTGAAAACTGTGAAGTTAGTCCTCTGGGATACAATAGTTCTATTCTGTTTTTAGAGAAGTTACAATTATTTTCTCTTCTTATCTGGCTCCTTTGTAGCCTAACTATCCATCATCGTTTCCCCCAAAGGCCAAATTCCCATTTATGACACATGCAGTGTTCCCAGGGATTCACTGGGATCCCTATTTGCACTTCCAATGGTGAAATCTGGTGGTTCCTGTATACAATTTGTACAGAGACTCTTGCAATATCAGTCACTTCAGAAACCTCCTTACATGACTGATTTGTCTTTAAAATACTTTCTCCACATCCTCAGAAGAATACATGGAGGCCTGTATTTTGTATCATGAGATGTTTTAGGAACAAGAAAAAGCAGAAGCAAAATTAATCTTTATACATAATACAAAATATATAATAAATTCTGCACTCATGCTTTTTGACTATTCCTTGACTTTTCTACCCCACTGGAAAAATAAACAAATAAAATCTGAGTCCACACTCCACTCTAATTTGCAAGGATGAATTTCCTACTACATCCTGTACCCTTGATCTCACAGCAGAATTTAGTCATAATTGTCTCCAGAACCTATTTAGAATTTTTGTTTCAATTATGTATCTCAACAACAATTTAATCATATTATAAATTAGCCTTTTGTTTGGAAAGAAACACACTCCTGGGTGCTTGAGGAGACTGGTGTGTTCTGTGGCCTTTAGCTATATCACCTGTATAGCTATGAAATCTTAAGAAATCTTTCTATAATAAGATGAGATAAATGGCACACAGTTTAAAATAGTCTGACTGTTGCTCAATTGATAGCCCCCTTTGCAAAGTACTAAAAATAATTCTGCTAAGTAATAGCCACTTTCTGTATTTCTACAGAGAATCATTTTTAATGCTGTTGAGTATTATGCCAAACGTTTTTATTTTCATTTTATCCTTCACAGCGCCAGATGTTTCTCCTGCTGGAATATTTTGTAGCATATGAGCTGAAGATTATGTTTTTTGATTTTCTTATTTTCATCTTGTATTTCTTTACTGTTAATTGCATAAATCACTTAATTGCTTATCGCTTAGAAGTCCCAAAGAATTCTCAGCTCCAACCCACCACCCCATCTGCTTCCTTCTTTGCATTCACAGTCCAGCATCAAATATCCCAGCAGCTAATCAGAAGTAAATTTTATGTGCCAAATACTTGCTCCTTTCTGCAGGTCATTGATATAAAATATAAAATGAGGACAATCAGTTCTAATTCTGAACTCTGTCACATCCCCACTTCCTTTCAGTATGATCATCTTCCATTTATCTGATCTTTCCTGCCGAACACCGTTCTTTCTCTGCCCAAGTAGTTTTTCTCTTTCCATACTTAGGGGCCATGTAGTTACTATGTATTATTGCGATCATTTAAAAGCATGTAGATGGACCACGTCAAAAATTTACTGAGGCAATTTTCTGTTGCTTATTTAACATAAATTAATAAATAAACAAATTAAGTTTCTTTAGGAGTAATTTCATAAACTGATGAATGTGGTTGCTTTAATAATAGTTTTAAAGATGTTCTCTTTCTGTACCTTTTAAGAATTTCCTGTCTCTTTACAACTTACATCAAGTATTCATGATCTGGAATATTTCTGGATTTTCAGAACATTTAGTAGGTTTTACTTAACCTTCTATTTGAGCCCTTAAATATAGTTGTATAAGATTTATCTACCTTTATGACTACTTTTTTTTTTCCAAAATCCAAACCCTGGAATTTTAATAGTTGTCAGGCAGTGTTTTTAGTTCCCCTTTCTAATAAGACCTTTTTCAAAATCAAATTTACTTTCATTATCACCAGGAAATGTAGGACAAATTCTCATCTTTGTTGCTCATCTTCCTTCTGAACACAGAAAAAAAAAGAATATATTATTTTCTTAAGCAGTGTCTACTTTTCTGTCTATAAATGTCTCCTGCCATTTTAGGAGGTTCTACTACTCCTTTCACTGACTTCTTGGTTAAATATTTGAAATACAACCTTTTTATAGTGTGCCTTTTGTTGTGTGTTGTAGCTTTATGTTTCTTACCACCTGCTATCCTAATTCTTTCTCCCTCATTCCAGATTTCCATTCCTTTTCTGTACCTGGGTGATGGGTTTGGATTAAAACTGACACAAACTCATCATTTGCTTAAAAACAAGAAGAAAACAGATGTAAAACAAAATAACTGACAAGCCGAAAGCATGTATTCTTCACACAACTCTCTTACTTAAAGTACATTTGGTACATCATTACCTCTTGATATTGCTTTGATTTCTAGATAACACAAACACTGGATATTCATTAACTACTCTTACAAAAGTTTGAGGTTACCATTCTCTATCTTCGTTCTCTTTATGCCCCTAAATTTTTCAACCAATATTTTCAGTTAGTCTAATTGTTCCATTGAATTTCAGTACCTTTATTCTTTGATAGTAAATACTTTAATGTTTTCCTATCCTGAGACCACTTTATAAATATTAGCTATTTAACCCCAACATTATGCCTGCCATACAGACAAAGAAGATATCAAATAGTACAGAAGACATTAAACATACATTTGTTATGACTACACAGGTAGCTTCTACTTTCAATATGGCTGAAATCTCTGAGGGTACCTTTATGCAATCTGAGCCATGTCTACACGTGCACGCTACTTCGAAGTAGCAGCACTAACTTCAAAATAGCGCCTGTCATGGCTAAACGTGTTGGGCGCTATTTTAATGTTAACATCGACGTTAGGCAGCGAGACATCGAAGCCGCTAACCCCATGAGGGGATGGGAATAGCGCCCTACTTCGAAGTTGAACGTCGAAGTAGGGCACATGTAGACGATCTGCGTCCTGCAACATCGAAATAGCGGGGTCCGCCATGGTGGCCATCAGCTGAGGGGTTGAGAGACACTCTCTCTCCAGCCCCTGAGGGGCTCTATGGTCACCGTATGCAGCAGCCCTTAGCCCAGGGCTTCTGGCTGCTGCTGCTGCAGCTGGGGATCCATGCTGCATGCACAGGGTCTGCAACCTGTTGTCGGCTCTGTGGATCTTGTGTTGTTTAGTGCAACTGTGTCTGGGAGGGGCCCTTTAAGGGAGCGGCTTGCTGTTGAGTCCGCCCTGTGACCCTGTCTGCAGCTGTGCCTGGCACCCTTATTTCAATGTGTGCAACTTTGGCGTGTAGACATTCCCTCGCAGCACCTATTTCGATGTGGTGCTGCACAACGTCGATGTTGAACGTCGACGTTGCCAGCCCTGGAGGACGTGTAGACGTTATTCATCGAAATATCCTATTTCGATGTCGCTACATCAAAATAAGCTACTTCGATGTAGGCTTCACATGTAGACGTAGCTCTGGAGAGACAGACATGGGATAGATCTTGTTGAATTAGAGATGTGTGGACACTCTGGCAAGGATGAAGGCACAGGCTAACCACCTGAGTATAGAACCAGATGGATGAATGGGTTTCTACTCAGATGGCTAGCCTGTATTGCCACATTCATACTGGTTCTTTTGGTCCACTAGCTCGGGCAGAGCTACTGCTTGCTTTTTCTGTCTAGACTGGGAAGCATGCCTGAGGGCATGAGTTCATGGTCTCTGAATTGATTTGTTCATGTCCAATGATACTGCTCTGAAATGTTTTTTTCTGTATTTCTAGAAGGACAAAAGATAGAAAATGAAAAGCTACTTCTTTAGGTAGTAATGATCACCCAGTACACAGGCACCTAAATACTGAAGACCTTGATTATAATTAAATTTCATCTCCCATTGCTAAGTCTTTTAGCCAACAACAAGCTAAATTACACTAGTATTGCTTCAATAGTTTTAAATCAAGAAGATGGATTTAAGTGAAAATTATTTTGGAAAATGCCATTTGTAGAAGTATGGTGCCAAACCCATTACCTTTTTTAAATCCATTAAAACCACTGGAGTATAGTGCCAAAGGATGAATTTGTCCCCATTTTGATAGAAACAGAGTTCTAGGAACTTTTAGTTTCAGTTCTAAAAGTTTTCTTCAGAGTAACCTCATAATTGATTCCTGACAAGGCAATTCTGTGCTGAGATATGACTGAAGGAGGACAGATGCTTTACAGGAAATGACTTTTCATATGAAGATATCTAGGTGCCACACAGATTACTGACTTTCTTGAAAGAGATCTTCTGTAATTCAAATAACTTGTTATAGGAAGGAGGTCATTTTCTAGTACTAATGTAGGGATTTCCATGACTTCTGCAGGCCTCAGAAACAAATGCCTATTTTTGGTCTTTTGGGAAGTAGCTTTCTGCATTTATAAGAGTCTCAGTGACTTTAATCAACACACCCAGGAATGTGCAAGACTAGGAAAGATTTCTCCTGCTAAACCATTCTGCTGTTATCAGGATGCACAGTTCTTCAGCCATCTACCTGCCCTCCTCATTCTTTCCCCTTCCCAGCTGCTGGGAATATAACAGTAGAGGATGCCAGTTTAACATCAGCGGCCTTCCAATGTCTAACCCTGAACCTAATATCTGGAACCACTCCACAACTTCTCTCCAAAATTACGACATGGCCAACTAATATGGGTTTTCCAGTTCTGTTCCGCTAACTTGACTGAATTTAAATAATTGAAGAGAGGGCTTGTTCAGATAATTACCAACTGAACCTTTCAGGAAACAATATGGAAATATTAGACTTTAAATAGAAACATTTTCCAGTTTATTAGGTTTCTGAGATGCATTTCTTGAGCCAGTTTCAGTGCTGTAAACCCTCAATTTAATGGACTAATGGGGGTAAGGAGTGTCCATTAATGACAAACTTCCATTATATCCGAATGGCTTATACTGTATGATGATGCACTGACCTTCCCAGCCCATCACTCACTCCTGTCCTCTGACCCCATCTTCCCTTCCCGGCTCCTGCCCCATTCTTCCCCTCACATCTTCAGCTCACTCTCCCAATTACCGGGAGAGGAGCTGAATGCCAGCCTGACTCCTTCCACATCCTGCAGCTCTCAGTGCTGAGGTTTCACCAGCCCTGGCTCCAAGCACACACAAACCATTCAGTTAGACTCTTTACAGATCTATATGCTAAGCAGCTCAAAAGCTGAATTGGTAGAAAATTCAAAATATTTGCTGTTGGGACTCATATTTTAGGCAAAAGTAAAAAGCAAGAGATTTAATCTTGAAATGTATTTCTCAATTTTATATATATATATAAAGGCATATAAGGCCAGAAGCCTAAGGAAATAAAGGAAAATCCTGAAAAAGGGCCTCTTCCAGGGTTGTCCTTCCAGTAGTATCGCCAGGAATTTGTAACAACAATTACAATACTACTTAGCATTTACATAGCACAGACAGTGCTAGAATCTGAGGGTTTTGTGATAACAGCTCCTATCTACTTCCCTGGGTATGTTCTTGGGTTTTTATGCAATTCTGGGCCCATGACAAATACTAGGTCTGGGATTCTCATTTTTTGGGGTGGGGGTGTAATAGAAGGTGTAGTATAGAAAAGCTTATGCTGAATTAAAAGATGCATATATTTGGACATGGAAACATTTGCACAAAGCTTACAAAGATAAAATGTAAAGTTCTGCACAGTTTTATGGCCTGTTTCTGAGGTCAGTAAAGTCAATTTCAACTCTACACTATGAGAACTTTAAAAAGCATTAAGAATATAGAAGAAAAGCATTTTATCTAACTCTTTTTTAAACCCTGTTATAGTCCTAGTCTTCACGGCCTCCTTTGGAAATGAGTTCCACAGGTTGACTGTGTGGTGTGTGAAGAAATTCCTTTTATTTGTTGTAAATGAAATTAATGGGCAGCAGATCTAGAAAAGCAATGTGATTAGCTTACGAATGGATGTGAGACAAGGGCGATAACAAAAAATTCAAAGAGTCAAAGAGAAGGATATTTGCATTCGAGAAGAGTTGTTATAGAAACATCCTGAGAATAAGATGGATGCAGAAGGTCACCAGTGAGGAATTATGTAGGAAGATACAGCCAAAAGAGAACCTACTGCAGAAGGTTATACAACAAGTTACAGCTATTTGGGCATATCTGCAGAATGAATGAGCAACTAAAGTCAAGACCCTGGTATCTAGCATAATGGGCAGTTTGAACAGGAAAGGCAGACCCCACAGAGAATGGGTAGATGATATAGTAGATTGGTGCAGAGCTAGTCCACAGAAACTAAGCCACTCCACACTGGACAGGGAAAGATGGGAGGAAACAGTCAGGGAGGCATCTGACATCAACAGGTGCTGAGCCCATGGTGGTTGTTGTTGATGATGATGATGAGGAGGTTTAAAACAAATATAAATAAATTCTTCTTCACACAGTGCACGATCAACCTGTGGAACTCCTTGCCAGAGGAGGCTGTGAAGGCTAGGACTATCACAGGGTTTATGACAGAGCTAGAAAAATTCATGGAGGTTAGGTCCATTAATGGCTATTAGCTAGGATGGGTAAGGAATACTGTCCCTAGCCACTGTTTATCAGAGACTGGAGATGGATGGCAGAAGAGAGATTGTTACCTGTTTGGTTCACTCCCTCTGGGGCACCTGGCGGTGTCCGCTATTGGCAGACAGGATACTGGGCTGGATGGACTTTTGGTCTGACCCACCATGGCCTTTCTTATGTTCTTAGTCCTACAACAGAACTGATATCAGCCCAATTCTGAATGGGCTTTGCCTAATATATGTTTTTGGGGATACATCCATCATGAAGATACAATATTCCCTCTTTAAATCTTCACCCCTGTAATGCAGGATAAGTCCTCTATTTTTTCCTATTAAGTGGGTTGTTTTACACGCAATACGTCCCCCTCAACTTTTTCTCTTTCATAGCAGTAACAAGATCTCTCATTCCTCTCTCACAAGAACATATCCTTACTCCAGACAGCAAATACGAATATCAGATAGGCGCATGACTTGCAGTCTCCCCCTGTATGCATTGGTCCAATTACCAAATTAATTGTGAAGTTATATTCAAAAGCAAAAGTAGAAGTAAGTGGTATTGCTGCTAGGGATGAATGCTAGTATCCAGGTCTTGCCAAAAGATTTTCCATTTGAAAAGTAAAGTTATGGAACTTCTTTTGATACATCAGCATTGATCAATGTTCATTTTACAGAGGTCACAACCATGCATAAGTAACATTGCAAAAAGGTTTCCACAAACCTTTGAAGAGATCGCTTGTAGTGCTCATTCAGAAGCAAACTCATAAATCTTTCAAGGTGAGATTTAATAACTGCCTTACTAGATTATGTGAGTAAAAGCATGCCATCCATCAGATCTAAGGGGAAAAGCAGAAGCATTGGTGTTGGGATGCTTTAATTTTCCCCATAAGATATGCATATAACCTCTTTCCTTTACTCCTTTCCTTTACCAAAACTTTTCTTCTGAGATTAAAGTCTTCATGGTGTCTTTAAGCATGAATTTTAAAAATGTAATCTTAGCAATGATGTGGCATCTTGTAAAGGCAGAAGGAAAATTTTGTTTTTGGAAATAAAAGTCACAATTTATAAGTCATTCTAATCTTCCCATAGAAAGGACCCCAGCCAGCTTTACCCTGCAAGAGTGGTACAGACTGTGATGGGGGTAATATGTCTGTATCATATTCTGCAGTCTATTTTTATGTCCTGTCTTCCATTTTGTTTGCTGTTCTGGGGGAAAAAAAAACCAAACTGATCTTTATAAGGCAAATTTCTTCCAGACACTGTCTTGGTGGGGAGGTATCTTGGACATCTGAGAGCCCACAGACTGATCTAGATAGCTGGATGGAGACTGGAAGAAATATTCCCAAAGAAAGTGAAACTGAGCAAATAAGAACACTACAAATTTTCTTTCAAGATCCCTTACTCAATGTGTTTGTGTGACTTCTATATAGAAAATTTTTCAACTGTGCACAGGCTTTCTAAATTTTATATGCCACAAAGTCTACAAACCAGGAAAAAGTGTTTTGACATATACTACTCAAGTGTGAAAGTAACCTTTCACTTTAATGCTTTATTCAGGAACTATGCTGATATTTTTAATTAGCTAATGCTTCACTAAGGTCTGCAGCCCCCAAAAGAACATAATAGTTCCATAAAATGGATCTATTTTAATTTCTCTAGTTTTAATGTAGCACACAGTACCCAGTTCCACATCCCAACTCTAATTAGTGAGGATAATTATAAAAGCTGTATAAATAGTAGTTGCAGCTGCTATGATAAGTATGTTTAGTGTAGCCCTATGTACATTACCAATATTACAAAATTTATTATGAAGAGACATGGAGGACTAAATGCTAATGCAAGTGAATATCATCTATATCTGTAAAGTTGTGCCATAGAATGAACATATTATATATATACACACCCAGAACACAACTTTAGATAGACAAACATACAAAAATTTGTGACAAGAATCTGAATAGGGATTAGCGGTATACCTCTACCACTTTAAAACTGGAAAGTATTTAGAAAGCCTTAGCCCCTACTTTTTATTTTTTTAACTTACACATACAGAAAAAGGAACTGGAATGTTGTATCCCTGGAACCCTTCTTTGGAATAATTAAAACAAAAAAGCAGTAAAGTAGCACTTTAAAGACTAACAAACCAATTTATTTGGTGAGCTTTCATGGGACAGACCCACTTCTTCAGACCATAACCATACCAGCTGCAACCTGCTTCTGGTATTGCTATGGACTGAAGAAGTGGGTCTGTCCCACGAAAGCTCACCTAATAAATTATTTAGTTAGTCCTTAAAGTGCTACTTTACTGCTTTTTTGTTTTAATCGTATCTAGACTAATGCAGCTTTCTCTCTGTTACTTTGGAGTAATGTTATGGAACTCAGACAAATCAGTTAGCAAAGGTAGGTGTTGCCATAACAACTAGGGACATACTGATTGGTCTAAACTATACAAATGAACAAAAGGGAGGAAGTGATGAGTAGCTAATTATTTCTAATATTCCAGAATTACTGCTTAGGTAGGCTTATGGGTTAGCAAATGTACATTGTGCGGGGAAGGAGGGAAATTAAGCTTTTCCAGCTTTTCTATATTTCCTAAAAAGTAACACTGGAGATTATTCTGCACACATATTAATTTGAAGGAAATTAATGATTACAAAGAGGGTTTTGAATAAAGATGAGACACGGATGACACTTGCTGTAAAACAGAACATTCTAACAATGGTAATGATGCTTTTGCTTTTTTGAGATCTTAACAATGTGATGTACCGTAGTGGTAGTGAATGTCGGTTATTTTAGCTGAGTATTGCTTTCTTGAAATTAAGCGCCTCTTTATCTGCATGCCATCCTACATCTACTAAAGCAACATAATAGCATACACCACAATGCAAAGACTGCTGCTTTTATTCTCATTTTCATTTCACAAGTAGTAAAACCATATTGTGCTGGCAAGAAAAATCTGACTTTCCTATATACTCCATTACAGTAAAACCTCACAAGTAAGGGCATTTAATTTTTTGTTTTACAACTCATTAAAACTTGCACACTTGCAAGCTCATTTATTCATGTCTTTCCCAATGTCTTTGTAAAAGGCAGAGGGAAGTGTATAATACAGTTACATTCCTAAATTATGCATTAATGCAATTGAATTCTTTAAATAAGAAACATAACTCCTTTTTAATTTTGACACAATGAATGGCCTCTGTTATAGAGCGATTGGTGGCAGAATTCTTTGTGCAGGCAAGGTGTTCTGTTCATGCGAAGATCAATGCTTCAATTGCTGGGGAATTTTGTCGGAGTGCAAGACTTTACCCAGAATGATGCTGCATGTACTGCACCAAAACATACGTCCAGAAGCATTTTCTATAAGGTATTTGGTCTTGTTTTTTCTCATTACACAGTAGGTCGTCTACTCAAAGTCCTTGTGCGAAAAAAAAGGAAACAGGTCCTGACTGAAGTGTTATTTATAACTGAGACACAGTTAAAATGCAAATATATATTGAAGAAAGATTCTGAACAAATATATAGAAATAATTTACAAAAAATCCAGACATGAGTTAGTATTGCTATTGACACCAGGAACTTCTCACTCAATAGTAAATGACCAAAGGTTTAGGAAGTGAGTCTTACCCATGAAAGTTCATGATCTAATAGATTCCTTTGTCCCTCAAACTCTCATTGGCTGCGTCTACACTTACCCCGAACTTCGAAGGGAGCATGGTAATTAGGCTGATGGGAGATTACTAACAAAGTGCTGCGATGAATAGGCAGCAGTTCATTAGGCTAATTCTCCCTTGTGGCAACTGCAAAATGTCAAACTTCAAAGTGCCAGCATGCCGTGTAGCAGTGGCACTTTGAAGAGGAGTAAAGGCACTTTGAAATAGTGCGGGCACTTTGAAGTGCTCACAGCTACATGCATGCCAGCACTTTGAAATTTGACACTTTGAAGTTGCTGCAGGGGAGAATTAGCCTAATGAAGCACTCTGAATTCATCGCAGCACTTCATTAGTAATCTCCCATCATCCTGATTACCATGACCCCTTCGAAGTTCAGGGCAGGTGAAGGCTTAGCCATTGATTCTATAGAAATTTCATATTTAGACGAATGGAATGATTAAAACTGAGACCTTGGCTGTGACTGGGAGAAGAGCCTCAACCTTGCATCGCAGCTCTGGTTAGAACATATGCAAAGTTCTGGTTTTTGAGGCAGCAAACTGTCAATGATCATAAATAAGCTTTAACTAAAGTGCTGCTAGTGCACCCATAAAGACTTGTTTCTATTATTTGGCCAAAATCATGCAGCTTCCTTCTCCAGAATGGTCCCACCATACAAGGTAGGGATAATGTATCAGGGTACTATGGATGGGTCATCCAATTCACACGCATAGGTCTACATAGCAAAGTTATTTTGAAATAACAGCTGTTATTTCAAAATAACTATCCAATTGTCTACAAACTGCTATGGCTACACTATGGCTTATGTCAAATTTGCTAAGCCTCATTCTACGGGGAATACCACCTATTTCAACATAGCTATTTTGAAATACGTGCCGTGAACTCAGGGAATAGGGCTCTATTTCCTAATAGGCTCTATGTGTGTAACTGCTGCATTTCGAAATAGATAAGTACTATTTCAAAATACTTTTGTGTGTGTAGCAGCTTTATTTTGAAATAAGCTATTCCAGGCTATGTCTACACTACAGCGTCCCTTTGAGAGAAGTTCCTTCGGAAGTCCTGTTCTGAAAAAAAACTTCTTTCAAAAGATCGCAACCACACACCAAAAAAAGGAGATCAAGAAAATTGATCTGCTCTTCCAATAAAAAGCAGCCACCCCCCGAACACTTTTTTGAAAGAACAGACCAGGAAATGCTGCAGATTGAAAAATACAGCACCATGGAGGACTGCTCTTTCAAAAAAACGGCCCCAGGGGCATCTACACACATTTTTTTTTTAGGCTGTGTCTACACTAAGACAAAAGTTTGAAATGGACATGCTAATGGCCATATTGAAGAATACTAATGAGGTGCTGAATTGAATATTCAATGCCTCATTAGCATTAGGACGCTTCTGGCCATGGTGCTTTGAATGTGCCACTTTTGAACATGCGTTGCTCAGCGTGGCTACATGGGGGTCCTTTTCAAAAGGACCCCACACATTTTGAAATCCCCTCATTCTCTCAGCTGAGGGTAATAAGGGGATTTTGAAATGTGTGGGGTCCTTTCAAAAAGGACCCCCATGTAGCCGCACTAAGCCGCATGCCTTTGAAAGTGGTGCTTTCGAAGCACCACAGCTGGAAATGTCCTAATGCTAATGAGGCGCTGAATATTCAGTTCAGCACCTCATTAGTATTCTTCGATATGGCCATTAGCATGTCCATTTCGAAGTTTTGTCTTAGTGTAGACACAGCCAAAGACTCTTTCAGAAAAAGGTGCTCTTCCTCATCCAGGAGCAGAAGAGGTCCTCTGGAAAGAGTGCCACATTCTTCTGATTTAATATAAAAGAAGTCATTTTTTGTGTAGATGCACAACAGGAGTTTCTGAAAAAGCCCTGGCTTTTTTTGAAAAAAACATGCTAGTGTAGATGTAGCCCCAGACTTCAGCTCCCTGGAGCACAATGCCTGATAAAAAAGTTTGAGAGGTGGGCTGGGGAAGGACCAAAAATAACCTACTGTGATGAAGTTTTTCTAGTCCCTTTTCCCAGAGGCAGGGAAGGGTATTGTAGAGTCATACTCTACTACGGACTGGAGACAGTCCCATGGTTTGTTGGGAGGATTCTTGTCTCCTGCAAATCTATTCAGCTACGGTAATACTAGCAAGTTTTGCCAATAAAACCCTGGTTTTGTTAATAGATCATTGTTGTGTAACTGTAGCCTCCCAATCTGGGCCCAGCTACTCAGCCTAGGATCAGTGCAGAGGATTCAGGCCTAAATACAGACAGACATACACAGCTATACAATTTTCTAGTACAGTTTTTCAGAACACCAGCAAAATGCCAATTCTCAAATTATTTAAATCAGTAAAACTTCACTGACTTTCAGTGGGAAAGGCCCATTTTTGCATCTGATCCATTTGGGGAACTCCTATTAAATCAATACTACTTCAAGCAAGGGAGGAGCATTAGGACTGAAAGTGGACTTATGCCACTAAAATTTCATGTTTATAATCATCCTCCAAGTCTTGTTATGGTGTCACTTCTACCAAAGTATGTATTAAGATAGACTTATAAATTTTGAGTATTTTACTAATTTGTTTGAAGGAGAGAGTAATGTCTTGCATTACCTGTGGTAAGTAGGCTTATTCATGCTGTCTATCACAGAGCAACTGGATGTACTAAATCTGTATTATACACAGCACTCAAACAGATGAAGGCAATTTTTCCAGAGTTGGCTACCCAGCTGGTTTTTCAGTTCTCATTACATTAAAGGGTCACTGAATGATTGATCTTTCATCATTCAGATATTTGTCTACTAGAACTGTGGCACTGGTTGAATTGCTGTATTCTAAAGATGAAGATGAAATAAATATGTTGTATACAGGACTGATTGGGGTGACTCATACTCACCTAACCATTGCTGCTGCCGATGTCACAATTTCTTCAATCTGCTTTGCACTCTGTTGGTAGGCTGTCCACATAAGAATGATGCAGAGATTTATTTGCATGTGGTGTTGTCTTAGATCACTATTGAAAAAAAATATTAATCTTTGTCTACACTTTACAAAAATTTCTCTCAACACAGCCGATAGATGAAGTAATTTTAATACTGTATGTCTTTTCCTGGCAAGGATTTCACTGACTCCAGAGTCTGTGGCCAGCTTCAAAGTCATGCTGTCTGTCAAGACTGCTGCAGCAGCACCATGTTTGCATTCAGATTGTGTTCACATTTGTTTGAGCAAAAGGTGTAAGTTTCTGATAAGTGGAATCTCTTAACTAAAGCTCACAATACCAGCTCCAACCTCCTGAGTAACCAGCTCACATAGGCAGAAGATAAAGCTAAATTGAATGACACATTCTACTCCACAGACTCTATTGGCTTTATCCTTGCAGTAGAGGGTGCAAACTGAACAGTTTCTTTTCCTCAGGGTCCACCATGACATGTTACTGCAAGTTGTATTAAGTATGAACTTTATCCTAAAAATAATTTGACATATTTTGGTTCTGTAGCTGAGTCAAGTTTTTCTAACTGAATTAGATATGTCTTATATTCTGCACCATATTCCATGCCTACAATTTTCATCATAATTCAAATCCTGTTGCACCTCAAAGTTTGAAACACCAAAATGAAGAACGCATGACAAATTGTAGTGCGAGAAGGTGATGAAATAGCATGTGGGATTAAATTTCACTAGCATTTTCTTTCCTTTTAATTTGACCATTCGGTAATTTACATGTTTGTTAGTTTCTTTACTCTTAAAAAAATAGCTGCTATTACACTAGGCACATCCCTGCCCCAAATTGCTTCTGGTATCAATAGGGAGAGAGGAAACAGAGGCAGATTAAGTGACTTGACCAAGGACCCAGAGTAACAGATGAGCTAGGACTAGATTCCAAGTCTCCTGACTCTCAATCCAATGCCCAATAAAATAGATTATGCTGTCATCTCACAAATACATTAAAAATTCTGTGCTTTCTAAAATCTGAGTGATAGTTAATCTTTACAGGGCCAATAGTGGGACAGGAGTATCATTCATATAAGAAGTTCTAAGATATTGCAGTTCTCTCCCAGCCACTGGGGTGGCAAAACAGCAGCTTCCCCGTTAGATTCAATTCAATACTTTTCCATTCAGTAGTTGTAGCTGACTCATGACAAATAAATACATAAATAAAGAAACAAACAAATAAATAATAAAGCAGCTTAACTATGGCTTGTTGGCATTAACCTTCCATTACCATTGCAGTGGAGAAGTTTATTGAAGTATGAAATGGCGACGGATGCTGTCATTGCTGTACTCTATTTGTAATTTTCTTTTGTATTCTCAGAGCTTGCATAATGATATCAGATAAACGACAAGCTGTCATAAGTAATGTGACACTAACTAGACTAATGGTATAGAATTCAAACTGAAATGCTCCCTCATTTGAAATGATTTGTGCTCTTTCATACATTTTAGGCAGCTTGTTGATATAGTATGCCAATATTCTCTGTTTAAATTGCCATGTAGAAATATTAATTTTCTGAAGTTAATATCACATTCCTCAACTTCTTCAAATTAATAAATGGGCAATGAGATGGCAGCAGGGCAGAAAAGGGCAAGATCTTTTCTTTAAAACTTGAATAAATTGATTGTTCCATGTAAATCCCTTTCACTTTTGCTATTGCTCTTTCAGGTACTGTGTCAGGGGTTAGAGATCAGATGCTCATGCTTCACTTTTAGGTTTTCTCCCACCAAGAGCTGCTTCCTCCTCATATGAATCCAGAGGAATCTTTCATGGGAACATTCTTCAATTCTGAAGATTTCCTGTAAGATCATGGGTATGAAATTCTGGAGCCATTTCCCCAACCGATGTAATAAACTATAGCAACAGAATAGCTCCATTAGAGTCAGCTTCCCCGTCTCTCTGCCCATTCACATTCTCCTGCCACTGCTATCCCCTCAGTGCCCCATATTCCTAGCAACACACAGTTTATGAACAACTGGATTATTGAATGCAGAGGCCCCAACTTTGTAATTTTTCCACGGATGTGGCACCCCCACTCTTTCCCAGGCCATACTGCCCCTTCCATCCTTTCCTCCCTAGCACTCACCTCTTCTCTCCTCCTCTTCTCCCTCTCCTGCAGTGCCTCCGGCATACCACTCAATAGCTGATCACCAGCATGTGAGAGGCACTGGAGAGGAGGAACTGCTAGTGGGTGCTGTGACCTACTATTTATTTCTAGCCTGGCAGCACCCACAGAGTCACCACCTGTGACTGAACAATCCCTACATTTGCAGCTACAAATGCTATAGTAACCTATTCAACAGGTTACACTTTTCTAAATAGAGAGAACCATTGAGAAAGGTAATGCACAAAGTCATAGGCAGCAAGAAAGTTGTTTGCATAAATGCCTCAAGGAATGCCCTTATACATGAAAGCTAAAAATCCTCTACCTTAGATTGTAATCCAGATGCCTGAAGGAGGTTGGGGCAATAGGGAGAAGATGTCAGAAGCTGTAATGCAAAATGAGATGTCCCTAGACCACACTGCAGTATGTTTCAGATAAGGAGTTTTGTTTAAAGACAAGGCTTATTTATTACAGCAATTAATTTAGTTTCTATAAATAACACAGTGCTCTGTTTGACATGAGGGAGATGTATCAGCAAGAAGTGCCACAGAATGTTTACTCATGGTTTGGAAGTTAGTAACAGAAACTGTAAGGTATGTTCTAATGATATTCTTATCCAGAAGTAACTATCAGTTTGTTCTGTACCTGCTGGGCTTATTGTTTGTTCAGTTTTAGCATCTTGCAGTGAGAGGTGTGCATTTGGGAAATAAAGCAAAATGTCTTTAGGACAGACTAAGCCTTAAAGAGGAGCCCATTATTTACTATAAACAAGCCAGCCAAATGACAATTCAGAGTCACTAAAATGTGTCCATATTTGCATCAGGCACATAACACCTTTCACAAAGTTATCTAATCTCATATTTGCCCTCTTGCTCTAATACAGTTATCACTGTGGTGTCTGCAGTGAGATTTTTTTTTCCCCCACAGCTTTTCTTTTCAAGGAAAGCTAAACAGTTCTTTGCTATATATGTTACAAAGAGCACACTAGAAAATGTGGAGTATCTGTTGAACTGTGACCAGATGTAGCTCTGGCAGGTAGAGTGTGACAAAGAAGCCTTAAAAATATCTTCAAACTCAAGAACCTCCTACAACTTCCCTAATGGACAGCTGACCAGCTATTTTTGCCACAAAAGTAAAAAACATGATATTTTGATTGTTATTTCATTTTCATTTCCTCTGGGGGAGTGGAAGTATGGAAGGTGTATAGAATAAAGTATCAAAGAAATAATAATGTTAAATATCAGCCTTCCACCTTTACCACAGTTTTACGTATTACTTTAAGACTGGGCCCTTCAGGATGAATCTTTCTTGGTTTGAGACAAAGCCTGGTGAAGTCAACGGGAGTTTTTCCAGTTTTGGATTCAGTCCTATGTGAAGCTCAAATAATTCAACATAAATTGGATCTCAGGCAATTGGCATTTCACAGGCAGGTTTTGCTTCATAAGGGAATCAGCCAATAAGTTAAGCAAAAATCAGAGTATTTTCCTCCACATTTCACAAAATAAATGGTTTTTTTAAAATGTCTTTAGACTTTGATAATGTTTTTTACTTACATTTATTAAGAGATTTCCCAAGTCTTTTTCTTTAATAAAACAACTTCTCATGAATCATGCAGAGAAAATGAATAGGAATATACCCTTTCATATAACCGGGCCCACTGATGGGCTGAGGGATAAACAGTTGTCCTGGGGCCCAGTGACTTAAATGGCAACATCCAGAGCCTGAGGCCCTTTAAACTGTTACTCAAGTGCCATACTGCATGCCCTGAGCAGCACTAAGGGCTAGGGAGCTGTTGTGGTGCTGACTGCCCTCTGCCGTGCCCCTTCCAATCTTGGCCCCTTCCCTTCTGGGAGCATGAAGCCCCCTCCCTTTCCCAGGGGCCTGCAGAGGCTGTCAGCTCACCTGCATATATGTGGATGAAATTAATAGGCAGCAGGGTAAAAATATAATACTTTTTAAAGACACAATGCACAGTGAAACTTGTTACAGGGATATATTGTAAAGTTCAAAAGCATAACTGAGTTCAAAAAGAATTATATAGATTCATGAAAAATAGGTCTATTGATGACTACTATTGGAGACCATCAGGGACGCTGGTTTTGCTGAAATCTCAGACTCCCAGAACTTGGGACTGGATGACAGGAAATGGATCACTTCATTGCCCCTTTCTATTCATTCCTGGAAGACTTGAACATGCCCAGCATGGAAGCCATTATCATGCATCAACAACTTTGTTGGACTGATCATGTGGTTCAGATGTCTGATCAGCGCCTCCCAAAACAGAGTCTGTTTTCCAAATTGGAGGAAAGACAGAGGAGCGTTGGGGGCCAGTGAAAGTGATATAAGGACATGTTGAAGGCACACATGAAAGTGCAGCATCAATGCTGACACTCAGGAGAACCTTGCCCAAGTCTGTCTCCAGTGGAAAATGGTAATCTGTGAGGGAGTGGCTCAATTTGAGAGGTCCCACCACAGTGCAGATGAGGACAAGCGGAGAAGAAGAAGAGAGCATCAAAAACTGCCCTGTGCCCCTCCAACAGTTGCTAACACCTGCCTCCTGTGATAAGATCTGCAGATCCAGAATTGGGCTGATCAGCCTTCAACAGACTCACAAATAGGAGGGATGATATAAAGATGTCCTACTCATTACTGAGTGACCACCAAGAGAGAAGATCATTCCCTCTAAAGTGTTTAGCACTGGCCAATGTCAGATGACAGGATACTGCTCTGGACGGGACCACTGGTCAACTATACTATGGACATTCTTCTGTTCTCATGTGATAAATTTATATCTCATTATGGTGGTAGACTCAAATCCAGCAAACACTTAGACACAGTGTTAAGGGCTGTGAAAAAGCCATTGAAAGTCAGGGCAATAAAGCTAGAACCATGTAGTTTTTTGTAGGATTATTGTCTTAAAAGTCAGATGTTGTAGTAGAGTAAATCACCTGAAATCCCTTCTCCACTGGGGGTCCCAGATAGGCCAACATAGAAACAAATCAACCCTGCCTTGAGAGAGGTATGGCTAGATGCCAAGATTGTGTATTCATTCAGCACATTTCTCCAGAAAGATTCTGTAAGCGGGATGCTTATGGATTTTCAGCCACTGTAGTTTTTCTCTTATTGGCAGGAGGAAGACTAAAGTGGGGGCTGGGGCTTCTAAACAGTACATGTCCTTTTCCAGAACCTAATACAACAAAAGAATTTACCTCCTCCTCAACTAAAGATATGGACATGGGCTGCTGGGTGCCCCAGTCCCATGAATGCTCATGGCTTTGTGTTCAGCACCAGCAATATTTAGCGACTCAGATCTCTCAGAGTTTGAACACTGCTTCATGCAGAGCTGCAAAGGACTTGTAAAAGCATCAGTGCCTGAGGCTGCAGGCTCACAGCAGGTGATCCCTGGCTTCTCTGCCTGTGCTGCAGGAGGAAGGAGAGAAGGAGGATGTGACATGATTGGCAACCCCCCTTTCCTAAGTCTCCCCCCTTGCTCCCAGAGTAAGGACTGCAACAGAAGAGGATAGACCTTGCACCTGACCTGCAGCCTGAGGGGGCTTCTTGATTAGGTATCTTGTACAGAGCTGGCCTTGGGGAACATGCTGCTGTAGGCAAATTTGCATTTTGGTGCCCCCCATTGCACCTCATTCCCCATAAGCTCCCTATGCTCCTATCCCCACAACCCCTGCATCTGCCTCCCTGCACTATGCCTTCTTTTGTCCCTAATTCCTACATCTTCCTCCTGTGCCCCCCATCCCTGAACTGTGCCCTCTGCACTGTGCCCCTTCACACCTGCCACTCGTACCTCCTGCTCCCTTGACTTGTGCACCCCTTCCTGTAACCAGGTGGGGAATATGACCAACCTGGATGCACAAATCAGCTGGCATTGCTGCTCACTCTTGTACAAAAGCTGGGTCTACAATTGCTCCCAGCTTCGAAGGGGGCATGTTAATCAGAGCCATGGGAGATTACTAATGAATACACAGCACTTCATTAAGCTAATTCTCTCCCCGCGGCAACTTCAAAGCATCAGACTTTGAAGTGCCAGCATGCATGTAGACGCGGACACTTCAATGTGCTTAAGCTAATTCAAAGTGCCTTTACTCCTCAAAATTTTGAGGAGTAAAGGCACTTTGAAGTATCTGCAGCTACACACATGCCGAAACTTTAAAGTTTGACAGTTTGAAGTTGCTGCAGAGGAGAATTGGCCTAATGAAGTGCTACATATTCATCACAGCACTTCATTATTAATCTCCCATCACCCTAATTAACATGCCGCCTTCAAACTTAGGGGCAAGTGTAGAGAAGTCCTAAATGACTGCTCCTTCATTTCAAGCAGTGCAGGGGATGCACAAGGAAAGGGAGGATAATACAACTGCTCATGCCTGAGCGCAGCCCAGGGGGGAAATGATCTGAGTGTAGGGATCCCTGGTATTGGGTAGTAAGAAGAGGGAGAGAGGGACTCTTGGCAGTGGGAAGGGGACAGAATTTGGAGTCATTCTGGACACCACCAAAATTACACAAACCTTCCACTCCTGACTAGAGACTGTTGACAAAAGTCAATAGCGCAAGTTTCCCTCTGCTGCTGCATGGGGGTGAGATTCAATGAGCTCTCAAATGGATTAACTGCAGCAGTTCCTGTCAAACTTAGTACTTTGCTGGGGCTTCTGCAATACTTATGTGAAGACACACAACTGAGTCATGTATCAGAGGGGTAGCCGTGATAGTCTGGATTTGCAAAAGCAATGAGGGGTCCTGTGGCACCTTATAGACTAACAGAAATGTATGAGCATAAGCTTTCGTGGGCAAAGACCCACTTCATCAGATGCATGCCCTACATCTGACGAAGTGGGTCTTTGTCCACGAAAGCTTATGCTCATACATTTCTGTTAGTCTATAAGGTGACACAGGACCCCTTGTTGCTCTTACACCTGAATCATGGAGCCACTGAACTCTCTTTTTCCTTAGTTATAAGAATATAGAGCAGCTACATGGAGGTACAGTACAATAGAACCTCAGAGTTACGAACTCACCACCAACCACACACCTCATCTGGAATCAGAAGACTGCAATCAGGCAATAGCAGTGACTAACCCTGCCTCCCCCCACAATCATTGAATAGACTATGGTACTGAGTTAAACATAAATTACCAAAAATAAAGGGAAAACGGCATTTTTCTTCTGCATAATGCACTTTGCAAGTTGCATTAAGTAAATGTTGAGTTGCAAACTTTTGGAGGAACCATAACATTTTCTTCAAAGTTACAAAACATTTCAGAATTAAAAGTGTTCATAACTCTTCAGGTTTTATGAGCTAACCAAATATTAGAGCGATTTCCTCTGAAATCCTTCTACTTAGCTGATGATTTACTCATGGCAGCAGCACTCTGTTCTTCAAAAGTCATAATAAGAAGACATACAGTTGTTTCCAAATGTACTGAAGATTAGCATGTGATAAGGGTACACATATATTTTACTGAACTGTGATAACCATGAACAGTTTTTATATTTTTTGGTGTTCGGAGGAACCTGTGGTTCTCTTTCTTAATGACTTTGTTATACTCCCTGCTTAGATTAAAGATGGGGTTCAACAGCCAGACAGGCCAGTCAAGGGCTGACCGGCCGAAGAGGAGGATGGACTCTGGCAATGAGTGGAGGGGAAACTGCCTCATGCCAGGGAGCAGGAGAGATCCACTGGCTAGTGGTAGAAATGAGAGCTGGGATGCAAAGACAAAGACCAGAAGTTTTGGCAGCAGTTGTAGCAACTGTGGGGACATCTTGGGTGGGAAAAATCCTTGAACTGACTCATGCATGCTCTGATTCTACTGAGTAGTACTGCATGCATAAATCAAGGGTTACTGTGCCCTCTGCTTTTAGTGTCAACTGCCAAAAGCCTGGAAACCCCCAGATACCTCACACCTGATAACTGGGACATCATTCAAAAGGATCAGGATGGACCTGGTGGGACCAATAGAAAAACACAAGGCCTAAGTACCAATATAACTGGGTGGTATTGGACTATGGCAGAGACTACCCAAAGCCACACACCTTCAGTCAGACAGTGCCTGGCCCATACCACCTGAGTCACTGAAGATATTTTTGAGGATTGCCATGCCTAAAGGTATCTGACAGATCAAAGAGACTAAAATGGTATGCAAGCCAATGCAACCGTTAGGGGTCCTCCTGATGATCAAACCGCTGAGGACATCAATCTAGCACCACAAATCCCTATGGAAATTTATAGCTCAAGATCCATGGCACTAGGACTGACTACTTCTGTTTTTTCAACTGTCTTTCCATTTTTCCTCTCCTTCACGAAAGTGAATGCCATCCAAAATTTGACACTTCTCTGATGCCCTGGATTGATGAGTTGCTTGATAGGCTTGGAGTCTCTAAATTTCTCTCTGAACTAGATCTTACTGAGGACTACTGGTAGATTCCCTGATGGCTGAGTCCCAGAATGAGGCAACCTTCTCTACTCCATGGAGATGTTACCAATTTAAAATGATGCCCTCTGACCTATATAGGGCTGTGGTTATGTTCTATTGCCTGATGGATCACATGTTATGGGCATCTGGAGCATGTGCCATGAAAACGGCATCGATATATGTGATCTACAGTCAAACCTGGGAAGACCACCACAGACATGTTTTAGTCATATGCAGGTTCTTCAGGAGGTAGGACTGATGGCTAATCAAACTGAATGCTGGCTGGGCCAGTGGGAGGAGACATACCTGGGCTACCCAGTGGGATGGGAAAGCTATGGCTGCTCATGAACAAAATACCGTCCCTCACAAAATGCACTGTCCCTGTAACCATGCTTCCTCAGACTGGCAGGATACTATTGACATTTCATCCCTGACTTTGTTGTTATTGAACCCCTCTGACAGATCTAGTAAAGAACAACAACCCCAAGAAGATCCCACGGTCAGCTGTCTGTGAGGAAGCCTTCCATGAAATGAAAGATCAGCTGAGTTGAGAACCCATGCTCATCCACCCAGATTTTGCCAAGAGATTCATGCTCCAGGCCGATACTACAGAGGTGGGAAGAGGAAGGATATTAACCCGACATGTCAATGGTAAGGAAAACCTTGTAATATACCTCTGTAGGAAGCTGTTCCTGCAGGGGAGTTGTCTATCCATGAAATGGGCCATGGACGCATCTGTAGAGGAACTCCTTCAAACTAGCGAGAGGACAATTAATGATGCACTTGTTAAATGTTATGAATGACAGTGACTGTATGAGAATGAGAGGGTCTCTCTTCACAAAGGTATGCTTTTGAATCCTTCATTTGGTTGGGAATGACAACAAGAACACATTTATTTTTAAGAGATAAGGGGCTCAGAGAATCAAAGAATGGTATCCTGACACTGGCCTTGTGGTAACCATGCGATGGGCTCTACAGGCTCTTTGTTGGCTAGAAAGAAATTAAGAAAAAGCTGTGGGCTAAGATGACCCGCTCTTCATGCTTGCCAAGCTTGTTCAGTCTGAAGTCAGGGATCAAAAGCCAGCCAGACATTTCAGTCAAGAGCTGATCAGCCAGGGAGGAAAATGTACCTACCCTTATTGCTCCTGGGGGACAATGGGAGCAGAGCCTCCTTGTGCTGGCAAGTGTAAGATACTTAGTAGCTGGAAGAGCTGGGAGCCCGAAAGCAATATTTCACAGAGTCACAGAATCTGGTGGCCAGATGGGATGCAGTGACCCAGAGAAGCTGACAAGTGGACAGAAATCCCATGGTGCAGGTGAGCAGCTGAGTCAGCATTTGAGAGCCCTGAGACAGAGCCCAGTGAGGCAAGGTGGGCCTGGGTTCCCATGCTCCTGCTGACCCCTAGCCATTGGATGGGACTGCCACCACTGGTACTATAACCTCTAGGCAGGGAACCCCTGGACTAACACTCCTTCCCACTTACATATGCCATATATGATTTTGTCTTGTTTGTGTCAATCTACAAGTTGAACAGACATTAAAACATTTTTCAAAACATTTTCCTTTGTAAATTATTCCAATCTCCTCCCAACCCAGCCTCCCATGTTTATATAAATACTAAGTTTTTGCTTTGTCTAGTATACCAATAGAATTATAATAGATATTTAAAAACTTATCATTTGCTGATTAATAACAATTCTGATATACAGAGTACAGCCATTAGTTCACTGAGTTTTTGTTTCAGTTTCCCAAGTCTTATTTTTTTTACTCACACAAAGCTGGTGCAGTGAATCTCTTAGAAAAAATTTCGAGTTCAACTTCTACAAAACTCCCTTTCTACAGGATAATTGGTAATACGGTGCATAGATAAATGTATGCAGGTTTAGTCAATTAGGCCTAGAGATAAGTAATTTTATTAAAACACTTTTCTGATTTCTATTATGCTTTGTAATCCCATGGGTACCACAGTTCTGGAAAAATGGAAGTACTTCTAGGATTTCATGAAAGATTTGGACTTTAGCTTCCCTTGTGTATAACCAGTCTGAATAGCGGCTTGTTATCTTTGAAGGTGCAGCTCAAAAGCAGCTTAAAATTTACACCCTAAGACTATCAGTGCAGAGTTGTAGTTCATTCAATTTCCAAAAACGGTTTTTGGAATAAATAACAGTCAACTAGCCTCCCATAAGAAGAGAAGCTGCAATATTCATGTGCTTGTTTTTGAGAGTAAGTATTGATTGAAAAAATTGGGGCATTCCTAAGGCTCACAGAGCATTGACTTCTACAGAATGTGCTACTTTCAACAAATAACCTCTAAAATGCTTTTTTCTGTGATCAAAAAAAATAAGAATTTTTCTGAGGTTTGCAACTAATCAAGGACTATAGATCGTTTGGAGAGACCCATTCCCTAAATCTACAAACTGAAAAGGTGATGGAATTTATTCATCTTCAACAAAGTGGGAACTTTTGCCTTTTCATTTTTGGCTATGTATGGTGTATAATTCCACAGCCCTTGTTGTAATGCAGTGTATTAATAAAAAAGTTGTGTGTGATCAGTGAGAGATCTTGAATATGTTTTCTTAAAAAAACAACAGCAATTATTCAGTTGATTGGTTACATATGATTTTTTCCATCCCATCAGATGCAACTATAATGAGGCATTAACTATAAAATCTAAATTAAATAGAGAACAATAATTGTAATACTTTCAAGTTAAGCCTCAGTGACCATTGGAGATCCACTCAATCTTATAAAACCATTTTCATTTACACTAAGTCTTTCAACACAAAATGGCATGAATATTTTTAATGTGATGTTACTGAAATAGGAATTAAAAAAGGCAAATGGGAAAAATAGACCTAAATGATTAAGGAGACCCCCAAATTACAATTCTAACAAATTAGAAATCTGAGAGTTCCCCATCTAAATGCTTTTGTAGTATCATGGATTGGGATTTCCTATGTAAACTTGATCATACGTAATGTGATTTAGACTTTCAAGGGAAAGCCCAGAATTTTCAAATCAATGGGAGGTTTACCCCAATATCAATGGCTCCATGATTTGACACTATGTCTCAGTCCCCCATCTGTAAAATCAAGATTGCAATATTTTTCTCCTATCCTTTGTCTGTATTATCTATTTAGGTAATAACGTCTTTGGGGCATCTTCCATAGACACATGAACCTACCTCAGTGGCACTCTAATCTCAGTTGGGGTCACTTGGCAATAAAAATATAAATAATTAGAAAAGGTTTGGACAATTTTCTTGACTGAAACAAACATTTTTGAGGGGAATAAAACAACAATATCCACTGAAACAAATAGGAATTGCATGTTTGGGGGAAATATGGTCAAACCCATGTAATCTACAAAACAATAAAGATAATTTCTTCACATGTAGTTCCCCCCCCGCCTTTCTTTTTTTTTTCCTTTTAGTCTTTTATAGTGTTTCTCTCTCTTTGTCCTTGTCCTAATTTGTGCTTTCCCAGCCTAGTGTGACCATCCATCCCATTTTTACCATGACAGTCCCTTATTTAAGCTGTCTTACAGGCATACCAACTTTTTAAAGACAATAGGCAATTTGTCCCATATTTTGCAGGGCTCCTGTTCCCTGGCACCCTGTGTCTTGGGGAGGCAGTGTCTCCTGCCCAGGAGCTCCTCCACAGGGTGGCTGCCCTGTTCCCTGGAGTTCTGTACCTTGTGGCAGCAGCTCCTGCTGAAGGCAAGCTCCTCAGTGGGGCAGCTGCCCCATCTCCTGAAACCCCCTGGTGGTAGTCCCCACTTCTGGCAAACTCCACAGCAGAGTGACTGTCTCATTCCCTGGTGCCCTACACTTGGGGGAGACAGCTCCTGGTGCCAGGCAGTCTCTCCATGGGTTGGCTCCACTCTCCTTTGGTGGTTTCAGAGCCCCCATCCCTGGTGCCTCACTCTGGAGCAGCACCCCTATCACCACAGAGCCCCGAGATGGGACAGCAGCCCTGACCCCAGGCCCGGAGGACGGTGTCCCACATTTGCAATAGGGCAATGTGGTCACCCTATCCCAATCATTAAATAGAATTGGTAACAGAGGAGATCAGTAAAGCAAATCTGAGTGTTTTTTGCCCCATAACAAACTTCCACCATGTCTATGCATGGGTATGTCTACACTAGGGACGAACTTAGATGTCAACTTCAAAGTTAGGTACTACATTGAAGGAGTCAGCAGAGAGTCTGTGCACATTTTCCTTTACTTCAAAGTAGTGAGCCCACCTTCGACGTTCTTACTCCATTCCTGGGAATGGAGTAGTGCCCTACTTAGAAGTTTAACTTCAAAGTAGGTTGGGTGTAGACACTCTTACTTCCTAGTTGCTTACTTTCAAGGATACTTCAAAGTAAGCAACTCTGAAGTGAGGTAAGCAACTTTGAAGTTATTTTTGTAGTATAGACATAAGTGTCTTTTATCCCTGATTCAGAATGATTTGTATTGACCTATGCTCCAAGATGTAGGCATGGAAGAAGCTTACTACTACTATGTATCTACCTATCTAGCGATATATGTATACACACACACAGAAGAAAGTACCAGAGCAACAACTGAAACATATGAAGCCACATGTCTTACAGATACATTTGACATAACCTGAAAATCCATGTCAAAATTTCCTTCTTTCATATTTCAGAGGAGTATTAAAACTATGTGGCATTTCCTGCAAAAGAATCAGTAACTTACTCTGTGTCCTACCATGACTTATTTCTCTACAGGCTAGATGTTTTACTAAACTGAGCTTCACTGTTTAGTAAACTGAACTCAGTGAGAGCTGGAGGGAGTTCGGCACCTCACAAGAGCAGGTACTGTTTCTGTGCAACATTTCTGCTTTGCCACTTAAATTTAAATCATTGCTTTCCTGTAAGGGGTGATTACTGTTTTTCTGAAAAAGAAGGAGTTAAAACTGAACAGCCTTCGTTGTGTAATTAGAATGGAACATTGGATTCTGCAGGGAGGTGAGAGAATGCACATAGTTCATTAAATAATGTGAGTAGTAATGAGGGTTTACACAAATCAAACAGTGTGTTAGGTAATTGTAATGTTGCTTTATGGTAAACCACCTGTCAGGAAGTACTTCCAGCCAAAGGCTCAATCTGCTACAATGCCTCCAGATGATTTCTAATTAGCGTAAACTTCATCTGTGTCATGTAACCAACATATTAGAAAGGTTTCTGTGGCTTTATTCAGTCCTTTTCTCTTCTCTTACTAGCACTATTTAAACGCCTGTTTCTATCTGAATCTCTAAAGGAGGGTCTTTGATGGAAAGGAATTATGATGAGAAGCATATAAAATACATCTGGAAAATAACCCTGAAATTGCCCCAACACCCCACTTCTCTCTCTCTCTCTCTCTCTCTCTCTCTCTCTCTCTCACACACACACACACACACACAATTTGAAAAGAAAAACACACTCCAAACATCAGTTACATATTTGACCTTCAAGGAAAAAAAAAGTCATTACTGTAGATCTTTGAACAATACCAAAAATGTTACACATTAAGATAATATTACCAAATGGTATTTTGTACTAATTGAGTATTTCAGAAGGGTTAAAACCAAAGTACTTGGAGTCTTTCCTGTGGTTTCAAAGGACTCTTGATCAGTAAGCTCCTAAGTAAACTAAATAGCTGTAATAATAGAGAGGAACCTATAATATCTTCAGAACTGTAGCAGGTAGAAGCAGTTGGCTGTTTAGTTTAAGAAAGGTAAAAAGTTAAAACTGATCACAGTCTCTAAACCTACATAAGGATTAGATATGCAGTAGACAACTCTTCAGCATAGCAGACACAGATCATCTCTCTTCTGGGCAGTCACTTGACAACTAGTAGGAAATCTCCAGTCACCCTCCTTTTTGTGAGTCGTTGATGGCGGGCCAACACAGTTCTTGAGATGCAGGTCTTATCACAGAAAGGGCAGGTGCTGGCAGCTGTTGGAGCAGTGTGGGGCAATCTTGCCACTCTTTTGTCGTTCTACGCCTTTTTCTGTCTGTGCTGTAGTGGGACCTCTCAAATTGTGCCACCCTCTCATGGATTACTGCTCTCCACTGGGGACAGTCCTGGGAAAGGGTTTCTCAAGTGTCAACTGATGCCACAGTTTCTCATATGTGCTTTCAGCATGTCCTTAAATCACTTCCTCTGGCTCCCAGTGCTCCTAAACCCTTTCTTCAACTCAGAAAACAGAATCTGTTGTGGGAGGTGCTCATCAGACATTCCGACCACATGATAACAATATACAAATATCCAAATATCTAAACAATTTCAGACTAGCAATATGGGGCAACCTTTTAACAGCAAGAGTGATGACCTATGGGAACAACTAACTAAGTGCAGTGGTGGATTCTCCATCACTAGAATTTTTTAAATGAAGATTGGATTTTTATCCTTAAAGATATGCTCTAGTTCAAACAGGAATTAATTCAGGGGATGCCTATGGCCTGTGTTATGCAAGTCAGACTAGAAGATAACAATGGTATCTCTTGGCTTTTCACAAGGAATACAATAGTGGGAGAGGTGGCCTAGGGACACAAAACACGGGGAAGGGGATACAACTGAAGAGGAATCACAAGACGACACACACAATATGTATGTGTGCATGTACTTGTTCAGAAGTAAAATCATTGTGACAGTACCTTGGTACTGTTCACAATGCCACCTTGATTTTTGATGTGTATACATTATATTCCCCAGTGATATGTTTTACAGAAATTGGAAATTATTCCTTTGTCAGGGTTGAGAGGATTACCCTTATTTGACAATTTTGCCAAATTTTTATCAGTACATATATGATTCCACTGTTAGAACGTCAGCCCAGGTCCTAGAGATACATTAACACATGCTCTCCTGCAGATCAGCTCTTTTGTCATCCTATCCTGGGCCACAGAGATGCCCTCCACTTTTTTGGCATCCACCTGTGACATGTTTCCTGTCACACAATCTTTCCTACTGTCCTTTAGCCACCTGGCTAATGGGGGGTCAAAGACGCATTTGTTATCCTATTGCCATTCTCCTTTGCCCCACTGTTTAAACTCTGGCTTGTTAACTCTTTCTGCTTCCCTTTTTATTACTTTAATACTTTTTACATTTTACGGAGTCCCAGATGCTTGTTTGTGCTCTAGAAAATTGTTAAAAAAATCAGACCTAGAAGACATCAAATTTTAGGCACTATCTTAGCAAGTGGACAAAGAAGGTAAGAGTGGTAGAAGAAGGGAGGAAATAATAATCAAATAGACTCACCTGAATAGAAATACCTGGCATCCTAAAACCCAAAAACAGCAACAGAAGGCCTCTGGTAAAGGTCTAGGTTAGATATTAGGAAAAGCTATTTCACTAGGGCTACGTCTACGCTAGCCAAAAACTTTGAAATGGCCATGCAAATGGCCATTTCAAAGTTTACTAATGAAGCGCAGAAATACATATTCAGTGCCTCATTAGCATGCGGGAGGCCACGGTACTTCGAAATTGACACAGCACACCGTCGCGCGGCTCGTCCAGATGGGGCTCCTTTTCAAAAGGACCCTGCCAACTTCGAAATCCCATTATTCCCATCTGCTCATAGGAATAAGGGGATTTCAAAGTAAGCGGGGTCCTTTCGAAAAGGAGCCCCATCTGGATGAGCTGCACGGTGGCAAGCCGCGTCAATTTCGAAGTGCCATGGTCGCTCACATGCCAATGAGGCACTGAATATGTATTTCAGCGCTTCATTAATAAACTTCGAAATGGCCATTTGCATGGCCATTTCAAAGTTTTTGGCTTGTGTGGAAATGGCCTAGGAGGGTAAAGAAGCACTAGAATGCATTACCTAGAAATGTGGTAGAATTTCCATCTCTATAGGTTTTTAAATCCCAGTTTGGCTAAGTCCTGACAGGGATAATTTAGTTATGGTTGATCCTGCTTTGGGCAGGGGGCTGGACTCAACGACCTACTGAGGTCTCTTCCAGCCCTAGGATTCTATGAAAACATATTCAAGGAATGAATTCCATAGATATAACCCTAAACTAAACAGTCTTTATCTGGGTGTAACACAGTTAGATACTTCTTGGGTTTTAAGTATCAGAGAGGTAGTTGTGTTAGTCTGTAGCTTCAAGAACAACAAGAAGTCTTTTGGCACCATACAGACTAACAGATATTTTGGAGCATAAGCTTTCGTGATGAAGCAGGTCTTTGCCCACAAAAGCTTATGCTCCAAAATATCTGTTAGTCTATAAGGTGCCACAAGACTTCTTGCTGTTCTTGGGTTTTGTCGTTGTTGTTGTTTGTTTTTTTAAGACATCTTTGTTTTGCAGTGCTGAGTACAGATGCTAAATGTTTTGAAATAATTAAATTACATTTTTGAGTAATGGAATCTGACAGCGCGGGCAGAATCGCAGGGGAGAAACGACCCCCCGGTGACCCCGCACCAGCAATCCGTCGGATCCCTCACAGGGCTTCGAGCGAGGGCACAGAGGAGTCGGCAGCAGGCCCCACCAACTGGCGGTGTGCCGCTCCGCCCCTCCGCAGACCAACCCCACCCACCTCCGGCAGGGGGGCCTGGAGCACAGTGTAGATGTGAAGGGAGAGACCGGGGGAAACTGATCACTGGTAGGGCAGGAGCTGGCCTATTGGCTAAAGGGAAGGGTGAAGCACGGAGAGGAGGGTAGAATTAAACAAGGATTATATTTATTAGCACAAACAGTAATAGTCAAACTAACAATACAACAATTAAACTATAACACTATATACTAACTTATCTATAATTTAAAAACTTACAACAAATGTCATTAAGGATTCCATTGATGAAGTCTATGAGAGACTTTCCTTGCTAGACACAAGGACAAAAGGTTTAGTGAGCTCTTTTTGTTTTCTCCGGGTTACAAGGGGTAAGTTTTAGTTTGCCCCCCTCATATACCCTGGGCAACTGATTAGGTTACCCTATCGGATCCCTTGCGGACCAGCCTGACAAGGTTCCTTTCCCACTGATTCTTTCAGCGGGGATTGGAGAGGATGGGGAAAGAGAGAAACAGGGAAGAAAGGGTTATAGAGAGAGAGAGAGAGAGAGAGTATAACAATAAAATCCTAACTAACAAACTTTCAACGATGGGGTTGTTAAGCAGGTGTGCAGCCCCGAATAATAATTAGAAATTAGCTTTAAGCTATGTTGTGGTAAATATACCACGTGGCCCGGTTTAAGTTATAAAGTTAATATCCTGGGGCGTGGGGATTTTACGTGTCCTGTAGTTTGGTCCGTTGAAGTGGCTGCGTCCGGTGATGGAAGGCTGAGGCGGTGACAGCGAGGTCAATGGTGCTGCGCGAGTTGCAGGCTTTAGGCCTCAGTGGGAATGGGCGCAGTACCCCACCCTATTGATGGGGCCAGTTCTCCCCACTCCCCGTCCGCTCTTGGCCTGTTGTCGGCGGCTGGATCGAAGATGCCGCAGTGATTTTTTCGGCAGTCTCTGGGTGCTAAAGGGTGCGGGCGCAGTACTTCACCCTAAGGGTGAAGCCAGTTCGTCCCTCACCTGAATCACCTCAGAATACACTGCCTAAGCTCTTTTAGTGAGAGTGATTTCAAGTAAAGTGATTTCAAGTAGCCTGTCTCAGCAGAGCGGACTCTGCTGGGTGGCTGCAGCGCTGCAGGCTCAGGAGACAGGAGCTCTCCTCAGCTCAGGAGCTCTTCGCAAAGTCTTCTACTGGGCGAGCAGGTGCCGACTGGACTGGGCTGACTGACTGACTCACTGACTGGCTGACCCCCCAGTGCTGCGGGGCGCCGCCTTATATGTCCTATACTTATGAATTATTCATGAGTTCATTATCATATGAACGTTCTGAGGGGCCTGTTCTCAACCAGGTCCCTCTCCAGGAGCTACCTCACCTTGGACCAATGAGGTGCCTGGATTTTGAAATTCATGATTTGAAATGTCTGTGAGTTCAGGTTACCGGTAAAACCAACTGACACAGAGTGACCGTTACTAAGGGCGCAAAATGGCAGCCTATGTACTTTTTAGGGTCTACCTGCCCCTGTGGTGATATTAATGGCTCAAAGGCTTGTTTCCCCTGGCCCACGGGGACGATAATGCCTGAGGGATGAAAAATCCCTGACAGAATCCACATCCCTTGAAGGGAAGAGCAAAGCATCTTAGATCAAGCTGAATACAAGCAAACAATCTTCACTTATATTAGAATCTAACTAACCCTTTTCACAAGTCACAAAATTTTTGATGACTATGTATTCCTTCTTTTTTTTTTTCAGGATCCAGAATTAGTAATTGGGAACTAAGAAAACAGCTCATCTTATGGAACTTCAAGACACTGAAATTAGGAGAAACAAAACCTCACAAACCTGATCTAGCAAAAATAAGACATGAGAAAATGAGAGCCTTAAAATGCCTTCTTGCACCAGATGTGCAGATATACTGAATTCAAAGAACAGGATTTGCCTGAAAAATCTTGAATACCAGTATGTTATGAGAAAAACAGTCTGACCTCCTCTTCTCACCTGAAGTTTAAAACATACCAGTTTGATACAGAAAATATTAATAAATATAATATTAATATAATATAATGCTGTTTTCACTGAGTCATTTTCTAGAGCCTAACTGCTCTTTAAATATGAAAATCCAGATTTTCTAACATCTTGAAGGACTGAACACACAAAATAATTATGTATAGGCAGTAGTAGAGGCAAAAATATGATATCTGGTGATAGGAAGAAGGCCTTCCGAAAACTGGGGAGGTCCTTTCAGAAAGTCCTGTCTCCACGGGCGGTGCACGATTTGAAAAGCCGCACTTTCAAATCACCATGGCTGCCATTATGCTAATGAGTCACTGCATATTCATTGTAGTGCCTCATTAGCATCTTTCAAACCCGCTCATTAACATGCCCCTTTTGAAAGGAAGGGCATGTGTAGACACAGGGTGAGGGACCAGGTAGGTGAAGCAATATTTTTTGTTTGATCAATTCCTAAATATTATTTCACCCACCTTATCTCTCTCCCTGGGATCAATATGGCCACATCAGTTTCTTTCTGGCAGGTACCACTTCCTGTAAATCCTTCTAATGTCCCTTGTCTGAAATACCTGCTACAATTTGTCTCCAACAATTCCATACTTTCCTACCCTGATCTGTCCTGTGGGTTGAAGACTGTTGACCTGACATCTGCTTTACCAACTCTGGAACAGCAATTACTCAATTTACCATATTTACCATTAGAGTCTGGAGAAGGGAATCAGAAGTGTCATTTTATTCCTCAGTTCACTCACAATTGGGTGGAGCAGAAATTTCTTGCCCTTGATTCTCCCACTCAATAGATTAGAGATGGGAAGAAGTACATGCCTAGTCTGACTGCAAACTTATTGAGACACCTCTGATAGCTAGGGAAACCCAGCATTAGATTCAATTAAGCTTGTTAAATGTCAACAAAAGGGGCCTCTCATCTTTACTAGCTGGATGAGGAAAAAGCCATCAGTGTGTGTTATTTTTCTCACGAGGAAAGGGGTTTCCTTCCTCTTGTGATCAGTGGTAGCGATTTCTCAATCAATTATATCTCTTAATTGTTTTTAAAATAGTCAGATTTCAACGCCTCCACAGGTTGCATCAGTCTCACGTCTGGTTCTAGCCCTCCCTGTTCTGTGAAACACAGTGACTCTCAGAGCTCCGTCCGTAGAACTCCCTGACATCACACACGGCAGGAACTTGCAAACACAAGCCAGAAAGTAGGAATCTCCAAGCAAGAATCAGGAGATGCAAGAATAATTGAACACTTGGCCATCAACGTCAAACTTTATTTGACATCATGTGTAAAATATTGGCCCCACTGAAGTAAGTAGGAATTTTACCATTGACTCCAATGGGATCAGGCTCCCAACTACATGAGTTTGAATGCTGGACTCAGAATGCAGCATTGAGTTCTTATTTGGCTTATGAGAAAAACTGAAAATGAGAGAATGAGGGCTGAGGGAGAAGAAAAGAATATATCTCTAATGAAAATTGATGCAGTAATTTTTATATTATATTTTATATATATAAACACATACATACACACACACACAAAATGCTGTACATAATCCTCCTGGTTATGACAGCCTAGTATGGCAGCCTACTATTTGGGAAACATTCATTTGTACATAAATGATACATATCACAGACTTCCCTAAAGCTAGACTTAAAACAAAAGAATCATTCTCTAGAAGAATTATGGATTAGATTTCTGGCAAAAAAGGCTCAGAAACTGAAACTAGTTTTGCTAACTCAAATGTATGAGAACTTAGTCTTACAGTAGTAGACAAGCAGTGACCCTCCAATGTTAATGAAGTTATAAAGCGTGACAAGGGAAGAGTCATTAAGACTTGTGAGTCGGGGCTACATAATGGACATCAATCGTTTCACATCATGGACTTGATATATCTGCCTTAGGTTCATATTTTCAGATCAGCCATTTTCCCTCACACAAAGGGGGACTCAGCTCCTTCTGTAGTGCCATCTTCCCTGACAGCCTTCTGGAAGATGCTCAGAACAGATTAACAGAAAAAGGGTGGAGACTTGGTTAGCTGGGACAAATGCATATGCTCTCTCCTGTCAGTCACATGGAATGTGTTCACCCATTACAATCATGATCATAAACATAATAGAAATAGAAACACCCTGAAAGATAATGGTGTTTGCTCAACCAGCATAACTAAGGGAGTGCTATTGGACCCAGAGCTAAAGTACGGGCACAGGGCCTACTCATGGATATCAGGAGACTCTTGTGGATCTTCAGTAAGTAGTGATATTTGGATGAGCCCTTTTCCATAGTGAGAGTAACTCTCTCCCTCAATAGAACAATGGTCGAGAATCTTAAGACCCTGATGGAGATTTCCTCCCAAACTTTAAACAGAAGAAGGAAGGACCTCAATATTTAACTATTAAAGCAGCAGCATGTTAGTATTTATCTGTACTTTATGAACTGGGGTCTCCTTTACAAAGTGCTTGAAGATACAATCAGTCCAGATCCTTTGCTGTTAAATGGCATAGTTCCACTGACTAAACAATTAATACCAGCTGGTGGTATGGCCTGGTTGGCCAGCTCTGTTGAACTACTTTATTTTAGCAGCTTCTAGGACTTTAAAGACCATTTTGCATTACTTGAAATATCAGTCAAAGGGGAAAAAGAGCAATTGTTTTCAGGACAGACAGTGATAACTAGAAGTGACAAGTTTTCATGTACTAGATTACCTCTTTTGCTAGAGTTATATGGGAAAATATTATTGTGATGTTGCCTGTGACTCAGGTTTTTCTCAAACTACACTTGAGATTAGGCAATAGGTGCTGTCTGAAATCCTTCATTTGAAGGAATTATAACATTATTTAGGTAACATTAAAACTTGTTTTAATTAAATGGGTGATTTTGCACTACTCCCCTCAAACTTTCCAGGAAAAAGAATTTCCCCTTCATGTTTTCGTACACAATTACTTACTAGGGTCCAAATCTGAGGTGATTCAGCCACGATATTTTTAAGATAGTGGACTTCAAGCAAAAGTAATTGATAGCCATATTATGAAAAAATTATTTAATGCTTCTCTGACACACACAGCTTGCCTGAGAAGCTACAATTGAAGTTCATTTTAACGATCTTTGTAAAACATGACACAGAAGAGGTCAATGATGAGACAGGAGAAGGAACGGTTTGTAAGTCATTCACAACTGAGTTACTCAACAAGTCCAAATGTGTGTCAAACCTACTGGAACATAATGCTGACTCTTGGAGAAAAATCCAAGGTATGAAACTAGTGGGAATAGAGAGGTTGGGGAATGAAGGTAAAAGAAACAAAACAAAAAAAAAGGCCTAAATTCCAGAAGATCCCCACTTCCTTACATTCTTTTGTCTCCAAGCCTATGACAGCTGATCTCTTCAGGGTATTTTACCTCCCAATGCATGTTCTAAACACTTAAGAAATTGTAAAACAAACAAACAAACAAACAAACAACCACACACACACACACACCAGCATTACCCTTGAGACAAAGTTCAAAGTACACATTGGTAACTAAAAGGGCAAAGGACCCCACCAAATCACTCAAGAACACTATATTTGTGAAGAATTAACCTTTTGAAACTCAAGGAATTCAGAGTTCAAGGTAAACCCTCCCCCCATCGCCCCCCCAAACCAGTTAAAATCATGGAAACTAACATACAAATAGGGTGAAGGAGAGTATTTTGAAATAATAAAAAATTTGTCATAGGTTTTTTGTTTGAAGATGACATTTAATAGGTAATCCACAAAACAGAGTGGGGTATTAAGTAATGTGCCCCACTCCTTACCCAACAAAATCTCTGTATAAGTAACTGTAGCCACACATTATTATAATAAGACACCAAAATACTGTACATAAGAAATGTGTCTTAGCAAGTTTTGAGACTTAGATGGGATAATAATAGGACAATTCAGCCTATTATTTAGTAGAGCTAATAAAACAATGTAATGTGACCCGACCCCTTTTTAAATTGATAACTTAAATAAGAGAAAGACCTGCACAATATCTTCTATTTAAGGGGAGATACCAAGTGTGGAGGTCAAGTCAAAAGTACAGGATTTTACAGAAGACAAAAAGTCCTGCTGATGACATCTGTAATAAGAAGTTAGAGGAAATGCCTTGTCAATGGAGTTTCAACATTTAGGATGACCAATTAAAATATGTACACACACTAGGATCCAGTCTGGAAACCCTGCAAAAGCAAGCCCACATTTTCTTCAGTAATACTTGTATCCAAGTACAGTCTCATCCTTAGGGAAAGGAGAGAAAGGTTTGAGCCTCCTACAGGGCCCCATGCTCCAACTGATTATGATATCCACTGCCCACAAGCAGGGCCCACTGTATGCCAGCTTGGGACCTGCCCACTGGCTGGGCCACACAGGGCTAGCTCTGCCCAAGTGAAAAGTGCATGTCATGAGTGTGCTCAATAGACATAATAGCCATATTTGAAATTGGCGCAACATCCAAAAGTAAATATATATTTTGTCTATAAAACCTATATTAATTAAAACCTGTGTTTTTTGTTACACATCCGACACGGTACATAGTAGTATAGCAGAGTAACATATAAAACTTAACTGGTCTCATTGCAGCTTATTGTTGGTATGGCTGAGTCTACAGACCCCAACAAAGAGGGAGGGGCACTGTGTTAGACACTGTGCAAAATATATTCAGAGACTTTCTTTGTACCAAAGGAACTATATTTTAAATAAACAAAGCAGAAGGGAAACGTTAGTATCCAATATGCTGATGATAAATGGACAACCGGATGAAGTGATTTTCCAAGGTCATACAGTACCTTTAGTAGCAGAACCAGAACTCAAATCTCCTGAGTCCTGGTGCGGGGCCTTAATCAGAACACCTTCTTTTCTTGAACTGATGTTTTCTAATCTGACAATAATGTAAACAATATTTGAATTTGGATAAAAAATAATCAGATATAATACCATATTAAAATTGATATTTTTGGGAAAAGATCATTAATTACACTTAGATGTAATATATGTGAACAAATTCAGCAACACTTCACTGAAATGACATGTCAAAGGCCAGAGCATTGAGCGGTTTACCTCCCACAGTCTTGCAGAAACTAAGTCAAAGAACAACTTTTTGTGGTCCTCTGAATATTGGATTGGCATCCTTTTCAAGTGAAGACTGTCAATGTTTTTGACTTTTTGCCAGTGCAGCGTAGATGTAAAAATAGAGCTGAACTAATCTGTGGTCACTATCTTGTAGTAGCTTAAGAAATGTCTATTGACAAGCAAAATGATTTTCTGTCACTGGCCACATTTCCTCTGAACCATTTGAACACTTCACCTGAACTGCTGATAACCAGAAGGAGGAATAAGCAAATTCTAGGCATATTCTGACCCATGGAAGCCTGAACCAAAACAGGGTCCGTACAGCCTGACTTTTTGCTACTGTTAACTGTTCTAGAATTTTTAAGATGATCGGTAAATAAATGTACATCACTTCTTGGTAAACATATGACCAGCTATGTAGATGAATATCTGCCATGTGTAAATATGGAATATGGTTATAACCCATCAAAAAGTAATATTTATTTTTTATTAAAGAATATACTGTAAAACAGAAGTTGTTTGCCTATATCATTTAAAATCATTTTGGTGATGTACTGTGGTTCCACTTCATTCTGTCACAATGTTTTCTGCTGTATGAACATCGTTTATCTTAGCTTCAGGTGAGTAAAACTCATGGATAAGTGAAAAACAATTCACTCACATAAAAGAACTTAATCCAGTGCCCATTTAAGTTAATGGAGAGTGCTGAATCAGAGAGGCCTGAAATCAGTAATCCAAATACCATGTAGAACAAAAATCGTGGTTATTGTAAATATTGTGCAAAATACCAGGCCAACTGCTGTTAAAATGTGGGAATTTTTATTTTGAACTTTCATTTAATTAGATAAAAATAACTGTTGCTCTTTATTTTAAGAGAAGCTACAGATCATTTCCTACGTTACACTACATCTTTCCAGGAAGGGGAGTATTTGTGTTTGGTTTTGTTTTAGGGGAGCCCACCAAACTCTGACAATTTATTTCAAAATATTTCCATAACTACTCTGATTTATAGGACATTTTTAATCCTAATGTGGCACATTATAAGTCTATGGAGGTTTGATAACTTTACAGTTCTCTCTGCAGTTGAAAAAGCTTTGCATTGAACTAAATAATGAAACATAGCAATTGCTGTGCCTTCTCCTCTAACCATGTGCTATCTTTTAATCTTCTAAATTGAGACTGTTTCCAAAATTTTTACACACTTATACTCTGACTGGCTGCTATGATTGGAAGAGGTGACAAATTTTAAATGTCTTGATTGTAAAAGCAGGTTGTTTTCAGTGGAAATCTCTCAAGTCTGGAACTCATACCCGCATTTCAACAGTCAGATGTGTTCCTTTTTAGAGCACTTTACAATGTACATATAATTAAATGGGGCTCTATGGGTACTATTAGGCTCACAGATGAAAATGTTCATTGATGCAAAACTCAGTGAGTACTAATGCAATGAATACTTTTTTGTATTCCCATCTCTCTCACACACATGACCTCCACATATATTCGTGGCTTGGATCTGTTTCCCTGTCTTAGCTCCTCAATTTTGTCCAGTGGACCTAACTGAAAACGTCCTCACCCTGACACGTACCAGGAAAAGGAAAAAACGTTTTAGTTGCTTCAGCATCTTATCTCCTTAGGTTTTCAAGTCCCTAATATTCAGTGTTGGCCTCCAGGTAGCCCGAATAGCTATTCTACACTTCCAGTTTCTTCTCATCCTCTTCATTCAAACTATATTCCAACTTGATCTCTCTGACACTTACTCATGGTCACACAGATAAGTGAAGACAGTAATCTAGTTAAATCCCCTTTTTAGGAAAGCTGTAGAAGAAAAGGCAACTGGAGAAAGAAAAAAAATAGTTGACATCTGTCTCCAGAAAAAAAAAAAATGGCGAATTCTGCAGCATCCTGGACAAATACTAAATTCAATGGCTATAGAATTGTGGTCTATATAGTCAGATGCCGTTACTGGTGTGGTGCTCTGGCATCTACTCTGCTCCCTTCTGGGTTGATAAGCTTTGGCTGCATGTGTGTCCTCCTTGGAAATCAGTGTAGGTTCTGCATTTAGACCACACTGCAGACTTCTGAGGGCACCCAATAACCACAAATCAGGCAAGGTAGGAAGGCACTGGGACCAGGTATACTGTCATTGATGCATGGGTTCTAGCATTCCAGACATGTAAGTTAGACATCAAGAGTTTACACTAGTACATGTATATGCTGTGAGAATGGCTGCAACTCAATTGACGGTACAGGGGTTCTGTCATGCCCTTGGTCGCTTGACACGGCCCCTCTGAATAATACTTTAATACAGAGGTACAAACAAATTTAATGTACATCTTGTATTCCAGGTGACCCCCACCCCTAATTATAATAAGTTGACATCCTTTGATGTGTCCATATACCACCCATTACTTTGTAGATGGTGCTATAATCTAAACAACACTATCCATCATGCTGTCATCCCAACCCTGTGCTGAACCAGGTTTGGCATGCCCCAATTATTTCTGTTACCAAGCAAGATGTTCTGCTGTCTTCCTGGAATGTTTATTTGTATAATCAGTGTGTATCTGTAATATCAGAAGCCATCTCTCTGCCAGATTCCTGAGTTTTGCTTTTTGCTTTATGTTAGCATAGTTAACGTCTTGTGTTGTTCAGCCCTAGGCCTTAGGTCTTATACCAAGCCTGATTGTCAGGCCTTTTCATTACTATAGTCTATAGTGCCAACACTGAGAGAAATGTGGCAGTTCATATCTCACAGCTATGGTTTCACAGTCACTATAGATTCAGACAAACAACCTTACATCAGTTTACACATTGTTCATGTTTTTGAACTTTTCATCACTACGTACCAGTGCTTTTTTTAAATTAAAAAAAAACAAAAAAACGGTGGCTGAGGTGGCAAAGATGCCAGTATTCAGTACCAGCAAGTATTGGCACGCAAAAAAAGTACAGCTGCTTACAAACATAAATGTTTAAAGGAAAAGATGAAGTTGGGATTAATAATTCTGCAGCAATGGGCAAATTCGACATTAGATTTTATGGTTGTGGAACTGAACACTACACAAGAACCTAGTACATGTGCTTGATAAAAAGACATTACCTATATACTTCAATGATAGACCTGTTCCTGCTTCCACTGAATCTCCAAGTATTTGTGTTCTTTCATGCCTTACCCTGGAGGGTGAGTAGGATGTCCAAAGTATGCCCTGCTGGATCATGGAATGTGCGAATAGTGCTGCTGAAGAATATATATTTTAACAAAGGAACATATTTCATACTTTGAAGACCTGAATTAAAGAAATTTGCATTTTTATTGCATAATTCAAAGATGCACTTATAGGCTTTCTAGCAGTGTAGGGAATTGTGGGTATATGAAATGAAGTTGTATTACCCTGGATTGGACTTGAATGGAATGGCCATCCCCTGCTCCTTCCTCCCCATGAAAATGTGTGTTATGTCTTATAATGTTTGGCTATAATTACATACCTATTTAACTGTCTACAAAAATTAATCAACATTTAGAAGACATGGGTGAATCACAGTTTATTATGATTTGAAACACTTCATTTAGAAATTGTATTTTTTCACAAGTATGTGATTTGTAAGGGATACATATTTTTATCTATGAAGAATACATTACAAATAATACATATTTACAAGTCTAATTTATCTTTATTCTGACAGGGGAAAGACCTCATGTTCGCTTACATTAAAGACAGCAAAGACAAAAGGAATAAAAACCCCAAATACATAACACACAAGAATATTTTTTAAAAGTCTCATTCATAAGTAGGCCACCACCTCAAACAATTTCCTAATGATAGAAAAATAAAAACCTAGAGAAACATTCTGAATTATGCACATAAATTAATATTCTTAATTCATTAGCAACCTAGTCAATATACCTTGAAATAACAGAACATTAAAATATTACTAACAGTATTATGGCAAAGAAGCGAAAGGATGAATTAAGAAAATAGAAGGAACTTTTTTTTTTAATTTTGGAAGAGTGTCTCAAGGCAAATCATAGCTGCCAAGTCACATTATACATTTAACATTAGATTACACATTCCATAACACATAGAAAATATAATACAGAATAATCCTAATGTGTGGTGCGTACACAAGAAGGTGGATGACCATTGGGTTGCATATCAAAGGAAAACATCCCATTTCCCCAGCAAAAAAAAACAAACAAACAAAAAAAAAGCACAATGTGGATCGTCCACAGACTTCAGTCAATTGACTGTTTAAGTACATCCAGCGATCATCCCACACAAAATCTTTTCATGAATGCCTGCATTTCACTTGCAGACTTGAGGTGTGTCCACCACTGACTCCTCTCCCTAAACAGAAAGGAGAGGTGCCAGAACAGTGGGAGAAGGAGGCAGGGGACCTTAAACCCATCACTTATACCACCATAGGTGATGCGGGAGGGGACAGAGAAGAACAAGTTTGGGTGGAGTTCTTTGGGGAGAAGCAGCAGAGGAAGGGTGGCAGCCTTAGGGTGGGACCATTGTTTGGGTGCCAGTGGCTCCACCCCTCTACTTTATAGGGACCTTTTGTTGCTCCTGGCTGTACAAAGAAACTGGTGCTACATGCCTCCCACACATCCTGTTCCCTTCTTCTCCTTTCCAACATGGCAAAAAAGTTGAGTATCATTACAGTAAACAATTATGGATGTGTGGACCAATGGATTCATTGCTATGGACCTTGGGGAAAAAAGTAAGGTTTCAGAAAGGACTTGAATGATGAGAGAATAGACACCTGCACTTTGAGGTAGAACAGGTGTTTAATACTCACTGTAAAAGTAGAAATGGCAGAATACAGAAATAAAAAACTACCCCAATTTCCCCAGCAGCCCCATCAACTAGCCACTAAGCACTTTTGCCCCCAAACATTTTCCTTACTGGGTACAGCCACAGTTTCCTGCACAAGTACAATTCAACAATCTGCTGTGGCTACACTAGGACTTCTGCACTGAAAATATAAAATGAAATACAATAGTTAAGAACTCACCACTCTTAGGCCACCTTTGTGGCTTACTTGATTCAGCATCCAGGACATGATGTTGAATGGCACATTCACATTTGACAGAGCTGCAGCTGGTATCCCAAACCCAGGATTAAATCTTAATAGAATGCTGCTGATCTACTTCCCCAGCCCAGGAAGGATTACACGTTATCATCAGAAATTTTTCAGGTCTTTCCCTCAGGCCATGGATCTAAACAGTGCTACAAGGGGCCAAAGGTCTTTTTTTCTTCTCCAGGGCCACAGGCACAAGTTTCTCTCCAAGTAAGAGATCTAATGGGTATCACACGGCACTTTCCCAGCTGGGTCTGATAATTGAACTAGGCTGATGGAGGAGAGGGCTGGCCACCTGGGTCTTGAGGTAGACTATTTTACTTGGCTTCAAGATTAAGCTGAATGAGAATTTAGGCTTTAAGAAAAAATTCTCATTCAAGCCTATGTCTGACATAACTGCAAACAGAATTGAGAATATGATTGGCTAAGCACACTTTACAAACAATCAAAATGTTCCTTCCTCAAGTTTTCTCCAACATAGAAATATCTCATTGAAGAACCTTAACCAGCCTTCAACAGTCTAATGTTTTAAAGCTGAAGTGTGTGTTAATATTTTAAAAATGATTTAAATGATATAACACCACAAGTCCTCTTCATTTGGCACTTCACACAAGGACACTTGTGGAATTATGCTACTGCTGGAATGTTTAGTGAAATGAATCAAAGTGCACTGTGAATTGAAGATTAACAGCCAGAATGTTACTCTGGCCACAAATTTTGAAAGAGCCTTATTTAAATCATGTATTCTGAGGATCCTGGAATAAATCTGAATTCTTTATGAATATTTATATTGAATACCTGTTTCTCATCTAAAATTGTTTTGATCAGTGTGCAGTGAAATAAGTTTATTCCTCCGTTTCAATTTTATAAGACAAAACTTAGATAAAAGTATACTATGCATTCTCAGTTGAAATACAACATATAGTATCGTATTTGTTCATGTATTTTTTCATAAAAGGAAAATTTTTGCATCAGCTGCTCCATTTAGCTTTTCACTTGCTACATGAAATGTTGATGGTTTGTTCACTTTTCTTATTGTACCCACAGACATAATAATTCATGTTTTCATGTTCACTCAATTTGGTAATTTGGTAAAAACCTATTGAAGTCAGCTCAAGTCCTTCCATTGAGTTCACTCAGTCTTGGCTCAAGCCCTATCTGCCTCACCACAGAAACTAAGACAATGATTTTCTATCCCTGATGTGTATCTGCGGCTCATTAAAATGCACAGTGAACAACTAGTGTCTGAATGGCTATTTGGTTAAATACTGTATGGGTGGCTACCTGCTATAAAGGCCAAAAAAATGGAGTTACAATAGCAGTTGTTAACAGGTTTATTGTATCATATTCACATTATAAAAAGGTTTATGAATATTTATTTTCATGCAAATTAAAATGTGTGGTTCTCATGTGAAGTTGAGTTTATGATGATGCAGTGCTCATCTTCACAATGTGATATCTTTGCCCTTCCTTAGATAAATAGTATTTGTATTGAACACATCAGTGCTAATTGTCCCTTGACTTCTGCATGTACTTAAGTACTCCACTCAGTTATTTAATCACCTTCACCTGGAGGGGGGCAGGGTCAGTTGTTTTTGGGCCCCCACTCAGACCGGATGGAGCAGAAATGTTACGGGTTTTTAGCTGGCTACAACTTCCTGTCCCTCTTCCTGATGGACTGTAAAATAACTGATTCGATCCCATCCCCCCATTAAAAACTCAATTTCATAGTTGTGCTTTTACTGACAATTTTGTTCAGATGCCAGTCCACCCAGACACTGTAGCAGCCAATCTTTTCTGTTTTGAAAATCCTGCCATTAGGAGAGGCAAGATTTTAAAAATTGTTACAGGGTTTCACCCAATTGCTCCTCTGTACAGCATGAGTCTGAAGCTATGAACAAGATCATCTCCTTGGACTTTAACTTCCTGAGTCCGGGAAAAGAGGAGCAGTGTTCAAAGTAAGTCTCTTAGGGATGCCAAATGGCCAATAATGCACACAACTTGAAACGGAAATTTTTGTACCTTTTGTAGCAAAGAAGCATCAGCATCACTTTTCTTCTTTTAGCTTTCCTTTGGCATTAAACACAGCACCTTTCTTATCATCATGGGCCTAATACAAAGAATACTGAACCTGAAAAGAGCTTTGGATGTGGTCCCTTTCTCTGAACAACAGCGTTAGTCATAGTGTAACTATTACGTTGTGGTGTCTTTGGTTATCTGTAAATTTACTTTTGGAAGAACTCTGTGCAAGGAAGTTGAGCAGCCATTTTGTTCTCAAAGTTATTGCAGCCTGTAAACAGTAAGCAAGACTTGTTCAATAAACAAGTCTCATAGAGACCTGAGAGTCAGGAAAAGAGCAAGATAAATGAAGCTGGGAAGTAAATGGTTTGTGTATGAAAACACAGCTTCTCTTTCTGGCAGCTCTCAGAAAACACTTCTTGTTTCCCCGCAACTATTATCTCTCTGTCTGTCTCCCCAATATCTCACTTGTGCCATGCTGCCTTCTGGAAAAAAAGAAAAAACATGGCAAAAACTGAACTTCCATCTCTCCTGCTGAAACCTCCCCTCCTGTTTTCTCCATTCTTGTTGACATATCTACTGTAAAATGTCAGGGTGCAATCCAGAGCAGTGAAGGGGTGTGTCACTACCTTTCTCACAACTTTGAGTGCATCACAATGCTTTGCTATTGTAGGTCTCAACTAAGGCTACTCACAAACAGCCTAACAGCATGTAGGTCAGTCCCTGGGTGCCTGTGTATAAGTGAAACACTGATTCAACAGCTCTGACACCAACAGCATAACACCAACACTCCAGTGATATTCTGATTTCCTTCAGCCTTGGTTAGTACTTGCAGGAAGAGCCCCCAAACACTCACAGTCTCAATTTTTGCCCAAAATGTATGTTCTGGACAGTTCCAATATTAAGGTCCCATTGTCCATGTAAAGCCTCACTATTCACCGATCTGCTTCTTTAACTGGAATTATCAAACCAGTCAGGTCAAACCCTGGGGTTAGTTTAGATTAAAAATGAAAGAAGTTTAATTACAAAGGGATAGATTTTAAGTAAGTATGAGTATGGCTACAAGAAAATACAGATGAAACACTTCTAAATAGTTAATGCTTAATGAGCTAGACTTGTTTCAAGGTAAAATTCTTACTATATGTTCCCATGAACAGGGCTGATCAAAGTTGCAGGTCAGGATCTCCCCCCAAAGTCAAAGGACTGGTTCCTTTGTCATCTTCAGTCAAAGAGATGAATTGGATTGTTTTTGCCTTTTTATAATCTGGTCACCCTTTGAAATGCATTTTCCTTTGGGTTGCCCCTAAATAACACTCATTCAAGCTGTGAGAAAGATAAATGGAATCTCATGGTAAAAGAAGTCGCACACTATTTGCTAAAATGAAGAATCATCTGTAGTTGCTGCACTTCTTTGTCAAACAATGGCCACTTGATAGGTGACTGCCGATCAACTTTGATGGTACCTGGCTAGAGGCACTGGTTTATTCTTGATCTTTGAGAAAGTGTTTTACCCTTCTCCCCTCATTTTGTCTGGGGAATACAGTCATGATTTCAGTATATGTTCATAAATTTTAATCTGCATTTTCTACACACACTACACAAGAATTCACAGGTTGTTATTGACTTGTAAGTGATGCCTCAAGTCATGCAGTGTAAAGAAAAAAAAACATTACAAGAGTGTGTAGGGAGTATATACAAGGGATGGTTTCACATGCATCCACTAGCTTCTTATTGACTCTATGCATATCTTCATGATTTGCCCCTTATCTTCTCTCCTCAGAGCCAGACTCTCCAAATTCTGTCCTTTTCCCATCAAGAATATTTCTGAAATCCCTTGCTCTCTCTTTTCTCAAGATAATATACTCTTCCACAACCAACTTCTGTCACCTGGACTACTGTATCCATTTTCTTTAGTTCTCAATTATCTCCTATTCTATCTCTGTCATTCATAAGATAAAATAATGTTCCTCATATTGTTCTGACTGTATTACCCCACAGATTTCCAGTCCTTATGTTGCTTTTATGCCCTCTGAAGACCTCTCACCAATGAAAATCCTTGATGACCTGCTTAAAGAAGTTTTAAATACCCTTCCTGCCAGTGAATGGGTACAAAGAGTACTTACAGATGTACAAGGATTTGGCTTTCAGTATTTTGCTTTTACTTTAATTATCCTGTGTATTAGTTATCACTGCAGCAGGTAAGAAGATATATAATTAGAGGCACTTATAGCATACAAAAAGAAATTTTTGTCTCTCTAATTTCCTAACCTTTATTTCTATGTAATGTTTAGAATATAATGACAGTCTCAGGTGTTCACAGGTGGCTGAGAAGCATAAAAAATGAAGATCTTTAAATGAACTAGTACAGAAGGAGCAACACATGTAGAGTCGTTGAATATCTGAACTGACAAGAGCCTATGCAGAAAAATGAACTTAATTAAAGGCACTCATGCAGACTCTTAGCCTTATAAATCCATAAATCTGCAAAGTCATTTCCCCTTCAATTAAATCAGCATTTGTCTCTTCGTGGTAATAACTCCCTACTGATCAGGTTTGCCAATACTGAACAATTAGGAAAATACATAATACAGTATTGCAAAATATTTCACAACAGTATTTTAGTAGAACCAGTAGATCTGAGCTTATCAGACACATGGACAACTCCCTACTGACAGTCAAAAAATTTCTCTATATTTTTAAGCAGAGTCACACCAATCAGAAAGGCTCCAGAACAGAATGTATAGTGCAATTTCACCTACTGGAAATATAATCAGGAAAAAAGGAGAAATAGGCAATTTGGGAACTGCTGATCTATGCTGAGTTAAAATAATGAAAGAAATAATTTCAAAATGTAAAGTAATACATATGAGAAAACAATCTGGAAACCCAAGTGATGAAACAGAGCATGCACACTACACCAATCTACATCTGCTGAAGATCTGGCTGATCATGCTCGGTTCTAGCCACTATAACACAAAAAGCTATAATTTTGGTGGTTTCAGAGAACACAAACAAAGACTATAATGTGAACATAGAACCCTATATTGCCCTAAACAGCCTTTTTCTCCTCCATAGTCTGACTGAACATGGTAAGTACTTTTGTAAATTTTGTAACTTGACCTTTTGTTATTTACAAATCAATTATTTAAACAATTTTCTAAACAGTGTAATGTGCTTTGACGCCAACATTGGAAACAAACTTCAAGCTGGATGAACAAAGAAAAGGAGTATTGCAAAGCTATATATATTTGAATTGATCTAATTGTGAGCTTGTTGTAACAAGCATATGCACAATAATATTGCAACAAATGCATTTATTGACTTCGCAAGTTGATTGACCAAACCAATTCACTCAAATTTTGACTGGATTGTAAAGGCAGATTTTGTTTTCTGATACTCTCAGGCCTCTTGGCACCCCATTGGGGGTGGGAACAGTCATGACCCAGAGGTGGGAAAGCCCCAAATCTAATCTACTCTGCACCTTTCAAACACCTACAGTTAAGCAAGCCTGAGATAAAATATACTACTGAGCATGCATCCAGGTGCTGAAGTGCCAGACAGTTTGGGCCAGTCAAGAGAATGCACTGATACAGTAACCTATTAATGTATTATATACAAGCAGTCCTTGACTTTAGGACATTTGAGTTTCACGGATGGCACTTACATTTCTGAATTGACACCTTGATTCCATGTACTTTGCTTTCCACTTCATGACATACGATCCCACAATGAAGTGGACTGCGGTTCTGAGGTGTGTGCAAGACTGATGACTGCTTTTAACAGTAGCAAGTGTACAGCAGCTGCACTGCACTTCAGCTAACAGCATATTTCCTCAAAAGCTGATAAACTTACTTTGGAAAAAATACAATGCATGTATGACTGGAGGTTTAAATAGAAGAAAGTGAGTGCACATTAGTGTACCATGAGTGTTCAAATGTTCTGCACCAGACAGGATAGAATATTCTGAAGCTGCAAAATGCCCTGTGAGCATTGAAGTCTCACCCTCTAAGGCAGAGAGATGGGCACTCATGGGAATGATGCTAGAGGAGCTTACCATCCTAGCAGGCTGTCTTTCTGAAAAATAACTTCTGGTTGCACTACTAGAGCATATTAGGCTGGGCGCAAGAACTGTGGATTGAAATTTTATAGTCCATGATCTTGAGGAAGTCAGACAAGGTGATCTTAATGGTATCTTTTATCCTTATAAAAAATTAAAAATAAAAAAAATCAGTCTCTGAATCTAATGCTGCAGCTAATGGTATATAGAAAATGTAGCTAATGGCAAAAATAAACACAAACAAAACCAAAACAAAATAAAGAACAAAAAAGCTCTTCAAAATTCAGAAAAAATAAGTTTTCCTGAAAACACCAAACAACCCCTACCAAATAAATAACCCTCCCAACACATTAATTTAAATGTATAATAATGGAATTTACAGAATACAAAGTTTTAAAGTCATGACAGCACATGGCACATGAAAGGATATATCCTGGTTTGTACACAATACTGACAGGGCTACATCCACCTTGTGTATGGAGTACTGGAATTTGTATAATGAGTTCTGGAGGAAATGTGGAGAATCATTTCCTGAAAATCATGGCTATTTTTCAGAGTTTGTTTGCAATGTTAATCTATAAACCCACAAAAAATGTATTTTGCTCATTTCCAAGAAATATTTTATTTCATATTTAAAACATTAATTATGTTCATTTTTTCCTGTGTACCTCAGAAAATCCCTCAAATTAAATCCTCTTGTCATATGAACAAAAATTTGTTTCATTTTTACAGGAAACAAGTTTGAATGATCAAATTGCAAACAGCCTAAGATGAGTAGAGAAATAATTACATATAGTTAGCATTTAGACGTTGGGTTTGAGCTCCCAGCACCAACATTATTCGAATATACAAAGGAAAGGAAAAGAACAACAACAAAAAATCATTTCCTACTGCAAAATCATTTCTATGAAGAAACTCTAGAAAATTTACATTTAGTATAATCTGGCAGATCCTCTTTGAATGTTCACATGGATTGAATTATTATAACTGAGAAAAGTCAATCTTTCAGCAGTAAGATTTCATCTACTGTTGAAAACCTTAGGTGGAGTGCTCATTTTAACAAGATTAATTTAGTTATTATGGGAATCACTCAATGTAATGCCTGTTTTTGGGTGTTACCAGTAGACCCTCAATTATGAGGTTAGTAGATGACAGTTATTTTTCCTGTATCACAGAACATTGCATTAGGCCAGAAGTTAAGTTGAACTTGCAATTTCAAGTTGTTGCTTTCCAAATATGTCCCTCTGTGTAATTCCCATCTTGTGAAAAGCTCAGGATTCTGGCAGTTAATCTATTCTGATACATCATCCAATCAAAATATTGAATGCGCTCCAACAGAAATGAATCAATTGCGTCATAGCGTCTTTGCCCATAATATTTTATTTTTGGCAGTTTTTTGACAATATAGTATAATAGGCTTTATTGTCCTGCAGACACTCAAATGACTGGAGTGTTCTGAGGCATATTACATATATCTTTTCTTTAGTATAAACCTAAAGGAGATCAAAGTACTATCTGGAGCCCCAAGTCAAAGACAAAACTACTATTGAACTTAATGGGAATAAGATATTTGTTTATGTTATCATCACAGATTTATTATAGGTCAAGTCCATGTGCAGACATCCACTTCTCTTTGACCTTCACACAGAAGGCCTACAGGATTGTCTCATAAAATATATGTATTCCTGTCCCATAAATAATAATCTCATTCACCTCTTGAATGGATGGGAAATGCCCCAGGAGAGAAAGTGTCCTGATGTACACTGCAAACTAATGTCAGTATAATTATGAAAAATCCACACCCTCAACTGACACAGTAATACTAATATAGGTCTACCTACACAGGAAGTTATGTCAACTGAAGGGTTCCTCGGGGAGTGGAGACCCTAAGCCAACAGGTGAGCTTCTCCCATCAGCCTAGGCAGCATCTTCACTAAGACTGTAGCTGTGCTTTTCCAGCATTGTAAATATAGACAAGCATACTAAAAAATGCACTGGTCCACAGAAAAAAACCTCACTTTTTCATCACCGGAAACAGAATCAATCACTGAAGCAGCCAACAGCTAAACTCCGATTTTCATAAGCAGACAGTGACGTTGCCTGCCTCTATAAGATTATTAAAACAAAATAATTGGGGTTAAGTTGGAGCCAAATGTGGATTTCCATAACACCATTCAACATAAATACTGGAATACACTGGATGCATCTTTGATAACAAATACATGCCGAGACTCGTCTCTCTTTTCTTGATGGAGAAGAATTATGATGGAGAAGCTTTATGATTTACAAGAGGGTGTTTTAATTCATCAACACCACATGCTATATTAAGTGAAATTTTATGTTATGTATTCAAGTCACTGCTCTTTAGATTAAGGGACTAAGTCCAGTTATCCTGGCTCATTTTGCCCTGCCAATTTTCTATTGCATCATCCTGCCACATAACCTGTCTTTGCTTCAGTTTATGCACCTGAAAAGAGGCACCAATATTTATCTGCTTCAAAAGGCTGAGGTGAATCATACATATGAGCAAACTTTATCTTGACCTATGGCCTCCTGGTGTTTACTGAGTAAGAAAGTAGTAGTTAATTAGATTTTAACAAGATTTATTATCTGGTTGCTCTGGACTGAAAGCTACTTATCGTTCACTTAATGAGATAGGTCCATTGCTGCTAGTGACAAGCTAGTTCAAACTGAGCTTGAGGTTGTCAGAAAACCCAGGTTAAAAGTATATGCTTTTCTTCTAATACTTCAGCTCAAGTCCTAATGTGAAGTTCATGCCTCCAATTATGACAACATAGTTTGGTGAAGCATATGTTCTTCTAGAAGACTGTATATGTATGTAAACACTTTTTGAAGGTTATTGGGTATAGATCATCAGCAACCTGAGATGTTAACAATGCCTCTCTGCTCAGTGGACTACACACATTTTAAAAAACAATTAATCAGGACCCTATATTGCATCTGCCTTTTATATATATATATAGCCAAAGAATGAATTGGATACAGAAATCATTTGAAAGGGATAATTCTTCAGCCCTATGACTTTGTAGTTGATTTTGTTTTTCTGAAAGTATTCTGCTAACCCATCATGTTTGAGAGACCCAACAGATACTGAATTTGAGCCTTTAGGCAAGCAAAACATATGGTGCTTGCCATGTTCCATCTATCTGGTAATCAATCATTTAGCAGTAAATGCAAAATCAAATTTAGACAGCTGTTTGTGACACACCATTTGAAAAGATCAATTATGTTCTTAATTTTGAAGAATTTTTCACAGCAAAATTATTTTTCTTTGGACTAATTTTTCTTTGTTCTATGAGGTTTTCATTAACCCCTGCTGATAATGAGACCCAACTAATATAGATAAAAAGGCAATATTGCTTTGTTCCTGGAATGACAGAATTTCTGCAAGCGTCAAATCATTAAAATCTGTTTCAGTTTTCTCCATCATTATATTTTCTTTAACTTCTGAATAAAAACTGCACTTTTCATATTATTTTAGCTGAAAAAGCAACTATCCTCATGCCATGTTCAATATCCTGATCTTGCAATCAAATCAGTGGGTTTTCACATTGCCACAAAGCCTGCTCATTCAGATCTGAGTAAAGAATTAGGGACAATGAACAAATGCACCTAATCTTTAAGCATGCGAGAAGGCCGTTTAAGTCAATGGGTTGCTTACATGTCTAAAATTTAGCCATATGATTAACTCCTTCACTGAACCAAGGTCTATGATCAAACAATCCCAAACCTTTGTGGATATTTCATGGAGGATGCTTGTTAAGTACACAAGCACAATTCCAGTACACATATGGGAAAATGACATGGTAGCTCTGGACCTGCAGATAATCTATTTCACAGGAACAGTTTATCTATATCCATAAGTATCAGAATATTGGGTTTAGTAATAGAATGTAAAAATTAGCGGGGTTTTTTTTTCAACCCTGACAATAGCTTTCAACAGCCCTACATTCCTTTACCCCCTGAGCATTGTTATTGATGGTCAGGTAACCAATCCCTGCATAAACCTCATGCAGCCAAAACACATATATTGAATGCATTTAATTTTCCCTCAAGAGGAAAGAATTTCTAAAACAGAAAAAGTAAAATTTTTAGAGAGTAAAAAGGTAATTTTGATAGTTACACTTCCTAAATATATTTTGTCATAGCCAGTATCAAACCAAGCAACGCTCTATAAATGTGAAAAGAATGTTTCAGCACAGATCTGAAGACACATGGTATTCACGCTCTTTAGCTTATCAATCTTTACGTTGAAAAATTTCATTAAATAAGGAAATGTAATGGCTGTCTTCTGAATCAATTAGTGTAGACAAACCCTGTACTAAAAACATTTTTTGCTAACAAATTGGGATGGGAAAGAATGTGTCTTTTTTTTCAACTCATATTTAAGTCCTTCTCCTTAGCTTCGGAAGAGTTTAGCAGCACTCATGGAGATGAAACAATTACCTTGCCCTTTAGACTAGACAGACCAGTAGGAGAAAGTAAGTACCAGATAACCTCTTCCCTGAGGAATCAGTTCTGTTTTCATGGGAACCATAATATTGACTAAGTTCTTATAATCCCCTATGCCTTTCTTCCCTGCCTCTGCAGTTTAGTTTTCTGTCAATGGGAGAGTTGGGAAGATTAAAAGTCTGGTTCAAGAAGGTCTAAAGTTCCAAAGATTTGCTTCAAGTAATCTCCAGATTCAATGTGCTTTTGGACAGAATGGGGCCTCTTGTTGGACTTCTATATGTACATGAGTTTAACCAACCCCTGTCCTATGGGTAGGATAACTCAGAATTGAAGCACCCCCCACCACCCCATCTCTCTCTCTCACACACACACACACACACACACCTAAAAGACCTACTTTTTCAGACCTCATTACAGTAAGAGCATTCCTTTCAGAAAAGTAAAAAGGCAACAAAAAGTCCAATTTACAGATTTAACTAAGTAAGCGGGTTTTTTGCCACTTGGTAGTGGATGAAACACATAAAAATCAAGGTTCAGGCAGGAATTTTCCAGTGGTCATATTTGCCCCTTAATTTCATCACATGGCTTTAACTGGAGGCACATTCCACGACTACTCTGGGAGATAGAGAATACCAAGTATGGCAGCATCCCTGGATCTGAGTAGTAATTAATATTAGAGCTGGTCTTCCCACTGTCAAGGATAATCATGTGTAAAAACAGTCAGTCAATGTCTTTTAGAGCCTGCAGCCAGAATACAAAACAAAGCTTTTCCTATCTTCAGTGGATTCTGGGAAAGGGGAAAGGATTCCTCCATGCAGGGCACAAAACTGCTCTTCAGCTATTTCTGCTCACCCTTGGTTAATTAAAATAACAATTGTGAAATACAATGTCATCTTCAAATAACCATGATTTGCAAGACCGTTAGTATATTATCATGAGAACAATGGCTGCCCACTTTTCTGTATGCATTTCTGTACTGAAAACAAATGTAGTAACTTGAGCAGCTCTTTTAAATATCAATTTATTTTTTACCAGGATGTAGAACACCGAGAAATTAAGACCTTAAAAAAATCAGTTGAAGCTTCTTTATTTTCAGATGAGATTCTTCAGCTGGTGCAATTTGCACAACATGATACATTGTTAAATATTTCAATAAAATGAATTAGAGTAGATAGTTTTGCTGTTCAGCTCAAATGCATTTAGGATATATCTCAGACAAGAGATAAGGAAAAAAATATAGGCAGTCTGTCAGTAAAATAAAAGTGGAATACATAAAAAGAGTGGTATGTATTAGATGGAAAATCTAACCAATAATTTTGAAGGAAATTTTGTTAGCACTTTTATTGTAATGGTTACTTGGAAATTATTTAAAATCCAAATATCATTTAATTTAATTTGTCTTATAGGTCTCACCAGTTAGATGGCTGTTAAATGCTTTTGATCTCTATAAACATTGTTTTGGTTCAACCACTTTGAAATATTCCAGCTGAGTGTAAGTAGATATGGAAAAATAACAAATACAAAGTAGATTTTCAGCTAGTGTGAATTAGACTAACTTCATGGACTTCAAAGTTACATTAATATAGACTAGCTGAGAAGCTGAATCAACATTTATATTTTTGCATAAAGAACTATTTGGGCAAATAAAATAGTTTGCATCTGAGTTTTTTAAAATTCTGGTTTTAAAAATTATAAAAAATGCAAGTTTTCCTGGGATATCAATGTCTTGTCTTTCTCCTTGCTCCTCTATAACCTGGTATCCTAACTTCCCTCTCTTCTTCCCTCCCCCCACACCTGCAACTCCTCTGAAATGTAAAATTCTGTTCTTATTGATTTCCATGGGAGTTTCTCTACAGACTTCAGTGGGAGAAGAATCAGACAGCATTCATTTTACCAGTATTGTAGAGAATTATAAAAGAAAATCAATACATACATAAAGAACTTTCTTACTGGTCCATTTGCACTCCTTTTCTCCCACTCCATATAGTGACAAGACCTCATATATTCAGATCATTTGGCCATCCAATTACCATAGGGGAAGCAGATAGTCCATCACCTTCTCTGTTGGAAGAGAAATGGAACAAAAATCAGAAGTACTTAGCCCCATTTTGAAACAAGTTGTAAGGATTAAATGGATTTGAT